>NC_049169.1:142806131-143161992 GCF_009769625.2 Cygnus olor | reverse complement strand
GTTCAGGCTATCTGTGCTGTTCATGTCTGTGGGAGTGCTGTGTGGGCAGATAAAGGCACTGCTTTGTCTCTGTGGTAGTCTGTGTGACTGGCAATGTGTGTATTTTGTGTGAATAGGTCCATTGGGAACACATGCTCAGCCTCACTACAGGCTGGACCCATGAATGTGGAGCTGCAGCAACTATCTGAGCTATCTACCAGGATGGGAGAAATCCACCCCTGTCCCAAAGCTCACCAGATTTGTCCACCCCGAACTTGCTGTAAACTCCATGTTGTGACACCTTCTAAGCTTTCCGTACACTTTTCAGAGATACTCTGCCCCAAAAAATGTCCCTTCCAAGCTGAGAAGCCTCATTACCAACTTTTAAAATGGCCCATGAGGCTCAAGGAGAAACATCTGGCTACCTCTGGCTTTGTATTTTGTAGAAGAATCGTCCAACACCCCCACTTACTGAATCGTCAACTCTTCAGGAATGGAATGACGGTGATTTGCCAGTTATCCTTAAATCACTCCTACCACCAGACAGGCTTGAAGATAACGTAAGGAATGAATTTATTCAGGAATCCAGAGATCAGCAGTATGATCTCCTTATTTAGAGGCAGCTGTACAGAAACAAAAGAAGACTTTCCTTACAGCTGCAGACAGATTATTCTAACTCTGTTCTGTTTTAACCAGTTAAAAAGCTCTCATCATGCTTACATAGCTATCAGCTGGAAACTCATTAAGGAAGACCTGATCCAGAGCATGTATTTCATTGAATGGGTCTTGATTCAGGGATATGTATATCCTTGTACACCTCTTTTGTCCCCAAGATCATTTCAGGTCCCCCTCACACCACTTGCCATCACCAAACCTGCAAAGTACTGGTACCTCCTGTGTAGGTGGGATCTCCCCCTGCCCAAAAGGGAGAAAGTATCACTATCCTGATGCTTACCTTATTGTGTTCTTACTGTGAAGGAAAGCTCCCCCTTGAAGGCAGAGCAGGATTCAAGCCTCCTTGCATTAATACTTTATACACTCAAAACACCAACACATATATATGCATAAGATAACAATCATGGTAGATATAAGCATATAAACAGTGATAATGCATGTAGTTAATTAAATCTTGGCTGCGTGAAGACAAGAATTAATGGTAATCAAACTATTTCAGGATGACAACGACATGAACATGCATGACATGAGTAATGCTCTTGCAATATGCTGTGAGGGCACCTTTTTCTTTTGAAGGTATGGATATACCAGATGAAAGAATTTTGGAAAACATTAAAACCAGAAGTCATTTATCTTACTTTATGTTCTATTAACAGAGTTTTATTTTCCATCTGTTCTCCCAAACCCACATTAGCCAACACTTTGTATCAAGCAGTCCCCGTGTTTAGGTCCTGTGTGACACTAGTGCCCATCTTCCCTTGCAAATTTCCAAACTGGCCACTGATGGCAAACATACAAAAGATTTTACTTCTTTTTTAAGGTTGGTAAGACATGCCTGCCACTGCCATATTGACATCAGTAAGAATTACCTTGGGTTGTTTGGCATTAAACTGATCTCACACCTGTGAAGAGTGATTTTGACCTACAGGTTATTTTGCTTGGCACAAGAACTGCTGACTGGTGGGTGTTATGGGGGACGGTCAATCTTGATGAGGCCTTCCCTTTTGCCTCTGGCACCAAAGCCTACAGAGCTACTAAGAAGAAGCTGAGTAATTTGAATGGCTAGCACGATACCATGTTTGCAAAGTAGCAGAAATGGTCTGTTACTCACACACATTAACAGATGATGCAAATCGTTTTCCCTCATGGCAGCACTAGGTCAGACACGTGAGAGGAGAGACTGTCTCCGTCATCCGCACAGCACAGAAGGGCTCCTGGTGCTCAGAGGGAGCCTCCTGGGGGCCAGTTTGTGCCCAGGGCCTCTGGTCCTGGCACTGGGCACCTCTGACAAGAGCCTGGCTCCGTCCTCTCTGCAGCCTCCCCTCAGGTATTTACAGACATGGATCAGATCCCCCTGAGCCTCCTCTTCTCCAGGCTGGGCAGTCCCAGCTCTCAGCCTCTCCTCACAGGAGAGGTGCTTCAGGCCCTCCATCATCTTGGTGGCCTCCCTTGGACTCTCTCCAGTATGTCCAGCTCCCTCTTGTACTGGGGGGCCCAGAACTGGACCCAGTGCTCCAGGTGGAGCCTCACCTATGTTCACCAACACCTCTTCTGCTGAGCTGTGACTTTTCTTTTTCTCTCTCTTAAGATATAACTTTGCTCATCCTATTAGATTATGTTAATGAAATTATTGTATTTCAATGGTGTTTTTTTGTTGTTTTTTGTTTGTTTGTTAGTTTGTTTTTCCCCTAAAAGCATTTCAGTGTGCAAGGCAGAGATAACAAGTTCTCTTTCTTTCAGCTTGCTCACCTCCCTTTTTTCCAGGCTCTGCAATGCCAGGAGGTCTTTCTTTCTGTACTCCATTAAGTTTGGCAGCTATCAAACCTCTTCAGGCCCAAGCCAAACTGCAAATCAGGGGTGATACCTAGGGCTTGTGCGGGAACTCAGTAGAAGTACTTGATTCTTAATGCACTCGTACACAGGAGCACATCCTTCCTAAAAGCCAGAAAGGAGCTCTGCTGTCAGCTGAGCAAAAGCCAAGTTTAGCACACTCACAGACCAAGGAGAGGCGTGAACCTCTCGTCTCCATCCTGGCAGGGCACTCCGTGGAATATTTAATACCTGCGCCCAAATGTTAAATGGCAGATGTGCTTACAGACGTGTTGTCCAAGAGATGCCCGGGTTACACTTGGCAGCTGCCCTTATCACCACCCCCGGCCGTACCTAGCATGCGGGTGATTTATCGACTCGAGCCACTTTCCACAAGGCTCCTGCTCGCAGGGCACAGCCGTGCTCTGGCAGCACGGAGGAGATGTGAAGCAGCAGCTGCAGCAGACGGATGCAGCCCTCCCCTCAGTCTGGGGCCCCCTGCCAAAATTGTGCCAAACACACATGTTTGTGCACGGCTTGATGAATGAGGAAAAAAGTGAGAACATTTGTCAACCAAAAATGAAAAGGAGGCTTAGGGAGCTTGAGTAAAATTGGAGGGAGGTGAGGCAAAGGGGGGAAACTGGAGGGATTTTGAGGAAATGCCTGCTCATCCTTGGGGTGAAAGAAGTGGTGGTAAGGGTGCTGAGCACCACAGCCTGAGAGGATTAGCTTGCAGGTTTCATGGCATGGGTGGAGGCGGGAGGCTAACAGGCCAGGTGCCCGGGGAAAGGGAGAGGAAGGGGGAGAGGCGTGCAGTGGCAGTTCTAAAGGCCAAGACAAGAAGAGGTGATGGAACCTGGGAAAAAATCAAAGAAAATGACTGCAGCCCTAAGGTGGTCTTGTAATAAATTAGGTGATGGTTTTATGAGGCATATAGGTGACGATTAGAAAAGGATCACAAAATCCATAGTCAGGATACATGCAAAAACAGGACACAGATTTTGCACAACAAAGACTTTTATGGCATTATCCTCCCATTATACTGTATGTAAGTAAACCTTTTTACAACATAAAAAAGGCACTGTGAAGTGCTTTTTTCCCATCAATCTGAAAATCAGAGAGCTCTTTGCATACTTTGATCGGTGTGCAGCTAACAACCTAGCTGTTTCAGCTGACAGGACACACATAGCAAAGATGTGTCACTTCCCCGCACAGCAAGCTTTGGGTTTGGTTTGTGCGCTCAGACATGTAATGGCTAAACCTGTCTGCTAAGACCTTCAAATTAATGCTTGGTCATAGAACTGATTATTTGTGTTTGAGTTTCTTCTGAAAATCCTGAGCAGCTCTGATCACAACATGAGTAGTTCTGTTGTTTAACTGAGGACCATAAAGTGGTGTCACCTGGTTAAATGTCACCTTCCCTGTGCAACCTGAAAAACAATCCTGTCCATCAAAACAAGGTGCCAATTTTAATACAGCTTTTCCTTTCCTTTTCAGCCACCAGCAAATTCTCTGTGAGTTCCCTGAAAAGATATCACATAAACAGCCAAAGTGCTAATGTAACCTGCTCAAATCCTCTTGTGTTATGGATGAGAAAAGAGGCAAATTGGTGTCTTAACAAAAAGGAAAAATGAGCATTTGGGACTCATCACATTCACAAGAAGGATCTGGGGAAGGGGAAACAGGTCTCAGACTTAACATTAATTTTGGCACATGTGTCCAGACTAATCTAGGCTTCCCAGCAAAATTGTTCACATTGTGCTAAGTGGCCTGAAAGGTATGTAGTACCCCCGGGTTGCACTTCTATCCGCATCGCAGCAAGCAGTTAGCAAAGATTGCGTTACCAGTTACGCTGCTGTTTATGACTCCAGGGGAAGCACGTACACCATAACACCAGCACCTGCTGTTTATAAACAAAACTTTTCAATATTGCTATGCTTGCTTCAAATTGCACCAAGGCAATGCCAAAAAGGAAGGCTGCTGAACTTTTGATTCTCCTGCCCTATTCCCTGGTGTGCAGAGGTGACACAAAGCTTGAACATTTGAAGATTTTAGATTTATCACCAGTGCCAGCTGTGTTATCCTTTCTTTTTTTTTTTTTTCTTTTTTTTTTTTTCCCCCCACTGTTTTGGGAAATGCCTTTGAAGGTAGTATAATGGTCATACTAGTTCTACAGCTGAAATCCTACCTAATATGTCCTAAGAACAGCCTAGTGATTGTGATGTAGTTTGTAGAAATGGGACAATTTTGGTGTGGGGTAGGCAGAACTGTTACTGAAATTGGAAAAAAAAAAAAAAAAACAAAAACAACAACAAAAAAATCACTATTAGAGAAAAGTTGCAGCCCCAGCTTTGTGCCAGATCAGTAAAGCTCTCCAGACAATGTAAAGAAAGGGTTATCACAGCCATACTTGGGGCTTTTCGCAGGGGAAAGCACTCATGCTGAAAAGATTCATCTAATGGCTCTCAAAGTCCAGAAACTCTAAGTCTGCTAAGGTGTGTTGTGTTTTTTCAAGATCTCAGTGTATATTTCAGATCCTGTTCTCAACAGTCTCTCATAGTTTCCCCTAGAAGTGGGAAATCTGAGACCCTGGGAGTTTAATTTGATTTTTTTTTAAATGCTTGGCACTTGTAGCTCCTCTGTCCTTCAGTGGGACTTGCATGCACTTGCCAGTTTTGATAACGTGGATGTGAGTGTCATGTCCAAGGTCACACAATGAATTAATGCCAGAACAGGGATTATTATTACTTATTATGGGCAGGCTGGAGATTATACCTATGCTTAAAGCAATCTACATCTTCTATTACAAAAATCTGCTTTAGCCTCTTACACATGCCAAAATAATACTGCTTAGACTGAAATTCCTTATCCACACGAGCATATTTGCACTGTGGGCAGGTGAAGCAGGGCTCTTGCTTATTTTTGCTAGTGGCAATGCCTGAATTTTGCTGCTGGCTTCACAACACTGTACTTCTCTCAGATAACAGTTATCTCATGAGAAAATGCCTCTCTTCTGAAAGAAGTCCTGAAAGTTTCTTTTGCATGTGTACTTGTACTCACTGGCAGAGTGAGGGGCAGTGTGGTAAAGATGTTGATTCAAACAAGCAGGTGAGTGTGCAAACGGGGCACTGAATTTTAGTGTTACTGGGACTGTTGTCCCCATCTGCTCTGAACTCAGGCAATCCCTAGGATCCTTTTGTCACAGCAACCCACAAATAGTTACATGTCTGCTTGTAGTTAAGTGAAACCTGCTTAGATTTATTAGGACTTAGCTCGGTGGATTATGAGGGTAGATTTAGCTTTGGACTGAAAAAGTCTTAGCATGATCCAAAAACAGCAGCTACAGCAGAGTGAACATGTATTTCAGCCAAAATGGGAAAGGGCAGAGGTGGGGCCATGAAACAGCTGCGAAGAGCAGTGTCCTTCTGTGAGCTGTAACATTTACTGGGCAGATAAACGGAGGGGTGAAGAAGAAATGAGTCCTGTTTTTCCAAACTTGTTTGAACTCTGAAAATACATCTAGAGCTCTCTCTGGCTAAAGAGGCACCATCCTGTCCTCCCTTTTCTCAGGGCTTTTGTCACTAGATTTACAAAGTGAACCCTTGCATAGGGCCAAGTAGGGGCAGGAAGGCTGCAGTGCAGACAGGGGACTGGATTACTGTTCTGTGTGAGTGGGGCAGGGGGTGAAAGGATTCCTTAGGTTTTCCATGCAAAGTTTGGTTTTAGAGGTGTTGGGTGACTGAATTTTCAAGTTAAGGCTCATCTGCATCATTGACAGTCCAGCACATCCCCAAGTGAGCACAGTTTGTGCTGCAGGGAGAGCTCCTGCATCTGCTCCAGGCCTCTGCAAGCCCCCAGACCTGGAGGGGTGCAGGCTGCATTGACTGGGCATGGGAGGGACCAAACACCCTGACCAAATGCCCTGAGCATTTGGGTTCAAAAAGTGCTGAGGAAATTAATGGAAAGAAAAAGAAAAAAGGTCATTGAAAATAGTTTGTCTCTGTCTCAGACAGTCCCCGAATCAAAACCTGTGGGAATTCAGGAGGGAGTCCTGGGGAATATATATTCTCAGGCATGAACTATTTGGCCATTGCTGGAAGCAAAGAAATGGGCTGGACTAACCTATATCTGGCCCAGCACAGGCATTTTTGTGGTACAGCAAGCAGCAAGGGCATCTCACACTGCGTGCTAGGCATTTCACAAAGCTGTAGTCATCAGAAGCTAGCTGTGAGCCATCTACCCCTCTCTGCAGCCAGCAGCCTGAGATAGGCACCTCCAGTGGCCAGGGAAAGCACGCAGATACACTGGATGCCAGCTTTTGGTGACAAAGAGTAGGTGAGCTGAACTGCTGATGACAGCAGGCGTTGAAAACAGGGAGGTCACAGGGCTCTGAGTGCTTGAGCCTGCTCTCCAGCCCCGCTCAGCTTTGCAGCGATGACATCTTCTTGGAGCCTCAGCTGAAAACACAGGGCAGGAGGGGAAGCCAGGCAGAAACAAGGCCCTTGGAAACCCCACACACTGTGTTGTGTCCTCTCAGTGCGTCTTGTGTGTTCCCTGGAGCCCCAGATGCCACCAGGCAGTGGGGACAGCCACCTGCTGGGGGCAAACTGGGGCTGGGGTCCTCCATGTGCACCTTAGCCACCATGGGGTGTGAGGGAGATCAGCAGGGTCCCCTAGGCCGTGGCTGCTGAAGCAAATGCTAGCTGCCACGAGTGTTTTCACCAGCACATGAATGGCCAAATATATACACAACTCCCTGCGTGCCTTCTGGCAAAAGGCTGTGTGCCCACAGGTTTGCATGGGGGTCAGATTTTGGGAATGCCCTTCGTCCAGGTGCAGGGAGGCTGGGTTTGGGGCTTCATGTGCAGATGTCTTCTTTGGAAGAGGAGCACTGATGACTTGTGACTGCAAAGTGGGAGAACAAGCAGGCAGGCTGATGGCCTGATAGCAAATCTGGATCCCCTGTTCCTACAGCAGATGTCAATCCTATCTTCCTCACCGCAAGGGCCCGAATGTAAGGGGTTTGCAAAATATTGACTACTGGCAAAATCTCTGCAAGCTCTCTCTTCTCCTCTGGCTCTGTTGTTAAGTCTCTGGCAGTCAATACCAAATGCACACAACCTATCTCTAAATCCCCCAAATTAGATTAAAGGCTCTATGGCATCATAATGCATTTTTAATCCCAATGCTACCTGTTACAAACACAAATGTCAGGACAGCAAGGTCAGATTCCCATGGATATATGTCAGTAGAGATCTTCCTGTATAAAAGGCAGTACCAGTGCAAGCTGGAGAGATTTTCTTGTTAAAGCTGTACTGAAGATTTACATCCTTCCTGGGTGCCCAGGCATTGGCATCTCCTGTGACTTGCAAAAAATAGCAGGGTAAGCCTGATTGTGAAGAGCAATGATAAAACTTGATAAAACTCAATCAATGATAAAACATGATAAAATTTGATAAAAATTATAAAAGTCCCCTCAGGAGTCCCCAGAGCAAGGAGCCCCACTGCCCACAGTGCCAATGCTGCTTTGGGCCAGAGTGCTTCAGCCCCCCTCTCTCTTTTCAAAGGGCTAAATTCAAAGGTGGCTGTAAAGCCAAGGAGCCTGGTGATGTCTCTGCTTCCAAACAATGTCCACAGAAATAACCTTCTTTCTCACATCTTTAGACTGGAGCACTCTGCACCTCCGGAGAGCTGGTGCCCTGAGAGTGGGGGCACTTCCCTTTGGACAAGATCCTTTTTCAGGGAGCCATCTTTCCCACAGTGAGCCTTATCAAGGAGTAAAGCGGTGTCCCAAATGAAACTGGGACAGCTTAAATCAGGGTGGTGACTAGGACTCCTTTTCTTTTTAGAGGAAGAAAAGCAGAGTTAACGGATGTGCAGTGCACCTTACCAAGCAATTAAATGTAGCCTGTCAGTAGGACATGTCCCCCCCAAGCTGGTCCTCATTCACTTGATGTTTACACCAGACCCAAATGCACTCAGTAATTGGGCTTACACCAGGGGACTGAACATGACACGAGTGCCCAGTACAGACAGGGCTGAGGACAATCATCTTTTGTACATGGTGTTTTTACAAATTAGCCCCGACCTCTGAATCATGCAAACAAAAAACTGGCCAACATGAGAAGGCTGAGGCCTTCCAGAGCTATCCAAACATATGTCCTAACTACCATATTTTTGCTACTTATACAGCTTTTCATAACTGTTTATTGTTCTGGGAAATGAGAAGGGACTGTTTACACAGTAGCTACAGGAACATGTGCCAAAAAGCCACTAACTCTTGGATGAACAATATTTTCATCAAGAAACTGTGGGATAATTCTCATATCTCCTTTACCTAAGTCTCTATGTTATGCTCCTAGTCCCTTGTGCTTGGAAGCTGGGAGGCTTTTCATGGACAAAGGCAGATGTCGCCTGTTCCAGGAGACTTGACTCTCACTGTCAAATTATGTTGCTTGGCAGGAGCTGAGGACGTGTTGTTATGAGCTTTTTGATGTCAGGATGAATCCTCCAAATGCCAGCTTCTGACTGGCTTGGCATTAAAAACATAAAACCTGACTGGGCTCCATATCAAATGGTAAATCAGTCTGTCATGTCAGAAAACCTGGCAGGGGTTTTGTTAGTATCCAGGCTCCATGCTTTGACCCACGTTTGCTCTTCAAACAAACTGTTTAGAGAAGAGCTGGGAGGTGACATGATCTCCTAAACACTATTGATCTACCAACGTTTTGAAGAGAAGAGGGAGGTGAGGAGAACGCGGCATTCTTTGGGACTGTGAAAATAATAGACAAATCCATCAAAGAAATTGAATCCCATGGCAGATACTCCTGCTTCAGCTGAGAGGGGGAACAACAGATAATCTCAGTTTAACAGCACGGTATTTCTCCTGAGATGTATGTTGCTGTGTAAAGGACATTTATTTGCCTGCATGTAGAGGTTGCCCGATGCTATTTCTTCACCTGCCTGTATTAATGAGGATTTCCTTTTCCTCCCCTTAAAAAACACCTTAAAATAGTTAAAAATGATGACCAAGGGCCATGTCTCTGTTGCATCTTGCCCTGCAGAATCACAGCAAATTGCATACATGGGCACAACATTGGCAAGGAGGGCGGCTGTGACCCTAATTCTGCTTGGGCAGGTTTTGCTCTGCAGCCAGAGAGGCTGTCGCCACGTGAGCTGCTGAAAGACCTTTCTTCCACCTCTAATCTCTCATTCCTTAGAAGTGTGAGTGCCCCCTGAACCAAGCACCACTCCTCCCTTACAGCGGGCAGGGAACCCGGAGAGGAGAGCTCCCTCCTGAGTTATGGGGCCCCTGCTCACGGCAATTGATTCAGGCCTCAGTCTGATCACCAACGTCATTCTCTTCTTTCTGGGAAGTGTCAGCACCGGCACCGCCTTCCCCCAGACGAAGTGCTGAGGGTTGAAACAGGGCAGAAAGAGGTGGACAGACTGCCCTGCAATGAGGCTGCACACCTGGGACAGATGGTCAGATGGACAGACGGATGGATAGATGAAGGAGAGTTGGGGCATCCACAGAGCAGCTGGTATTTCTTAGGGTACTTCTGGTAATCCCAGAGCCTTGGGGGATAATCTGAGTGAGGAGATAGAGCTGTTCAAAGCTCAGCTAAAATATCAAGCCATGGAATAACTCTGGCTTTTTGAGGGACCCGCGCAGGAGCTCCTGGCAGTAGGTGAGGGTATTTTGAGAGCTGGCACTCCCAAAGGGAGCAGGCCAGGAGCACGGCAGCCCTTTCCATCGGGGCCTCGTGCTGCCCTATCTACGATGCCTTAAAAGGCTGGTGGCACAGAGGTGCTGCGGTCCTTATCTCCTCCGGGTGGCTGGGGCTCTGGAGATATTATATTTATAGCTCATCTGGAGCACGGATGCCTAACTGCCTAATTGCTATATACATAGTGTGGGTAACCCAATAAAGCCGTGAGTCTCCGCTTTTGTCCCCGTCTTCTCTCACTCGTGGGCTCACGAGCAGAGGCACCACCAGGCTGCAGCAAGGTAAGGCAGTGACTTGTCTGGCTTTTCACTGTCATTTGGCCCCTGTTCTCCTTTTCACCTTCCCCTTGCAACAGGGACTGGAAGTTTCTCAGGGCTCTGCTTAGACACCATAAGGGGACAGCTTCTTTCTTATGGAAAGAGGGGATTTTAGGATGTTTGTTCATTTCTTGCTGCCAGGACACATACAGCGTGTCTCACTTTGTATTTCCAGACTGCTGTTAGGAATCAGGTGCTAAATAGCAGCTGCTCTTTAGTTTCTGCACTAATAATATGCTGTCATGTTTCCATGTTCTGAAGGAATACAACCATGTCTAACTATAGACACTTTCCTGGTTTGAATAGAAAACTGAGTGACTTCAGGCAGAAAAATTCTGATTAGCTGTTTTTTGGTTTTGTGTGTTTTATTTTTCCCCTCTATCAGAATTTTCTTCTTTATGATGAATATTTGGAAAATGAATAGAGAGTGGGGAAAATAGAGGGCAGAGGGAACATTTTATTTTTTTTTCCTTCTTTGAGACCATTTCGTAATGGCCTTGAAATAAAAGAAAGCCAAATTACAAGTGATGCTTGCTTGTTTGATGTTTGAACAATTGCTTGATATGGATTACAGCAGCTGTGTGAAAAGGGAAAAGAAGGAAAAGCACTAAAACATATCTGGGTGTCAAAGGAGGAATTCTTCAGAACCAGACTGTAAAATAACATTAGCAATAACAACCAAATGCCAATTATCAGACCATTGTTATATTAAACTACTTTTAACCTCGTCTCATGAGAGCATTAATTTTCAAATGAAGATCATAAAAGACAACCTCTTGGAAAAATAAGATTGTTTGTGCATATGTGTACATGTGTTTGGATGCATCTACACACACAGTTTTAATATAAACATCCCTATAATGAAAGGCTCTTTCATCCAAGGACCTTAAAGTATAATACAAAGGTAAGAAATACTAATTTACTTGTAGCACAAGGACTAAAGCTGCCACATTTTACGCAAGTTTATTACTCTGTTAGGCAATTGAATGAAAGGAGGTTTTCTTTCAAATTGCTCCGTAGGCTTTGATATGACTGCAGGTTGTTGTCAGTCCTGGAAAGCAGGACTCCTTAGACCTGACCCAAACCCAAGTCTTGTACGAATGGTCACCTCACTTCAAAGTATTTAGGATTGGGCTCAATCCTTAAATGAAGATTTGAAAGAAAAAGGACAGGCCCTTAGATGTTCCAAATTGCTGGGGTCCACTGACATTAGCTGAGATTTAAGTATTCACATCAAGTGTTGACTGGGCCAACAATGTGAACTTGGGCCCAGTACCAGGGTTGTGTCTCTGGCCCCACCACACAAGTACATACTATGCACCCTGCAATGCTCTCGGTCCATGTCCATGCAATTACACCCTCCTTGCTTCTAAAACAGAGTGGCCACATCCAAAAAAAGTCCAATGGATGGGGCTCACTCCCAAGCCATGCCCAGGTGGGAGGGTCCTAGCTGGCATTTGGACAACTGGCCAGTGTGGTCAGTTGAGTCTTTGTGACTGTCCTGACGTCCTCTCTGATTTATGACCATAGACGCAGACTCTGGGGATGCCTCCACATGTCCAAACCCAACTGTGTTGGAGACCCACTTTCAGGGTGGACATCCCCAGCTGGCAAGTCTGGTCTGGCTGAGCTGTCCAGGATTACTCTGGCAGGGGCCCATGACCGTTGGTGTAGACAGTGTCGAGACAGCAAGATTAGGAACAAGCTTGCTCCGTCTTTTATGTGAAGAACAGCACATAACTTAAACAGAAGGAAAAAAGGAGTGGTAAATACCAAACAGTCTGCACACACATCTATCTTATCTAGAGGCTTACTGAGCCCTCAAGGATGCCTTGGAAGGCTTAACTTCTTCAAACACCACTGCTGTTGCCTCTGCATGTTCCTCTGATCTCTCACAGTTATGGTCTCACCACCAGACTGTGGTCTGTTCAGTTCAGATCCATACAGAGCTCTGATCTTCTCATCCCCTGCACTGGTGAAATGAGTTTTGTAAATTGATTGGAGACCAAAAGTAGCACTTCCCACTGAAGAGCACAGTGTTGACTCTGAGTGGGCCACCAGGAAGTGTTGGGATCTGCCCTATCCAGACCTGCAGCTCCCCTTGGACTGTTTTTTTGTTGTTGTTTTGTTTTTGGTTTGTTTTTTTTTTGTTTGTTTTTTGTTTTTTGTTTATTTTTCTTTTTTTCTAAGATCCTGCAACTATGCTCAACTGATAGGTTTTTGCCGTAAATTGTGCAATAAAGAAATCATGCACAAAATTATCAATTTTTAATAGAGTGGTGTCCTGGTTCTGTTCCCTCCCCCTCACTTCCCCCATGTTAGAAATTTTCTTGTCCTCAAATTTTTTGTCTATCATTCAAGCCTCAGGCTAAAACAATAGGAATAAAACAATTATTCTGGTTGGGCACTCAGTGTTAAATTACCATCACTGGTGTACTGATGGTATCCCCCCTTAAAAAACAAGAAGTAAAAGTAGGATTCCAATCGTGCAGCAAAACATCTTTTAATATGTTGGCCAAAGATATTTAGCTTGAAAAAATGCATGAACATGCATACTAGTGCAGTGATTTTTCACTGGATTTGAATTTAAAAGTGAAATAAAACAAAAAGACCAAAAGCCTGTTCCCAAAGTGAACCCATTTTAAAGGCAATCTTTCCAACAATAATACTTTGTTCTTACCTAGCATTTGAAAATATGATTAATGCATGAATATCTTTACTTTTTCCCTTCCAAACAGCAAACCATCAGAACAAGGCAGACCTTTGATTGCAGCTGGCAAGAGGCTGGGAGGGGGCAGACTCATTCAAACACTTCTTTAATACAGAAAATGTAAAAGGCCATTTTTACAAGGAAGAAAAACAGAGAAAGAAGGGAATGTGAATACTTACTTGGGGGTAAAATCCTCACCCCACTGAAATCAATGGGAATTTTCTCAGAAACATCCACTTTTAATAAACCTCAGATTTTCTCTCTTTTTTTTCTCCTTATTTGTATAGTACCAAACTTGTGTAGATTTTCATCAGCAAAGGGTTTTCACATTTTTGCATACCAGTTTTCTTTTCTTTTCTTTTTTCTTTTTTTTTTTTTTTTATATGTATATATATATCTGTATTGTTTAAGCAGAGCATAGGCAATCTGAATGTTTCAGACACTTGTTTTTCAGTTAGATGAATTATTGCTGGCTGCAATATTTTATCTCTGACTTTATATCTCAGTGAGTACAGTTTCATACTGATAAATCTCAGGCAGCTTCAACAATGTTCATCATATAATACTGATTAGCTCAGAGAAGCATAGGTCATATTACACAGAGTCCCAGTTTTTCTGAAAGTAGTTTGAGCAATCCTGTCTGTTTTCACTCAACTCATTCTGACACAAACATGGAAGGAACACTAACAATACACATTTTAAAGGGATTCATCAACTTCACAAAATGTTTCTGCTGGAGGTGGATTTACTGGTTACCATTACAAATGCCACTGCGAAGTAGTGAAACTGAAAGAGCAAGAAGAAAAGATATTTTCCATCTATTCTACTTTATATTTTGAGTAACATTTTGTGTGAAGCCAGTTGTGCAGGTTTTCTTTTGTAGTCATTATTTCCTGCTGTCTCAGTGAAACTTTCATATCAAAAAGAATGAGCAGAAAACACTCTTTAAAAAAGGAAAACAAGTACATTTTCAAATCCCATTGTCATGGGAGCAGAATGGGCAAAGACATAGGAACAGAAATTGTTTCAAACAATTGGCAAACAAAGCCAGTGAGCTTTCAAATCAGCATATTCTCCTGTGAAGCTTAAGGGATTTTCACCAAAGTCTTACTAGAAATTTGCATATTTTCTTTTGGAGGGAAATAGGTAACAGTGACCCTTTTTGGTAGTCTGCAGCTAGGGAAGCAAAGCCCTGCTTGCCTAGAGATTACCATACGAAAACACGAATATCTACAATCCTCAGAAGCCCTCCCACCACCACACAGAAGCCCATTATTTGGTCATCTATCCCATTTTTTAAATTCTGAGTATCCTGATTTCCTATGCATTCCACTGTCTCAGTGCAACACTCCCCATGCCACTGGTGTTGGGTGTGTTTGGAAATGCAGGCACAGAAAGCAACATGTCACTCTGGGGGCTAGGACACCACTTATAATACAACAAGAAAGATGTGCTAAAACTGGCATGGCACTCCTGGTACAGAACAATAAAAGACAGGAAGCTATCAGAATAATTCCTTTTTTGTGGAAGTTTTCAAATTCTGGGTTTAAACCCCAGGTCAGGAGTTTGAATGAGCACAGGATAAACAGCTTCTGTATTGGGTAATCATATGGCTCACTTTTCATATTGTCGAGTTGCTTTATAGTCTTTGTTTTATTTCATCTCACAATGTCCTTTTAGGGGAGAAAAGTAGCACTTTTTTTCCTAATTTAGAAATGAGAAGTAAGAGCCAGGTCCAAAAGTAGACTCAAGTGTCAAAGTGCGGTGAGGATTGGCAGGCTGTGAGACCCAAGTCAGGGCTGCAGTGACCCAGGGCTCCAAGAAAGAAGTCTTGGTGAGAGACTATCCCTTCTCTTCCTCTCATCTGAGTAAAAGTCAGCATGAGTGATGTCGTGTCCAGCTCTGCACAATAAAGTAAGGGAAAATACAGCAGATGAATTGAGGTGTGTGAATTCCACTCCTGGACATGCCTGCTTAACTTTGGCTACGCAAGGTCAGGTGTCCGGCTGAACTAGACTTCTAGGTTCCCTCTAGATCCAATGAGGAAAGAAAAGTACTTCTATAGGGCAGTTCATTTCGTCCTCAATAGGTGTCTAATGAATCAGCCATTGCAAGAACCTCTCTTTCCTTTTCCACTATAGTGGGATCACAGGCAGCCAGTTTAGATTACTAAAATTTGGTCAGTTAAAATAGGGTGAAATTGGCACCACCATAAACTATTTGTACAGGTTACACAGAGCATTTTGTTGATTGAGGAATGGGCAGTGTTATCACAAGTCCCTGACTAGTACCCACAAACCCTCTCTCCCTTTCTACTTTCACAAACCAGGGTGCTGTAGTAATATAAACTGTCTGTAATAAGAACTGTGTTAGGTTTACTTTTCATCTTTAGCCTTTGCCACGTTTACTTCCTGTATTTCCCTGTATACTGATGAGTTTTGGGAGACTCTGGAGGTTCATGAGGTGAATCAAGGCTATCTTGGTGCTGTAGAAACTCTTGAAAATCTCATTCCAGACTGCAAAGTGAGACCCTGAGCATAGGAAGGAGCATGTCAGATGAATGGAAAGTGCTTCTAGTGGAGTCAAGACTTCCACCAAAGCAGGAAGTGGAAATATTTTGTTTGGAATTTTGCCTAGCTTGGTGGGACTGTAACAGAGTGCAATATTCTGCAGTAGTGACTTTGCCTCTCAAAACAAGAGGGTGTAAAAGAGTTTTTTCAGGAACAAAGGGTTATGAAAGAGCAGAGAGACCTAGAAGCAGGGACTGAATGGTGATGATTTTCTAGATCATTCATTCCACTAGCCCCATTATCTGCAGGGAGAAAACGACACAAATCTATTCAAAAATTTGTAATGACAGTAGTCTTTTCAGCCAACATGTCTTGATATTTTTTTTAGTCCAATGCATCTCTTTGTTCAAAGTCAAGAGTCTCTGAAAAATTCAAAATTATGGTGGAAACATTAGCAGTCCCTTATAGAAACTTTGAATAGTGATAAGATATTTAGCATGATGGTTGGTGTTTTCTTGACTGATGTTATGTGTTCGATTTGCATTCCTAATTATTTTTACTGATCTTCTCAAAACAATGTGACTATGGTACCAATGACAACCAGTCACCTAGGATACTGGAGTCTGTCATTTTGACTGACCATTTAAAATAAGAAAAAGAATAGCAGTTGCCCTACTCATGGAAACCACATATGTAAGTTTGTTGGTGAGACAGTTAACAGGAGAATATTCAAACATTATAACTAACCTATTATAAAAGACATTTGTCATTTCTTATTTGGTATTAACCAAAGCCATTCATTTTTAAACTCTTCCACCCTCCACCCAAAAATCTCATCACCTTCAGTAAGAGTTTTATTCTGAGTGAGACCTCCAGGACTGGCTGCAGAAGCATTCCTGAGTTTCATGGTAGTAAGGTTCACGTTTTTTTGTTGACCACAACCTTAAACAAAACCATAGCATTATTTCTAATGTCATCTTATTTAATTCTCACAGTCTTGCAGATTCATAACCTCAGGATGATCCAGATTTGTTAGTGCAGTTGGAGTATTCTGACACAATTATTTGTTGCTGTGGAATACTGGTAGGTAAGCAGAGGGTATGATTATATGGACTTGATTATATAAACATAGTATCAGATGTGATCACATAATATGTAGTCACCCTGAGATCTCCCTGACATTGGCACAGGCAGAAGGCTGTAGAATGTGAGGCCAGTTTGTTCATCCATCCTTTTCTTCTTAGCAGCCTTTGCTTTGCTTCCAGTGGCAAAATACACACACAGAGGTGCCCTCTCCCCACACCACAAGCGGGAACGCCCAACGAGCATGCTAAGGATGTCTTGGAATGCACAGCCAACCTTCACCCCAACTATTCCTCTCCCTGTTATCATCGCTTCCTACTGGAGTCTGCCCCTCCTCCCAGTTGCCTGCTTTGGTAATGGTTCCTTCATTTGCTGAATCAGAGCAGCAGGGGTAGCAGAGACCTAGCAGCCTTACCTTCTTTCTGCCTTCTCCTCTTGTAATTTCAAATGCAAATGTAGGGTGGGTATGCAGCTTAAAAAAAGAAATGGCAAACAGCTCTGGGTCCAAGGCATGCTCAAATTCAAAGCCAGGAGGGGAAGCAACATGGACATGGCTGTAGAAGATCAGTGGGCACCAAAGCAGAGCAGTGTGCCTTTCTAGCAGGTCTTACTCTGACTTCTCCTGTGAGAGAAGTTTCTTCTGCCTGTTGGCTCTGTGTTTGCTGATGGACAAGCCAGCCCCTTCCCATCTTTTTTTTTTCCTTTTTTTTTCTTTTTTTTTTTTTTTTCTGGACATCCAAGTGTTAAGAATTCTTCCTTTCAAATGAGCTGTATGGATTCATGAAAATCCTTCTGGATATATGGAAGAGCCAGCACCACTGTGGACAGGCTCTCCAGGAAGCAGCCAGCCAGCCAGGCAGTGCTCAGTCATGTAACGCATCCATACGAGAGCAGCCCAGCAAGGACTCATTGGATTTTAAGGTTAGACATTGGGGATAAATGAAAGGACTAACACTCCTTCATAATGTGATTTCTGACTCCTCTCTAATAGTTCAAAAATTACTTGTCTTGCAGCATGCAACACGTTGTCTTCAAGACAAGTCATTGTTATATGGATTTATTTCATTTTACTCACAGCATTTGAATTTCATTCACATTAAGACAGCAACTCCACCAGAAAGCCATGTGAATACAAACTTGCCAGAGACAAACGCAATCCAACACAATGTCTACCAGGCTGACAATGGATAATATATTTTTTGAGCTCTGTGTGAAGTGTTAGACATGAAATTCACATCAGCAACCAAATGATTGCTTTAATCCTATTATTTAAAGGGCCTGAACACTTATAGGGTTCAAAGTAAGCAAAGGCCTAAGAGGATCAATAGCAAGGACTCTACTTCAAAGTGCACAATCTAAGCTCATATTTTGAATCATAATAAATGTCTAAGCCTACATCTTTGACCCTCTCGGAATATGTGTAGTATGGAGGTTGAGCAGAAAAATCTGTTGCCATACAGAAGGATCTTTTTGCAAAACAGTGTGTTCCCAGTCATATTCAAATCAAAAAAAAGTGGTTGCTTCTACTTACAGAAATATATTCGTATTCTGAAGTAATCTGGAAAGTGATTTGTTACCATATGCTTCTTTTGAATTCAAGACAAGGGGAATGTTTTGGGGAATGATGGGGCCAATAGATAACCAGGACATAAAAGGAGTCCTCAGGACAGAGAAAGCTGTAACGGGGGGGGGGGGGGGGGGGGGGAAGGGGAAAAAAAATGTGCTCCTGTGTTCACTGTGAGGAACTTGGAGAGTTTCCCACAGAAGAACACTACCCTGTGGGGATCATCAGAGAATCTATTTCAAGATAAAGTGTCTGTAAAAGAGGTATGGAACAAATAAACAAAATAAATAGGAAGGAAATGTTAGAACAACATGATGTTCATGCAAGACATCTGAAGGGACTCAGTGATGAAACAGCTGAAATAAGTATAATGCATGGCCTCTTATTCAAAATAAAACAGGCTTAGAAATGAGCACCTGAAAGTAGCTAATATAGTGCCAGCTCTTAAAAATGATTCCAAGAGAAACTGGGGGAATTCGATCCTGGCAAATCTGATAAATTTAGCAGAAATTAATATGCAGGATAGAGAAGAAGGATAAATATTTTACATTGGGAGAAATTCAGTACAACCTTGTAAAGGGAAATCAAGCTTCACAGATCCATCGGGTTCCTATAAGACAGTAAGAAGCATGCAGATGCAGGAGTCGTTTGGTTGGCAGTATCTTACTTGTGCTTTTCCACATATGCAATAAGACCTCTCACCAAACACCCTTAAAAACCTGTAAGCAGCCACAGAATAAGAGGGAAGATCTCTCACAGATTATATAAAGTTGGTTGAAAGAAAAAGAGGCAGCTCTTGCAGTAAAAGGAGATCAATAGCGTAATTCTACGAAGACTGAGAAGCAGAAGGATCTTAGGAAACAGGGTGGTTGGACACTGCAGTAGCATCTTAAACTGAATGCTGATGAGCACAAAGCAGCACACAAGAGGAAAAGCACAACTTCATCTATAAAATAATATTTCTGAGCTGACTACATGCTCAAAAGCAGCCAAAAAGCAAATTGAATGTTCTGGTCACATCATCTGAGAAAGTAAATTGTCATATTGGAAAAAGTTTGCAGAAAGAGGATAAAACATAGGGAGTGGGTTTTGCAGAGTGACTACATAGCCTGGGACTCACCAGCCTGGGAGAGAGATAGCTGAGAGGAGGTACAATAAAGATGGATAAAGACATGAGCAGCTTTTAGAGTATGAATAAAGATCAGATGGTGATTATTTCTTCAAAAGTAAGACCTAGGGTGCATCAAATAAAGCTAATGGGTATTATGTTGAAAACAAACATAGAGATGGTTCTTCGACAACATAGAGAAGAACCATCTATTACAGGAAATTGTAAATATTGAAGGTTTCATGGGATCGGGAGGTAACTGCAAGTTCATGGAAGTGATATTCTGTATGGATAGTGACTCCAAGTTGAAAAATCCCTGAACCAAACATTGTTAGAAGTTTTGGGGGAGTATTAATTGGAGATATGACTGCAAGCTATTCTCACTTTCTTCCTAAAATATTTCTTAGACCTGAAGGCTAGGATAATGAGTTAGAGGAGCCCTTCTACACAGTGATTCTCATATTGCTATAGCATCGTCTTAATACGTGCAACTTACAGGTTCTGCCCGGTGCTAGTCATCGGACATTCATATTAGACTGCAAACTCTGGTCTGAATGCTGTTTCCTTTCTCTCTGTGTTTTTACATCTATGTTGGATTGTCAAAACTTATTTGTATTTGACTTTGGAGGTTACAGAGGTTATAGAGCCCCATTAATCGTTAAGGTCAGACTAGTTGAAGATCTGCCAGGAACAAGTTAGATGTTGTCAATCCTGCCTTGACAATGGGTTAGATGAGTTCTAGAGGTGCCTGCCAACTGCTCAGTTTTATGAACCTCAGTTTGCTCAGAAGCTCCCCTGGACTCTGACTCGCTGATAGTGGGAAGTGGCAGCTACAAACGTTGCTGTTGGCTCTTCCTAGAGGGTTGTAAAAGATGTCAGGGACGCAGGCAGAAAAAGCATTCAGGGGAGCAGGAGGAAATTATTCACTCAGAAGCAACATTTTGGAGGAGAAACCGTGAGCAGTGGAGCAGTGAGAGGGGGCAGGATTCTGGAAAGGGGACTTTTCCTAAAAGCACTGGAGCATGCTGGGTGCACTGAGGGGAGTAACCAGATATGTGAGGTATTTCCTATAGAATTCCCTGTCTCTCGTGTGATCAAAAACACAGAGCAATCAGTTATTTGGAACAATCACAGTGTTCTTGTTTCGTGTGTCTGAAACAAGGAACTATAAATCATGATTATACCAAAATGAATAAATCCTAAATTAAGGGGTAGCATTTGCCAGTTCAGAAGACCAGCAATTACTGCAAACTCTGCAGCAATTTGTTAGCTCGGGTTCCATCCACAGGGGTAGGAAACCCAAAAGCCTCTTCCCATCTGTCATACACCGAGCCCTGCATGACAATCAAGATGAATTGAGGGGAAATGCAAAAAGCAACAGCTCCTCCACACAGGGCTCTGTGCTATTACCTGTGTCTCCTCTACAACATACAGAGAGAATACTTTGAGCAACAAAGCAGAGAACAAATGCTTTCTGATCTTCATTTTTAAGATGGTCTTTTTAAATAAGGTTCTGTGTCTAGGAGTAACAGAAGAGTTAGCATTTTTAAAGACAACCCAACTCTTGTCAGAAGCTCTAGTCTTGATCCTGTGGCACTTCCAAAACTCAATCATCATGAACCAGGATTTTCCTTAACAGCTACCAGATTCTTTAAACCCTAACCTGCTCATCGAAGCTTCCTCTCTTGTGCTCCATCCCCACCTTCCTTGAGCACCACTGCTCTTCTCTCCCCTGGTCCCCTCAATTCATGCACAACCACTCATCAGTGTCAAGAGATGTCCGTCACCATGACTGAGACAGAGGGAGTGCCAGCAGCAGGGACATAGCTGCTTTTCTGCCTGTATCATCTGCAAGCATCCAGATGCATCCCTGCATCTCAACAGTCCATGGGGAAAGGACAATACAGAGATGGAGGCAGACCACATGTTGGCCAGTGTCACATGACCACGTTTGCTTTGAGGCAACTTTTTCAGGAGATAGATTTCTTGAATGAAAGAGCAGCTAACTAGGTAGAAAAGAAGGTCATGATTAACTGTAAAAATGGAACAAAGTCTTTGTCCAAACTGACCATAAAGATCTAAACATAAGTGGTCTAAACTGCTCTCAGCACCACCACAGACTACTTTATCACAAAGTTAGCCTTGAAATTGAGTCAGTATCACCTATCTTATCACATAACAATGTCATCTTTCTGACAATAACATTCCCTATAGAAAAACAGAAGCTTCTCAGTGCTACTGAGCTATGGCATCTTCCTCTAAATTCACTGCAGAAAATTGTTAAAACTATCTGTGAAAACAATTAAAAACTAAAACATTCTTTTTTTTTTCCAAATTAGTTGGAATTTCTAAAGTATTACACTTTTCACATTGTTTTAGAATAAACACCCACATAAAAATAAAAGTTTTGCATCCATCCAAAGTAGACAGATTTCCAGCTCATATAAAGGTCTTTGTCTGCTTTGGTTGCAGTGGATTTAATGGATCGTCTAAAAGTATCTGTAATTTCTTCAGAGTCTGTGAAACTCTGATGCGTCTTACTGGCTGAGTATTTCTGTTTGACACTTTCATCACCCAGGGAAAGAAAAAAAAAGATCAGAATATTGCAAAAAGACTTATGACTGGGAGACTGAATGGGGAAATAAAATATAGACTAAAGCCAAGCCATTTACCCTTTGTATATTTCTCGTGTGCTTGAGAATAACTACATATTTGAGAATATCCTATAAGAATGAAATTTCAGAAAGATTTAATATTGCCTGGTTGTTATTTCAGGTTTAATGAACTAAAATGCAATGCCTGCATAAGTCTATACTACTTCCTAAACAGCAGTGCCAAAAACAGCAGTTCTCCTAAACGCACCCTCTCATGTTCAATGGAAGCTTGTGTTACATGGGTTCCAGCATCAGAAAAGGATTTGCTGAATTTTGATAAAGTAACGTAACAGTTGACAGGATAAGATTGTGATGGGAGAAATCAGTCAGTAGCTTAGCCATTTTCAAGCTTTAAAGCTTAGTTTTCCACCTCCCTTGCCCCCTCAGAGACATTAAATTTCTCTGTGACTCAACTTCGGAGAAATAGGAAAATTACACTTCCAGACACCTTTTTCCACTATTTTTCTTGATTCGTTCATTTCAGCCAGAAAAGGAGGTGAGTGCTGAAATAGTAGTTATTGAGGCATCAACATAGTAGCTAAAGTGAGATTTCTGAGGGATTACTAAAATCACTGAGAAGTTCCAGTATGAGAAGAACACGTTTTCCATCTCATTTCCCATATGTGTGGTATGGCCTTCTCCATATCAGATTTAAACCTGTTACGACACACAGTCAACTGAAGAACAAACAACAAATGCTACATAAATACTACCTCTATGATGAATTTATAAGCCACAAGGTATGTTTCTGAATCACAAGATGGCACTGAAAGGTATTTGTATTTTCAGCCCTAAATGAAGGCTTCCTTTTAGAGATATTGCCTGATGTCTTCATTGAATTGTTTCCACTCAGGCCTTGAAGACGGCTGAGCTAATCAGAGAACCAATGAAGTTTAAAAAAAAAAAAAGTCACAAAACCATTAAATTTGCCAATGGGTTGAATAAATAAATAAACAAACAAACAAAGAAACAAGCAAACAAACTTCCCATCCCCCTTGCCATCCCTTTCCTCACTGTCTGCCTGACAATTAAGGAAATACATTTTCTTTTCCCCCAATGGATTTAATGCTAGTGGGAGAGAGGGTATGCGGGTTTTTGACAGTGAATATGAGGTCAGAGGTTCCTCTTGCAATCTCTGGTAGTGTTTGGTGGAGTGCACCAAACTGTGCTGTCTGGTAACTTTCCTTCACCCCTTTCCAGCTCCATGCAGGCTTGACCTGCTGAGCTTCAGGGCCAATGGTGAGCCCACAACCCCACAGATCATCAGGTTATAAATCAGCAGAGGCTCTTCTGCCTTCAGGGACTCAGAGATGTTTGATTAAATCAGACAAAAATGATCTTATCTTCCCAAAGTCAACTCATGGCCTGGAACAGTTAAGCTGAACAATTCCAGCTAGAAACAGTATGTATTTTTAACTTGTAATTGTGGAAAACATTATAGTGTATAACAGCAGGTCACATCAAAATATCTCTGGCAGAGTTGCTGCCTTGGCTGTCAGTGGACAGATAGGGAAGTGAAAATATCATAGAAATGGAAAAAAAAAAAATGTATTTAATTTGTTTGAATATTTAATTTGTTGAATATTTAATTTGATTTAGAAAGGTCTGGAAATAAACTGATTCAAATAGCCCAAATCTAATCACCTTCAGGGCTCATTTTTCTTCTTTACATCCACTTCTAAAACAAAGGTGAGTTCCAAACTACAACTAAGATGGAAATTAAGAGTTTTTGTTGCCACTGTGCAATAATTTAAGCTAAAATAAAGATTATGAGGATTATTATTATTATGCATTAATCAAGACTTTGTCAATTTCCTAACAACTCACATAAGAGTGTATCTGTCCTGAGATCTGTATTTACAGATGGTGAAACTAAAGACTAGAAAGATTCAATGTCTTGTCCAAGGGCATCAGGCAAGTGATAGGACTGGAAACCCATCCAGCAGCTCTTCCAATAAATGGTTACAACCCCATGGTAGCTCAAGGGCTCACTGAAAATTACTCCCTGTCTGGTTTAACTCATCTGCCAGTGCCAGTGCCAATGCAAGCGAACAGCCAGTGACACATGGCTGGGGAGAGCAGCAGCTTTGATTTAAATGAGCTTTAATTGCCATGGAATCGAACTCCATAGTCCCATACAGCTGTGGCTGGTCCTCCAGGGCACAATGCCTGTGCTTTGAAAATGCAACTGTAAGGGCTGCAGCAACAGACAGACAGACCCATGGGCATTGATGGACATCAAAACAACTCCCATTTGTAGAGAAGAGCTAGGAATGGCCCTTTCCTACCATTTTATTCTGTCTGTGCTTTTGGTAGATTTCAAGTAGAGCTGGGACATAATAATACATTCCTCCCCATTCAAATCTGACTGCCTTTCAGGTACTCAAGATGAAAGTGAGTACAAGTCAGGGTTCTGGCACAAGGGGGTTGGTTTTTTGCTTTTATTTGTTTGCTGTGTTTTGTCAGTTTGTGTTTTGTTTGTTTGTTTGTTTGTTTGTTTTCAGGAGATACCCTTAGCAAACCCATCTCAGGAGGTACTTTTTTACTGAGCGGGTGATTCAGGTTGGCCAGAGATGCTGTGGGGTCTCCTCCTTGGAGATCTCCAAAAGCCACCAGGAGATGATCCTGAGCAGCCAGCGCTGGGTGGCCCTGCTGGAGCAGGCCTTGGGCCTGGTGGCCTCAAACATCCTGTGGTTTAGTGATCTGCATAGCTGTACCACTGCCCAAGCATGCGCCAGGACCCAGCGTCCAACACAAAAGGACACAGGATTATCTTGCATCGTCTGGATGAAAAACAACAGCAACAATATCTCAGGCTAATGGGCTTTACTTTTTCATCCTATTAGTTTCTCTTAGGGTTTAAAGCACTGAATTTAAAGCGCCTCCTCTTGGCTTGGCATGCACGGGTAACTACTGAGGTATCACCCTGGATTGCCTCACCTCTCTGCCCCTCAGGTGGCAGAGAGCAGACATCCCCCAGGTGCTTCTGATCCAAATTCTTCCCCCTAGGAGGTTTCCCAGGACCCTCGCTGTTTTGATTAACAGAATGTGTTTCTGCTAGAATGATTGATATATGAAATTGGATTTTGAAGCAGAAAAATTAGTTCCTGGTTATAGGAGGATTAACGGTTCCCCTCTCTTTAGTGTGTGCCCACTGGCAGGGCTCTCTGCTGGGTCCCGAGCATGTACCAAGACAATCTGTTCCCTTGGCTTGCTCTTACACAAGGGGCTTGTGGTTTCACTAATTTCCCCTGCTTTTCTTCTTTTTCCTCCTCACTACAGGGGGAACTCACAAAGAAAGAAGGGTGGGGAGAAACAAGAACAGGCTCTGAGTGCTCATAAGGAAAAGCCTGCACACTTGCTCCTCGTAAAAATGTGCACCTCACCATGAACGGGAGAGACAGCTTGTTTCACTCCTCTCTGGGCGAGGCACTGTCACAGCAGGCAAAATAGCCAAAGTGAATAAAAACTACTGATTTTAACCCAACGCTTCGCTCTCTCAGCCAGGTGAAGAGACTTACAAATGCTTGGCTTTGACTTGCTGTAAAACAGGATCCCTCGGCTTTGGCGAAGCCGCGTTATTAAATAAGCATCAGGGGTTTAAAGAAACAAAGGCTGGAGAAGGCGAGGTGGGGGGGAGCCTTATTTTAGGAAGGGGGCCAACAAAGCTGAGATGTTTAGGAGGGGGAAGCATCTACACCCTTGGAAGAGAGCAAGTGCCGGGTGCCAGCTGCAGGGAGCCTACAAGAACGGGTGTCTCCGATCCTTTTGTCTCCTTATATGGTAAAATGATAGCGAGGGGTTTCGCTGGGCTGGGGAAGGCAGCAGCCTGCTTCCACACCACGCTGCCTGCAGAGCTGAAATGAGAAGAGCTGCTCTGGGCAGGCACTAGGAAGCCCCGGCTGGCTGTACCGCTCTCCTCTGCAGGCAGGCCGGTGTGCTCATTACCCATTTGTTAATGGACGTGATCCCCTGCCCCTGGTCCGGGAGGTGACACTAGCTGCCCGCTGCTGCTCTGTAAGTAAATATCCCTTTTTTCCCCCCCCCTCCCTCCCCTCTACCCACCGACTGTGCCTTTGAAGGCGCCGCTGGAAACAAAGGGTGCAGAGAGATGGAGAGGGATGTGTGATGTGGTACCCAGTGGGTTGTTGGGTAAGGAGGCGAGGAGAGGGATCGCCAGTCCCCCTTTCTCCTGAGTGCACAGCCAGGGTTGTGAAGAGGAGAAAAAAAGACGAATTCCTCATCAGAGCAGTTAGTGCTGCGTGTCCAAGCTGATGAGGCACCGGGTCATTTCATGTGTACCTGTTTTTAATGACTGCATTGTGCTGTGGGTGTAAGCCGCTGGGGAGGTCATAGCAAGTCACAGCAGGGATCTTGGGTTTCTCACACCTCTGTGCACACTTCCTGCTTCCTAGCGCAACAAAGGATGATTTTTGCACTCTAGCAAGAGCAGATGCACATGAAACAAAGGTAGCCTTTCCTGATCCCAGGCAAGCACTGTGGACGGATTGTGCACGGGAAAAATGGGGAGCCACCAGCACCACATTTCTTCTTTTTATGTGGCAAGAATAAATTAGAATGCAAATCCCAATTAATAGCTCTGAATCCCTTCCTTTCATCCTTCTCTCTTTGTGCATGTGTGTGCAGCCACGATAATGTACGTGCTTACTATATGCCACCGAACATGGATTGCTCTGTGTACATAATAAAGGAAATACTAACTTTCATTGTCTGCATTAGTGGCTGCTCTAAACTTCCTACTTCCCTAAAAAGATATGGCTTTTGTTTAGCTCACTCAATACCGGCGTATTTCAGCTTTGCTCTGTACAGAGGCACACAAGAAAGCAAGCCTTGTAAAATCTATACAGCAGCTGCTGCTGTTACTCCCCTGATGCCTATCTAGGGGTATATTAACTGAGATTGCTGATTGATCTTTAGGTCCAAGGTCAATAGCTGTAATATATATTGTTGGCTATACATATTTGTACGCTGTCTTAAACAGGAATTGTCCTAGAAGTGCCAACAGAAGGGTATGTATTATCAGACACTCACACAGATCACGGTGTGAAGGAATTCTGTAGCTAAGGTTGCCATTTCTGTTATGAACCTTATTTTCATCAGTTCATACACTTACAGAACTCCCTGCTATATGGCTAAAGTATTCTGTATCTTTTATCAGCCAGATGGTAAACTTTGAAGTTGATTGCTTCGGGCATTTAGATTTGAAAAATAGAAAAATAGTACTTTTAAAAAAAAAAATCTTATAAAAAATTGTGGTTGTTTTCTGTGTCTGTATGTATAACTGGGAAAAGACGCACCCACAAGACTGCTCTATCCATAGAGCCCATGTATATTCTAGATCACATTTGGGGAAAAATTAAAAAAAAAAATTCATATGAGGTGCTGTATCTATTAAAAACTCAGCTCCAAACACTACCTTGTGGCACTACTATATCCAAAATCTGGCCAGAGCTCTAATAAAACTATCTTTTACACTAGCCATAATATAGATATTGATTTGGCGCTGTCCTTTGGCTTCAGAACCAACACACAGTTGGGATGAGGTTCCAGCTGGAAGGTCAAAAAACCTGTTGTTGAGAAATCATGTCTGTGGAAGTTACCTGGGGTTCCCACCTGACACCTCCACTTGACTAGCAGGCCTGAGGCTGGGAGGCGCACCAGTGCCTGAGATTTTTTTCCAGAATGCTTAGAAGATCCTAAGATGGCAGAAGAGTTGGGGTAGAATCTACTTATTCTTTATTCTTACCATTCTATTGAATGTGCTCCCAAGGGAATCAGCAGTGCTACACATGCAAGCACCAAATAATCACTTCCAGGTGGTTGTTTATTTTATAGCACCTTCTCATTATTTTCTGTGAGATCACTGCTATCATATAGCAGCAGCTGCTTTGTTGGACATTATTTATGCAAAAGTTCCGCCATGAAGATCATTCAATGGCAATTTAGTCTTTATCTATAACTGATCAAAGTACTCAGATACAGATAACACTCTCTTTCCTACCTAAGATAATACAGTTTCTTAAGGAAGTCTCTTTCCCTGAAATCACATCCTTCCTATAAGTACAGACAGACATCAGCACTCCCAGAGATCACACTTTGCACTAGAAAAGGTTTAGACAACTCCTTCAGTCACACACAATGTAGTCCTGCAAGTTCCTATTATGCTTTAAATATCAGGAGATTAAAATAAATAAATAAATAAATAAATAAATACAGGTCCTGCAATTGTAAGGGCTGATGTGATGGTTTCTGCCACATTTCCATGCAAATTCAAGCTTTCACCCCAAACGAAAATGGGGGGAGTGGGCTGTAAAGACCTATACTCACACGAGTGAATCCTGGCTCTGTTCCACAGGACACTGAGTCCCAGGTCTGAGAACCAAGCAACGTCTTACCTGCTGTTATCCTCACCTCCTTGCCTTGCAGTGTGCAGGACATTCCGAACTCAAGGGGGGGACTGGGTAAATGTTAACACCAACAGCCAGAGGACATGGCTTCTCCTCTATGAAAACTGGGCTGAAAACTGAATGAATGCCTGTTGCTGCTGGCCAGTACACCACCACTCTTTCTAGGACCCTAAAGGCGAGTTACGAGCAGGTCTGAGGCTAATTTGTGTTGGATAAATTGATCCTAAGAATCATCAAAGAAACTCTGTATGGTGTAGTGTTGTAGACAATCACCTTACCGCATTTGGGTACTGCTTCAGAGACTGCGGATCTCATAATTTGCATTTTAGGTTGATTAATTTTAATTGTGCAATTTTTATGGTTCATTTACATATGCACAGTTATTTCTGATGCAGATTCTTCCCAAGTGAGAGTGTGAAATGGCACGATAATGAAAGTTTTCATGGAAATAAATCTTGGATAAATTGACTGCCAAAGAAGCATTAACATTAAAACAATACTAATTAGATATACATATATATATGTAATCATAGGAAAGTTTGGGTCTGAAGGGACCTTAAAGACCATATAGTTCCAACCACCCTGACATGGGCAGAGACATCTGCCACTGGACCAGGTTGCTCAAAGCCCCATCCTACCTGGCCTTGGACACTTCCACGGATGAGGCAAAACACTAGAGGCTTATTTTAAATCTGAGTACAATAATGCTCATGCCAACTCAAAAAATTTCAATCTTCATTTTTTTCCTTTTTCCATACCTTTCTACATTATATTGGCTAACTAGGATGATAATGTTTAGTGCATATATAGTAAAACGCTGTAAGAGGGATGTAGGTGAATATAACACTGACATAAGAATATTCATATCTCCCTTTCACAGCAAATTTTCAATTTTGAATTTGCAAATATATCAGCCACAGAAGAGCAAGTTCTAGGACTGCACATTTGTTTGGCAGGAAGCACTTCTAGACCCTTGGCAAACACAGGAACAAGGGTTCAAAACTCACCTCTCTTTACTTCATCTTGCATAATAAAAGTACTAAGTTGCATAAAACAGTAAAATATTTGTAAGCATTTCCCTAGCCCTGTTTTGTCATTGCTCTGAGGAACTTTTGGGATTTAGACCAGAAGTATCTTCAGAGACCACTGATCTTCCACCAGAGACCACAGTATCTTCCCACCACTGATGAATTCCTCCTCCGTGCTATGCAGTGCATCTCTCCATGGTCCACCCAACATCTTCCTTCTTCAGTTAGGAAGGATCTCACCTACAAAAGGATTGCTTGTTTCCTTGTCCCCTGGCTCATTTTGTCTTTCAGTGCTTGTTCCCAAGTCTCTCATGCACCACAGACACTTTGACTCAACATTAACAGCTGATGTCTTTGCTCTCTATGTCCAGTCCCCATCCCCAAACCCCAGCCAACGAACTGGACCAAACTGGTTTCACCTACTTGTAGTTCACCTATTTTTCTAAGATATGCCCCTCTGAATGGTCATCACTAAGACTTATGTAGCCTTTTTTTCCCACATTTTGGAAAGCCAATGGCCCAGGAGCTTAGCAGAGAGGTATGGATGCCTCACAGTATCGAGGCATTCATTGCTACAGTAGTTTCACACAGCAGATGAAAGACGTGCATTAACTGTCCTCCACATCAACATGTGTGCCAGTTATCTTAGACAGAAAGGGCTTTTGTGGTCTTGACTCTGTAAACAGAAACAGAGAGAAAGAGACGGAGCTGTTTTGCTAAAGTCCAGGACAAATAACAAAGCATTCTTCCTGCATAGGATCCTCCCAGTTTTGTTTCTATACTTTCTAGAAAGAAGCAAACGTTAGATATTTAGGACACTGTTCTATTTTTGTGTCCTTGATTGTATTATACAGGATTTCAAAAATATAGAGGAACTCAGAAATTTCATTGCATAGTAGAACATGATTTTTTTTTCTGGATTTTTATCTTAGAGTCTGATTTCCTTGACATTAGCAGTGTTCCTGTCAATAAGAGAAAATGATACTTCTCTGGAAAAATATATCTCTATTGGAGCCTAATAGCTGCAGTCATTTAGCTTAAATATTTTTTTCCATAGGGTAGAGCCAGAGATAACTGCAGGTTTTATTAATCTTATACTATTTTTCTCCTTTCTCACTTTCTGTTATCTGCTTAAATGTTCTTACTAGAAATATGAATTTCTGTGCTTACGTAATGTCAAGTATTTGACCTCTCTCTTTCGAGTAAGTCTTAGCTTATTCCACAAGAGCAAGAAGGCAGACAGCAGTTTCAAAAGGCTTTGAAATAGAACATAAGAGCAAGCCTTTCCGCTTGAGCTGTGCTCTTCCTTGCTATGGTAGATGTAAGAGTCATGCTCTGTGTTATTTAAATAGGCTCCTTTTGTAAATGAAATGTATGCAGGAATGTTTGTAAAACCATACATCCTCTAGTCACTTCAATATCAACCTCAGTTAATCATAGTGTAAATTGTGTGGGGTGCACTGTCAAATTATCAGTGCTCATTTCTTCTGTGGGATCTGTACTTACTACCACTGGTGCTTACTCCACAGTTGCAGGAATGGCTCTAAACTGGAGCAGTTCCTTACTGAATGCCAAACACAACAAACCACATAGAAACCACAACTGGAGTGTTCCTTCTCCACCGTTGTGACTGTACGCAGGGAGCCACATTGAGAGCCTTCCTACACAAGAAACATTTTCTGTTCTTTATTATTATTATTACTTTAATGAAAGCAATCTTAAATAGCAGACTTTCCACTTTCTATTTCATGATAGGCTGACTGTGCTATCCAGACAGGAACCAGGTATGCTTTGGTTATCTGCACATGTTAATGCAGTCTGTCTGCTCAGAAAATTGCTCTAAAGTACTTAAAAAGAAACACTGGAATGTTATACCATAAGCAAAATAAGTCACCTATGTACAAGCAAGATGAGTTGCTGGAAAAACCTGTGATTCTGAAGAATATTTTAAGGTAACTTTAAAAGGTCCATTAAAAACTAAAGTTTGTTGTTGTTGTTGTTGTTTGTTTGTTTGTTTAATACTTTTTAATATTTAGTATGTATATAGAAAAGTTTGGGTGGGATATTTAAGATATGGGTACAATTTTTATGTATTTTATTATTATGTTAAAATACTAAATCAAGTTTTCCCTGCTTTTGCAAGGTAATTGATAGGAGATCTACAAATATCTTCTCTGAGCTTAAAACCTTCAGAAGCAGCAAGGGACACCTCTGTAATCAGATATTTCTGACATCCTAACCTTGACCTGGATACTGGTAGAGCAGTCTGGACATTGTTAACAGGACTGATTTGGAAGAGCAATGACATGTTGTGTTACGAGGCCTTGATTTCTTGAAGACAAGGTGCCAAATCTTTTGATGGGTTTACTACAGGACTGCTTTTCCACAGCAACAAGAGAAAGAAGCTTCCACTTTTTCCTCAGCTTAAAAATGACAAGAGAAAGAAAGACTGAAGCCAGATCTGTCCCTGTCTCATTTACAAGCTTAGCATAAGCCCCAGATCATGGGATACAGGGACACCCAGCAACTCATTCCCTACAGTAATCATACCTCCCTTTTTCAAGGACCTGCACAAAAAGTGATGGTATGAACAGCTGCCATAGTAATAAGCTTCAGTGTCTCAATAACCTTGCAAAAGTACAACTCTTTCCCACTTTTTAATGAAGAAATTCATCTTTACAGAGTGGTAGGCCAGCAGCCACTGTCAGGAACAGAGGGCCTGTGGAAGGAGAAGAGCAGATGGCTGAGCTTTCTGTAGGATGAGCTCTGTATCACTTGCATCTCAGCATCTGGCTTAGCTTTTGGAACTTAAGGAAGCAAATGTCCTTCTGTGATCCGTAGAGAGACATTTACCTGTTCTGCATCAGCTGGCTCGGTTCCCCATGGCCAGGAACCCGCTGCTGGAGGGTCAGGGATGCAAGCAACACAGAGAGGTAGCACCTGTTCTGTGGCCAGCTGGAGCTCCAAGCACACGGGTTTCCGTACAGGCTCTGCCATCAGGGTGTCTGTGGGCGTTCATCCCATGAAGCAGAACTTAAACAATACCTGGTCAGCCAAAGAAAGAGGGCTACTGCCCCTAAATGCATCCCAGGGTTGTTAGGCACTGGAATGGGCTGCCCAGGGAAGTGGTTGAGTCACCATCCCTGGAGGTCTTTAAAAGACGTTTAGATGTAGAGCTTAGTGATATGGTTTAGTGGAAGACTTGTTAGTGTTAGGTCAGAGGTTGGACTAGGTGATCTTGGAGGTCTCTTCCAACCTAGATGATTCTGCAATTAAATTATGTGATTAAACATGCAGGACTGTTTTGGATGTTTGTGGTGTGCATCTGTTCCAGCTAACTTCCACCCACTGAAGTTCAGGTGGATTCTGACTGCATGTTACATCTTTTTTCCACTTGTCAGTGCTACTGGCAAATGGTCATTTCTTTACTTCTCCTGAAGTAAATTTAAAAGATATATGTATATATATATATATCTCCCCTTCTCTTCTGCCCCCCTGCATGACATTATTGCCTGGCGTGGAAAAATGATTAGCACTTAGAAGAGTGGCTTGCAGTTGCTGCAGTAAGATGGTAGATAATGAATGTGGCAATAGCTGCTAAGTTACAGGAAAATAATCACCTCTTGCCAGAAAGACTAGCACAGTTTGAACTGCTAGTTCATAGTTGCAAAGGATATCATAAATCTTTGCAATTTAGCCTTTGGAACATTAACATAAATTGTTTCCAAATGCTCTGGACCTGCATGGCTTATGTCACTGGAGTTGCCAGGCACAAATCTTCCTTTCTCAGGGGAAGGAAAATAAACAGATCAAAAACACTCCATGTGCACAGTTCTTCTGGGAAAAAAAAAAGTCAGGTGGGAGAAATGTGTGTACATGTTGGAAGAAGATGGGTGTCTAAAGAACTTTTATTTCATGTGCAGGTGGCCGACAGAACACCTTGCTCTCAGGGGCACAGGTAAAGCCCTAGCCCTATAGACCTGACCAAGGTCAATAGCATATCGCCGTTAGGCATCTACAGGGGTTTAGTTCAGTATGTTTAAATACCATAACAACAAGAGATCAGAGTTTCACTTCTCTAAATAAACTAAAACACTCCTACATTTTTTAGACAATTTAGACAAGAACATCTCTTATTAGGCTTGCAAACATAGCTGGAAAAAGCATACATGGTCTGGGGCAGCTAGTTCCTTCTTCCAGTAGCTCATGTAGCTTCCAGTAGATCATGTCGTGGGATGGGAGAACACCACATGGTTCCTTAATAAACCCTAATTTTTACGAGATATGATATGATAACTTCAACAATTGCTTCTAGTAAAATGAGCCTGTTTGAGCTGATAGGGGAAGAAGAGGAAAGAAGCACAGCTTTTATTTCAGCCTACTACTTACTTTTTGGTAATTTTCATGTCAATTCTTACATCCTGGAAGACACTATCTGGGTAGTGCTAACATTTAGCATAAGCTGGAACTTCCCTTCTGGGCATGCAGGGGAAAGCTGTTTTCCTTTTGGAGATGTACTCGTTATGTCTAATGCTGTAGGAGGGAGACTATGGCAGAAAAATCAATTTCTCCCTTATGCTAATGTTGAGAGCAATCTGAAATTGCATCAGTATAAAATGACTACTGCAATAAAATCTAAAGACCTTGTGGTACTACAGAGAGGCGTAATAAAGATGAGCTTCTGGCCCACAGAGCTCTACAGTCAACAAGTATCAGCACAATAGAAAGGCATTAATCAATGACAAGGAGGCAGAACTGCAATTTGTGCCCGTCCACAACTGTGAAAATAGTCTTTTTTTTTTTATTTTTTTATTTTTTTTTTGACAGGCAATTAAGCATTGCTCAGTGTGATTTCACATTTTTTTGTAAGGCAACAGTGATAGGATTATTTTGACATTCCTACTAATATTCAGCAGATAGGCCCTCTGATTATTTTAGATTTAATTTCTTCTCTCCAGAGAAGAATAAAACTTCCAAAATATCCTCAAAATATCACATAGTGGGTTGTGAGATTCAGTCCAAGATTCGAATCTAAACAGCCTGGAGCTTGGGATGTTTCGCTCTGAATTCCAGCTTTCTGAAGGAAACCATATGAACCTGAATGCCTAACTCTAAGAGATATTGGGTCTGAAACTGGTGCCAGATCCAATGAAGAAGTCACGTAACTAAAACCAAAATGCAGATCTTAGAAATTTTCCTTTCTTGATGTTTAATTTCCCAGACTGCTGGAGCTGTGCCTCTAACCCTAACCAGAAATACCCCTTCAGGGTCTTCTCAGAGTGGAGTTCACCCCAAATCTATTTGGGACATAGAAATTAGGTCTGTCTCTCCCTGCTCTGGGAGGGACCCAAACCACTTTGACAATCTCAGAGCACAGTTAACAAAATCACATCCCTTTCAGAATGTGTCTAGCTATTTTCCAAAATAGTGGTAGTGACTCTTCTTATAACAAGCAAGCAGTAACGATTGCCTCTGTTCCTGTGAAAAACACCCAGAAAATAATAGAGCACTCAAGAAGAACACCCCCATGACATCGGAACATCCAGTTCAGATGGAATAGTCCTTGCTTCCAGTCATGAACCACTTCTATTTTACATTTTGCAGCTTTGGATGAATAATAGAAATGGTATAAACCTTTAAGGGAATCACAGTCTATATTTTTCACTCTTACACATCTCACAATCTTACACACGGCACAGAAAGTTTTGGCTCTTTGGTATTGCACACCTACTTCTAATTCAAGACTAGAAAAAAAATAAAAAAATAAAAAAATCCGAAGAAATGTGAAAAATGCAAGTCCATACACATTTCTTGCTCAGATTTCAGCTTTATAATAATGCAAATTTACTGTGCAACCAAATCCTATCATTTAAAAAGGTGATAGGGTCTGGTAAAAAGCTGTATATTTCTGTCCTAAATACCTGCCTTTTAGACAAAGCTATCACTCCTCTCAGACTCAATCATACATACAGACAACTTTATACTAGTCTGACTCCATTTATTTTGCTGAAATTACTCCTTGAAGAAATTTGCTTGAAGCAAATTAAGTCCTTTCTACTTCTTTCATGGGAAATACAAATGTGTTACGTAGGTTGGGAATATAAATGGGCTCAAAATGGAGGGAATATAAATCCACCAACACCGACTAAATGTTGTGGCAAAGACTGCACCTCTACTTCAAAAGGAAACTAACCTGCAGGAAGCGGGTTATGAAGCAAAGATAGGTTTGTACCAGCCCTGTTTCTGGTTTTCTTTCCTTCTGCTGTCATTGCTAGCCACTGCTGGTGGAGATGGGCTACAGGTGAACCTTGGGTAGTCTCTGTACTTCCTTCTCCAGTGTAATTCCCCTTATTTTCCATCATTTTGTTATCAATAGGTATGATCCTCTTTATTCCTTAAGGACCGAGAGCACCTAGCATACTCCTAGCTCTCCTTTTGGATAAGGAAGTTAATTAGTTCCTCCCCCACAGCTTCTGTGGGGTGAAAACAGCTGCACTGCTGCTCCTTTTGAGTTGGTCATAGCACGGATGACCAGCTGCTAGGATTTGTCTTCCAAGCAGTTTGGGGAGTTCAGTGGTTTGAGATTACCTAGAGCCATCATGTACCTGCATCACACATACAAAAGCTCTCACCTCTTAGCCTGTGTGAGTCACCACACAATTCAGCAGCTGACAGATCATCAAAAATAGAAAGCCTTCTAGCCGCCAAATCCAACTTTGCCCATTCAGACCACCCTACAACCTTAATCAAACCCCAGCTACAGGGGATATAGGCTAATAAGAACTGAAATCCTGGAGGAGAACTAAGAATTTCAGAATGCCCTAAGGGTAGCTCCTCCAGCCAAAAGAAGAGGACAAACTCCAGGATCAAGGGACCCATGCCAAGAACACTAAGCAAGTAACAACTTTTTGTTTAAAAGCGAGGGCTAAAGTTGGCAAAAGCACTGCAGCTGCTGTGAATGTCACTTGTGTGTGAAAGACAGAGATAGTCACTTAAGCCATTAGTACCCAAAGCATTTAAGGCTTTATAGACCAAATCTGGCTTAAAGGGGAGCCCAGACCTGGCAGGCAGTGAAGGTCATGCAGTACAGGTGGAATGTGCTTTCTGCCTGGGAAATTCCCCTTCCTAAACAGGCGGCTATGTCCTGCTCCAGCTGTAACCTCTGAGCAGATTTCAGGTGTAACACACACTGTGAGCCTCATGCTAAGAAGCTGATGATTCCAATTAAACCCAGACCCAAAATAAATTGTCCCAGGCAGTAATGAACATTCATGCAAGTAATCAAAGGCATTCGTGTCATTGTTCCTTGTGTGTGCATCCAAAATATACTGGACACATAACAAGACCAGAGGAGAAAATAGCAAGTGACCCTGATTCAGATAAAATGATCTCTTGCAGTGTCTTTTAGTGTTTTTTTTTTTTTTTTTTTCTTCCATAAACATTATCAGACATTTGGTTTAACCGGGGTAGCTAGCTCTTGTTTGTGTCCCACTAAACCACAGCAGTTGGATAACTCATTCCGTGGCATCAGAGAAGGCTCAGACGCACAATTACTGCCCCCCCAGCTCCTGCTGCTAACAGCACCCACAGTCCCGTGTGTGAGCAGAGATGGAGGGGTAATGGCTCTCTGCAGAGCAATGATTTTCAGCCATGGGCTTACTGAGAATGCAGAGAAGGAAAGTGCAGAAGCACACGGCAGTGGTGTTAGACAGCCTGTGCATGACTAAAGTCTACCAGCAATGCAAAACTTCTCGCCTTACAGAAGAGATGCTGGTCCTTCTGGAGATTAGCTGGTTCATCCTCTTAAGATATTTGGTTTCCTCCATCCCCTACAGAGACAACATCTTGCATTGGGCCTGTAGGTCAAACTTACTTGATATTCCTTAGGCATCCCATGTGAATTCTTCACAATCAGGATTTACCCATTTTCCTTTCTCTGGTCTCTAACAGTAGCTCTGGTCAAAGACATGTCAATGGTGGATAAAATAGATGGGCTACAGTCTTTGCCCAGGGCCACAAGATTTATAGTTTTATTCTTTTGTGTTGATTTACCTGATTGAAATTTGAATTTTATAAACTGGAATTGATAATAAAGCCTTCTTGGGGGATTGGGTCAACATGCTTAGCCTAATAAATGCCTGTTTCTGTCTTTGTGGCAGAATAGCTGGTCTCCAGACACCAACATGACTGAACGCTTTGACTGCCACTACTGCAAAGAGTCCCTGTTTGGCAAGAAATACATCCTGAGGGAGGACAGCCCCTACTGCTTGAAATGCTATGAAAACCTCTATTCCAACACCTGTGAGGAATGCAAAAAACCTATTGGTGCTGACTGCAAGGTACGGCAGAGATGTGTCTTGTTATGGAAATCTCGGCAGAGTAATATACTACCCCATGAGCGCCTAATTCACTAATGCAATGAATGAATGATTTGGTCCTCAAAGCGCTAGACACTTCTTTGGAACCAGCCGGAATGGAGGGTGCTTTGCACCTCTTAAAACACAGTTGAGCAACAAACTTTCAAATGTTTGTTAATTTAGTTTGGAAGGGTGCCCTGAATGCCCAGGGCCTTATATAGCTGGAGGGCATGATGCACAGGTTGAGAGAAGGGGGTGCTCTGAGCAGCAACAGACCCAATTTAAAGCACCAGGAGGGTTTTCGGGTGAAAACATTTGATATTAAAAACACATGTAATCCTTCAGTATTCTCCCCAAAGTTACCGGGTTAAATTTAGTGACCTCTTTCCAAAGGTAATACAGCGCTGACATTTTACTTTATCATTTAAGATGGAGAACACTGTCTTTACGTGGGAGCCTTTAGAGGTGTCTGAAGCATGGTGCTATTATCTTTCTGGACCCCTGTACCCATTTTTCATCTCTTCCCATGTCAAGCCCTTATTTAAAAAGCATATTAATAGAAATGGAAAAGCACCTTCTTCCTGCAAGCCACGGGATGATCTGATGATAGGAAGTCTCCTTAACTCATTAGGAGAGCCCAACTGGCCTTGGGGCCAGCTAGGATCTGGAAAGGTGGCAGAAGCCAATTTTTCCTGCCTTTGGGTAGGAGGGAGCTAAGCTGTTGCTGGCTCTGCAGTGACCACAATTGTCATCAAGAGACAAGACACACTCAGAAAAAGATGCCAACTCATGGACCACAAAAATCTGGCTAACACTGACCAAAGTAACACGTCAGTCAGAACACAATTAGACTTTTAAATGGAGAATAATGATAGTGGAGCCTAACTAAAGATTAAATAAGAAAGAGCAGAGGCCTAGCTTGCTTGGGCTATGCATTGCTGCACCACATGGCAACACCTACCTGCTCTAAATGAGGTGTGACCACCTGCTTTCCTTTTAAATTATCCCAAACAACTGGAGTTCACACCAGTTTTACTCTGACTGAATGAAGATAGATGATATTTGAGGCATCCAGTGAAGTGTTTGTTGAACTGCTATGGATGGATTTCATCCCACATACACCCTCCCTGCACAAAATTGACATGTTCAAAGTTGGCCAAGAGTTTCACTGGCAGCATGGGTTTGCATTAAAACAGCAATTTACGTTACATGGTCATGGGATTCTTTGATTTCCTTCATTTGATTTCCTTCATTACTGATCCATACCTCTAGGAACATGAATTAATTCATATTACTGGTACTACCACACTATCATTACCTCAAAGACTCAGAGATATAAAAGTATGTGATTATCCAGACCAAGAAAATTTGATTTCTTGTCTTCCAAACTTATCCATTCTACCCTATTGGAAAATGGGTAGGAAAGCCCCTTTCAGAAGCCTTAAAAAGGTGAAAATGTTTGACCATCATGACAGAGAACTGGCAATAACTGGTAAGAGGTTATAAAACTGCCAGTTTTCCTACAGCTCATAAATATGCAGATTAGAGAAGAAATACAGCTGACCTGACCTGGAAAAGCAAAATATTTCTGCCCCATTCTAGAATGTGCTTTTGTTTTAAGGTCTCCTTCTAATCCCCTGAGAAGATATTTCCATGTGTTGATAGTCAAGAATTTCAAAACTTGGACTGGCTTCAACAAATCTCGGACAAAGTATTCAGGAATTAATCAGGCTGAACTTTTCAACCCAAATTTATGGATTTAGGGAGTGTGGGTGTTATCCAATATACTTCATTTCTGTATTTTTAAGCAAAACACACACTAATAGCAGATGAAAAACAACAACAACAAAAAAAAGCAACAAATTAATTTTCTGCAATACAAGAATATTTTTATATGTAAAGAACCAAAACTACATGTGGAGAACCAAAACTAAAAGATAGCAAATAAAGATTTCTTAAAGAGATTAACTGTGTACCAGGAAAAAATGCATCCTTTGTTTTTGTTTGTTTCTGTGACTGCTGTTTGTGCCTCCAAATAATCGTCTATGCTATAGCCTTTCAACCTGTTGACCAATTTTAAGCAAATTTTGATAAATGGATAAATGTTCCTAAGCTCTTCAAGTCTTCTGAAAATAAAATATGTTGTGAGTAGTAAAAAAGAGATCTGAATAATATTCCCATTGAGAGGAAAACTAGAGTAGTTTTTCAAGTACAGCAACAGACTCCAGAGAATACATTTAAGAGAAAGCCCTTATAGGTTTCTCAGCCACAAGTTTCAGTCAAAGTTTTTCCATGATTGAGCATAATTCAACCGGGAAACACAAAGTCACAAAAATCATGCTGCTTCTCCTTATTGAACTATATATATACACATAAGCATCTAAACACATAATAGATATATACACATCGTACACATATATACATATATGTATCTTTTCACACATTGCATTTGCAGTACAGTCAAAACATGTCTTGCTTGGGAATAAAACCAGTATGGTTACTACAAGTACAAAGTAGACTCCATACATATTAGTTGTCCTGACATAGCCTTTATTCAGCTGTAAAATTCAGAACTAAAACTTTATGAAACGAAAGTGTTATCTGAAAGGGTAGCATCCAAGCCTCTGTGTCCTCCAGGGGCACCCACCCTTACATCCATCCACAGGACAGACTGAAAAGCCCCATCTAGCTCTCACCTCAGATCCTCCTCTGCAAGTCCCTTCTTGGCCATCGCTGTTTCTCTGCACTGAGAAGAGCTGAAATTAGAACTCAGCTCCAATGGGGATGTTCCTCGTTTCACCCTGCAAAGAATTTCCTACTTGTGGGTGGCTTGGTTAGTCTATGGCTGTTTTTTAGGACTTGCAAAATTTGAGGCTAAAGACTAGGATTAAGATTCGGAGCTCCTCAAATCCAAAGAATGAACACTTATCTGCAAAATTAGGTGCAAAGCAAGAACTAGCTTTGATAAGATCATAAATGCTTACTCATCTGTGTGAAAATTACTATACAAAAGACAGCAGAAAAACAGTGGTCTCCCCTGGGTTACACTGAAGCTTCATATACCGAGTGGTGGGAGGCACTGGCGGACAGACAGTCGAAAAACACGATGCCATGTCTCTCACAGCTATTACACATCCTCCATATGCCAACAGGTCCTAGCAGAAATTTGATCCTTTTAAGCAGAAGAGGTTGGCATTTTGATGACCGTGTCCCCGGTGAATGCTCCCTATGCCCACTGTTTCTTGCTTCTCTCTGGAAATCCATCCATAATGTTCTCATTTGCTTAACTGCTTAAATGTGACTTTTGGTTGATTTTTGCCTTTTTTTAATAGTTTCTTTGCAGGCCCTCTGGCACAGAAACCATCACAAATACAGGAAATACCTCCAGTAATCAAGTGCTTAATGCAGACCACAAGCTGGCCTTGGCAAGCAGGAGAGGGTGAAAACTCCCTCTACAAAATGTGAGAATGAAATTAAAAGTGGAGCATGAGATAAAACTACTTTGGCAGCACGTAGGCCAAAAATGAGTCAAAAGGGTCAGTCCTACATATAAACAAAACAAAAAATAAAGCATCTAATGGTGTGGATCAGGAAAGGGTGAAAAGATGTCCTAATTTTTAAGCTCTCTTCTGCGTTGCAACACTTCCTCTGTGCATTACTGAGTATCAGACTCGCTGTCGTGAAGAGGAATGGTGACAGAGACCATTCATCTCTTCTCATATCACTACAGTGCTGGCTTCAGTAGAGTGCTGCTTAATTTTACCTTTTCTAAATACGATTTTGATAGGGAATTAACAGTCTAGTATACTAAGCTGTTCTGTTACAGAGTGTGCGTGGCCATAGTTTGTACAGAGATTTGTTGCAGTACCCCATTTCCCCTGCTTATCCTTCTGAAGATAGCATCATTGCTAGCAAAAAAAGTCTGATGTGTTTTTCATTTGTGAACAAACATATACAGTTACTCTTCTGGTAATGGTGCCTCTAGTCTCCTTCTTCCTGTAGGGTCCCTGTTGAGAGCCAGTTCAGGAGAAAAGGCAATTCATAATGGCTTAAGGTTGCTTAAGACCTATAAAGGTCTAAGACACAAAGTATTTGCAGGATATGAGGGGCTGAAAACAGCTATCCTGACAAAGTTTTCTTTGGAGATGACATGATGAAAGTCAGGGAAAATAAAGTTGTTTGAAAAGCACCTGAGGGCTTTTAAAACCGTACTTTCAAACCTATTTTGCAAGGGATGACTAAAAAGCTTTGGATACAAATGGGGTCCACATTAATTTTTCCCTATGCCATATTCCTACTGTCAGTCATCCGTGTGTGTACAATTGACCTCTTCTTGGCTCACTCTGATGTCTCCTGGAGAAACATTGCCACTCATTTGGTCCCCCCGAGGAGTGCTGAGCTGAAATTTTCAACAGAGGCAGATTCTCAGATCAAGCTGAGAGATGTACCCACTCAAATCTGAGTAGCTTCAGGTCTCGTTAATCTAGTTATGTTTATACTCAAGCAAAAGCAGATAAGGGAATTATTATTTTTCACATTCAGAAGAAATATAACTGAATGAAGTGCTAAATATTTCTTCCTGAAATTCAGCTGCAGGATTTATTGTAGCTCTTCAGAGGCAGGCATTGCCCTCCTCCCCCTCTGTTTTCACTGGGAGCACATCTGGAACTAGTTTGCAGCTCTCTGCTCTTCAGCTGCAAAACACTTGCCCAGGACAGACCAAGTCCACAAGCATCCGTGTGTAGGCATCTCTCTATATGTAAACACAGTTCCACTTCTGAAATGTCAATCTATGGTAATTCTTCAGGCTGTTATCTGTGCTTGCATGTGCTTTACCTGACGAGAGCACGTGGCTGTCAGTTTACATAGCCAGATGCACAGATTGATGGTAAAAAGTCATTCTCCAGATTTCTTTTAGGAAACATAAGAGGATTCATTAAAAACTACAGTTAAAATACGTAGCATCAGGGACTCATTTCTTTCAAGCTGCATAAAGCAGCTGAGAAGTCACACTCATCAGTATTTTAAGGATGCACTTTAGTTGTGAGTCCACAATAGCAATTGTCTTTATTAGTTCTTCCTGGAAATCCATGCAATAAACAGTAATTAGTTGTATATCACTTGTGTCTTCTGCTGGAACAGATTTGTTTATGTTCCTGTCAGCTAGCCTAACCTCGAGTCAATCCTAATGCTCTTTCAGCTTAACTGAGCACCAGCCCAATAGTCAGACAAGCTTGAAGTCATCTTTGCAGATGCAGCTTCTCCAGTGTAGAATCTGATCTAGATCAATAAATCTGTAACTTATGTGCAAGCCAACAGCTCCAGTTAGATATGCAACGTACTGACATAGACAAAACCTGATATCCACCGACTTCGTAACACTGACCTAAGAACAACCGTGAAACAATTTACAAACGGTTTCATCAGTACCTTGAACTTCCTTGCTTTGGATGGCAGATTCAGAGAAAGAAAGCAATAACCATTTCACCTGTCCAATACTCTGCTGCAAGCATGTCCAATCCAGACATCCTAAACATCCCCCACATTCGATGACACTAGCTGTTGCAATCATCCAAGCTAGCTAAAGATTATTCGCACCAGTCTGTATCTTGCTTGCTTTGGGTTGTAGCTGCGATTTATCACTTTGCCACTGTGCCGTGTCTGCTACTGTGACCTGCTCCACTACTGTCCACACAATCTGCCATCGTAATCGATTCAAATATTAAACATTGCATCAGCAAAAACTAATCTTTTTCTTCATTATTCCCCTTCAACAGGAAACAGACCTTCTGCATGGTGTAATTTTGTTGATTAAACGAGGCAAAATGAAAGGAAATACCAGTGTGTGAGTTTGGGATATAAACATTAGCTTGCAGAATATTGCAAAATAAGGAGAAATGCAGGAAGTGGAAAAAAATGGAATATGTCCTGCTACAAGAGAAAGAAAAACAGATTTGTTCTCATTCTGTTTTCTTGCAGGCAAATTTCATATTTTGGAAAACCCTCTTGGCTGTATATTTTTCTGGTGAAAATATTTTTCCCCTTTGAAATCAGATTTAGGCTAATCAACTTCATTTAAAGAAGAAGAAAAAAAAAAAAAGGAAAAGCTAAATAACTTCTAAACAAGTTTTTTTTGTTGTTCTTTGGTTGTGGGTTTTTTGTTTTGTTTGGTTGTTTTTGTTTTGTTTTGTTTTGTTTTTGATTTTGCTATTAGAAAAGTCTAAGATTTTGTGATCAGAAATCTGAATTGTTTCAAAAAGATTTAGCTGAAATGAACAGACAACCTGAGTAAACAACTGTCAGAAAGCTGTACAGTAGGACGCTTAGATATTCTCTCTCGGGCTGCATTCTCAGAGACAAAAGACATTTTGGACACTACTTGTTACTCACAGTGACCTAAGAAATTTAGGTGAGCAGCTCAGTAGTCCAAAGAGAGATTATTCATTTTGCAAATTCTTCTGAAGTTACTATAGTTTAGCACATTACTACGCATCCACTGAGCTATGCAAAAACTATTTCAGTGTTTCCTGTTAGCTATTTTTGAGAACAAGGATCCTGCTGACATAACATGTTGCTATTTTAGGCTAACCTAAATCCACAGTATTTGTTTGCTCTGGGCTAAGATTGCGTGTTTGGAGTCACCTGTGACTATGCTCACATGGAGTCACTTAGGCCAGAGTAGGTCTGACACAAGCTACTGTTTCCATTCTACTTTATACAATTAGAAAAAAAAAATATATTAAACTCATTCCTTTCCTTCAGTTAACCAGAATAATTCTGTGCTTCTAATTAATATACAGCAGATCTTGAGCTTGAACCTGAGAAATTATTTCTGCTGAATTTTTATACTTCTCATTCAGGACAACACTGAAACATCTCCCAACCCTGCCTCAAAATGAAGCCTACATATTTAGGGGTAGATATTCTTTCTTGTAATGATCTGAGCTCCATTTTATCTGAAGTCCCAAAGACACTGTTTAAATGTTACTTAATCAGATTACTTTGAATTTCAAAAGACACGATGCATCCTTTAAGTCACAGTTCTTAGAAGAACTTTTTTTGTTGTTGTTTGTTTTGTTTTAATTTTAAAAAGCACAACGGGGGAGATATTTTAAATACTTAGGTGCTCCAAGGTGCTAATCCCTTGGTCAAGAGTGTTCTGGATCAGGGGCTGCAGGTACGGTGTGGTCTCATCTTCCAGAGCGTTCAGTCTCCAGCAATGCATCTGATTTACGTTTGAAACAGAAATATAAGACTTGGTAAAAATCAGTCACAGCACACACACATGCACACACACGCGAACAAAAGGAACAGGTATCAGGCCACTTCCACCCTTGGTGTAAATCTGTGGAACTAGCAGAAAGTAACCAGGAAAAGGATTTCACTCCAGCAACGAACAGCTATGAAATGACCTAGAAATTGGAAATACCTAAGACAAATAGGGGAAGTTATTATATTGCTAAAGTTAACAAGTTCTAACCTGACTCAAAACCAGGACTTTATTCTCAGAGGAAATACCTAACTGAACTGAAATTTAATTCAATTGACCTTCAGTTGAGAGTGGGTTGACAGTTGTCATCAGCTGCTTTTGGTAATCATGGCAAAATAAGTTCACCTTCATCAGAACACGCTGTTTTCTTGAGCTGTGGGAATAAGCCTCAGCTCCTGGCTGTGATTCAGATCCGAACATGTTTATATTCTCTGAGCTTCCAATTGTGCAAATTGCTCATTCTGTTTACTCTGTGGTTTTGGATTTCTATAGGATCTGTCTTACAAGGAGCGCCACTGGCATGAAACCTGCTTTCACTGCTTCCAGTGCAAGAATTCATTGGTGGACAAGCCTTTTGCCGCAAAAGAGGAACATCTACTTTGCACTGACTGCTACTCCAACGAATACTCTTCCAAATGCAACGAGTGCAAGAAGACTATTATGCCAGGTTAGGATGCTCACTTTTTGGACTGAGGAAAGATCAGGTTAAATATCAAACCCAATCTCGGCAATATTTGTGGTGACAATTATTTCTTTCTGTGACTCTCTCTGCTAAGACACGGTGAACTTCGTAAGATACAGTTGCATCCTACGTTATTTCCATGACCAGAACCCATAGTTTTCATAATGGATCTTGATAGAATTTTTATACACGTGAAGTGGATCATTCTTGAAAACCAGTATTTATTTCATTTAGTATTTTTTATTAATGGAATCTACAGCTTTCTTTAGAAGCATTCATTAAAAGGCTTTTGATGGCTGGACAACTCTTCTGTCCAATCCTGCCTTTGTACTCTGTCTCAATTGGCTTTCCATGCTTGAAGATCAGAGGACGCTCATGCAGTTTACTTAATTCTCGGTTTAACTTTTTACATAAATACTCTAAATTTAGATTCTTCAATAAAAATGAATAATTGGTCAATATATCTGTAAGGTCTTTCTTGAGCACAAAGGTATAAAGAAACAGGAAAACAGAAAAAGACTCACTTGCACATGACAATAGGACAGCACTTGATTTTTAATTGATTTGATTGATGATTTGAGGCCTTAAAGTGGAAGGAATATTGGTCCAGCAATAAAACATTAAAAGGCAATTTGAACAATCCACATGCACGTTCCATAAAGATTACCAGTTACTTTTTGCAGTTAATTTTTTCCTTGGCTGATTCTCGCATCCGTCATCCTAGGAAAAAGCTCAAAAACACAACTTTCTTTGCGCACCTATGGTGTTTTGATAAGGGCTTGATGACAGCATAGGACGTATAAATAAGAAACTTCAAAGATATATAAAAGCAGATAGACATTCATTTATCAGTATAAGCATCTTCATCTATTATTGCATGTGTACCTGTTTTTTTTCAGATACAGCACTAAAAACTGACATGTCTGAGAACAGCCAGTGCTAGTTTTAAAGCTGGAAATATTTTATTTTTATTTTTTTTACTATTTTAAAGTTTGTTCATACAGCACTCCATGTTAGTACAGGAGAGCCCTCTGATCACCAACTGGAATATAATTCATTTTGAAAGAACCAGCAAGAGGCTGGATACCCTTTATGGAGATTGTTGATGCTACTCTTGTCCTTTGCTTTGCTCCACTAAATGTACAATTTAGATTTAATAAAGCATTATAATGACAAGCCCATTAAATACTAAATAATTAGAAGCTTGATCTTTCAGGCCTTCTGCAAACTGAGCTCCCACTGACTTCAACCTAGCAGGTAACAAACAGGGTTCCCCCTGCCTTGTGTTTCAGTGATAATACAAACCCAAATAAAGAACAGCTAAAAATGTGTAAATATAATTCTCGACTATTCCAAAAACATGTATCCCTATCTTTTCCCAGGATGCCACTCCTCCAAGAATTCCTTTTGGTATGGTATAAAGAGTTACCAGAACAGGGAGTGCAAAATTCTTAAAAGGTGTCCATTAACAAAAAGGGTCAGCCATACTCAAGCATCAGGCAAAAAGATGAGTAACAGTGCACTTACTACATTGCTGCAAGTGAGATCTTTAAAAAACAAAATTGCTGAAGTATGGGCAGAATTTAATGAGACCAAAAAAGAAAAATGAAGTTATGATACTAGTAAACAAAGAGGAATTAATATTTGAGAAAGGGAAAATGGTAAAATTTCACCCTGTGGTAACAGGGGTGAGAAGAGTTGGCAAAGGAATTAGTGTGGTTCTTCATCAGTAGCCAACACATAAACAGCTCGTTAGTCTTCTAAGCACTTGATATCGTGTCAACAGACAGAAAAGTGGATTAGCAGTAAACATCTCTCTTCTTTTAAGGAGAAGGAGAACCTCTTACTCTCCAAAAACTTAAACAGGTACCCCATACCTCGTGAACATAAACAAGCCTGTTTCATAGCTGCACTGCATATTCCCTGACAGCCTGTCATCAACTAGAGTTACAAATTGCATTGGTCTTGGCCAGAAATTCAGTTTGTGTTCTGGTCTCATTACAGGTACTCGGAAGATGGAATATAAAGGCAACAGCTGGCACGAGACTTGCTTTATCTGCTACCGCTGTCAACAGCCAATTGGGACAAAGAGTTTCATCCCGAAAGACAATCAAAACTTCTGCGTACCCTGCTATGAAAAGCAGTTTGCTATGCAGTGCGTCCAGTGCAAGAAGGTAGTGCTCTTATTCTCCTAAAACACAAGGGATTAAGCTCCATCACATTTTAAGTCCGATTAGGTAGAACATCGTATTTTTCTGTGTGTGAGAGTGGGTGGGTGGGTGTTAAAAGATTCAAAATCAACTGATTTCAAGAGATGATATAATATCAGCTCCCATCCTGCACCAGGCACAACATTTACTCGTGGTTTTCTTTGTCTTTGTCTGAATATAGATCTAATTATCTTTACTACCTCCTAGAAGCTTCAAAAAATTGATGGATGGATAGGAGTTTCATACCTTAAATCTCCCTCCTAGAGTCTAATTTTAACTCCATTTGAGAACAAGCTCCTAAATACTTTGGAAAGAGGCAAAGACAGATGAATGCACGTATTAAACTGCATGATCACACAGAAGACGGATTTACCAGGGAATCTCCCCTTTGTGAAGACAGGAAATGAAATTAAACTGACCAGTTTTACAGCTTCTTAGGAACACTCAGGAGTCAAAAGAATTTTGGTTTGTCTAACGTCAGGGGAGCTGTTTTTGTAGGCAATGACTAGTTATAAGAGGAAAAAGCCCAGACGAATTATGGAGAAGCAGAAAGCAAAGATTTCAGGTAAATTTGAAATAAAGCAATCTTTGCCAAGGGAAAAAAGAGGAAAATTAAAACACACAAGGTAGTTCTTTCACTATGAAGAACAGGACAGGTGAAGGAACAGAAATGAGACAAATCCTAGCACATGAATTTAAAAAAAAGACCTACAAAGACCGGCTTTAAAAACAAAGAGCACAATTCACAGTGATACATAGGGCTTCTTTGTATAAATGGGGCAATTATAATGAATCACTTGTATGTTCTTCTCGAGGTTAAATTCAGCCGAAATTATGCTTTGCTGCTGTTAAGCCTTTTTTTCCTTCCTCCCACCCACAAAAACCTCATCACCCTTCCTCTCTTCCAAAGACACAAAGCTGCCACCCTCAAGAAAACACTTTGTCTTACTTCCCATAAACAGGCTATCACTTCAGGAGGCGTTACTTACCGGGAGCAGCCCTGGCATAAGGAGTGCTTTGTTTGCACTGGATGCAAGAAGCAGTTGTCTGGACAACGCTTTACCTCCAGGGATGAGTTTGCGTATTGCCTGAGCTGCTTCTGCAACCTTTACGCCAAAAAGTGTGCTGGATGCACAAACCCGATCAGTGGTAGGTCTCACGCAGCGAGTCACTGAAAAATTATTTTTTTCTGATGAACTACTTCTAATATTAAAAATAGCTGGAGAGAATCAAGACACTACGTAATTTAGGATTCGTGAACTTACTTACCATGCCTTCCAAGTGCCTAATAAAAAGTGGAAGAGGTCCTTAAATTGAAGTTTTCTCCTTTCCACCTGACTTTCATGAAACATGGTGGATGCACAGTAACAGAGTTATGCAGGTAGGGGGATATCCATGTTCTGTATGGCATTTCACTTGTGCTTATGAGAGGGATCACTGACCTCAGTAACAACAGTCTCTACCAGCGGCGCCTAACTGGCTTATACCTCCTGTTGTAGCAAAGTATTTCTTCCCAGGACAGCAGCTGGGAAATTACAAGGCTTTTACATACTGCTTTCCAGTACAATGATACTCAAAAGAGCAACTGCTTACAGCTTTACCTGTAACACTTAGCATAAAATTGTAATCTCCTACAGGAAGTAACCAGCATTTAACACCAAGATTGCATATCTGAGTTATATCTGAATCTTTTTCTCATAATAATATTGCTCTGCCCCTCACTCATAGATGCTGGTTTGCATATCTCCTAGAAAAGTCAGTGCATCACACCTTGCTTATTGCTACCAGTTCACTTCAGAGGCATTTCTGTTCTGAATATCGCAGTCCTTTCTTTCATGCCATTTTTTCCCAATGTTATTACTAAAAGCAAAGCCAAAAAAAAAAAAAAAACCCTCTCGAGTAAGAGATATGCCCAAGTAAGTCCTTTCATTGACTTTCTGCTAGTCAGTTCCTCTGCATCGTATTCAAATTGCTTATCATTTTTAAGGTTAAGCAATAGTTACTACTACAAGAGACATTGGCCCATTTTATCTTTTTTTTCTGTACAACTTCTATACTCCCTATGACAACCTCCGCAGCCTCACACTTTTGAATGTTTTTTGTCATTTGCTAACCTTCTTTTCTTGAGGCACCCTCCCTGAAATCTGTGAATCAACTCATTACGTAGCCTATCAAGACTTATTTTCTAAAGAACTTAATGCATTTTCACAAAACAAGATTAACTTACCCAGACATCACAAATGTTGTGTAAATAACCGCCAGATTTCTGTAGTTCAGATGCAGTTGCTTTTCTTCTGCCGTGCATTGTAGTGCCATCCTGCTGTCAGCTAAGGGCTGAGCTATCCCTTGAAAGTTCATTTCTGCCACCATCCATAACCACACCAAGAGTCTAGCTCACTAACTCAGCTGAAAGCAACAGAACTGCTTAAGGATGAAAATCCTACTTGTTCCAGAGCAAGGGTAACAAAATTAGCACAGCAACAAACAGAAATAGGTTCAGCATAATGGCATTTTTCACTCCTATATGTCAGATGTCCACAGCTACCCAGAAGTGGAGTCTGAAATAGCATCACTTAATGGCTAATGCGCTATTCTTCCCCTGTAACAGAATGCTTTTGGTTTCCAAACAGGTCTCGGAGGAACCAAGTACATCTCGTTTGAAGAGCGGCAGTGGCATAATGATTGCTTTAACTGTAAGAAGTGTTCTCTCTCGTTAGTGGGCCGCGGCTTCCTAACAGAAAGGGATGACATCCTTTGCCCTGAATGTGGAAAGGATATTTAAAGCTCAAAATAAGAGGCAGGGAAGAGAGGCAGAAAGCCGCGCTTGCAATTTATAGCCTGAAACACACAGATATTTGGAAATAGCTTTGCCCTTCCGTGTTGCGCTATACTATTAACATCACTTAACCTTCCTATTCAAACTCTCCAAGTACAGAGGGAAAACAATTTCAGAATCTCTAGTAGCAGTGATGGTGTTTAAGATTTCTGTAGCTAACTAAAACTAATGCAAAACCTGAGATATAAAACCATTTGGGTGTTACTGACATAATACACTTTTTTTTTCCCATTAAATATTCCAGTTTAAGCATCTGAGTTAAGTTACGAGCAAGTGATACAGTTCAGTGATTACAATGGCCACATGCAATAAATTCATAGATGGGTATTCAGGGTGAAGCCCCCAGCCTGCTGAAATTAATGGCAAACACCACTCAATTTCAATAAGGCTGTGGTCTCACCTCAGTGTTCTTGAGCTATGTGACTAGTGTGTGCTGTCAAGTATGTAGGAAGACTACAGGCGTAGAGGGTGTGTTAATGTACAAGGATTTGTGCAATGTCATAAAGAGATAACGATAAAACAGTTGAAGTGGGAGTGCTTCATAACATACATATTTTATTGCATGACTAGCTGATCATCGTGTGAAGTACAAGCTCTGATTGACAGTGTCAGTATTACATTTAGTCGACATTACACTGCACATTGTATTTTTCAAAATAAAGTCATTTAAAACAAAATTGTTATCATGGTTTAACTGCATTTACACACCAGATATTTACAAATAAAATGCTTTCACAGTCTTAAGAAACAGAATGGAAGAGCCACACAGACACAATCCTTTTTGCATGCCCAAGTCACTATGAAATCGCGGAGTTTAAACAATCCATGTACAAGCCCTGCTGATACAGCAGTCTTCTACTAACTGCAGTCACGGGGAAAGTTATCAGCAAAACCAAACTATGCGAAAATACCGATTTGATTGCAGCTGATAAGTGTGTTCATAGGCTCTGAACTCAAAACCAAAGTATTCTTTCCAGCAACCACGCTTAAAAAAATTCAAACATTTATCTTTGCAAAAAGTCAGAAGTTTATCTTCTGACTGGGGCATGCTTTAATTTTATTACGTATTGCAATTTGTAATACCCTTTTCTCTAGCATCATTTCTGCTACATGTTTGCTACAAAGACAATAAAACTAAGATGACACAATCCACGGGAAGACAACCATCTTCCCAAAACACAATGTGGCCATGTTATGCAATGCACAAACCCAGTAAACCTTCCCCATGGAATTTGCTTGTATCATGGAAGAGGAGGAAAGTAACATCCCTTTTCCAATGGGAATCTTTCTTTACTGTGAGGGTGGTGAGGCCCTGGCACAGGCTGCCCAGAGAAGCTGTGGACGCCCCATCCCTGGAGGTGTTCAAGGCCAGGCTGGATGGGGCTTTGGGCAACCTGGTCTGGTGGGAGGTGTCCCTGCCCATGGCAGGGGGCTGGAACTGGATGGTCTGCAAGGTCCCTTCCAACACAAACCATTCTGTGATTCAGTCATCTTCAAATGTGAAATGCAGAATTAGGAGTGTACTTGCTCTGTGTGTAACTGGGGAAGGTAACTTTGCTCCTAGTTCATGCCACCATTCTCAAATTCGTCCTTTTTTAGTACCAAGGGTACAGTAGTCACAGGTCATTCCTCTCTCATTACTTCAACAAACTACACAGTTGCATTGGACCACACTTGTTTTACTGTACAGTTGGAAGAACTTGGCTGTCTGATATTTCTGAAGTGCACACCCTGCTAATCTGATCCCACTAGATAATTAAAATCTATCCTGTAGTGACTTCATTCTGTGATGAAGGCTGCAGTCAAGAACATCCATAAAAATCTCCCGACATCCACACCTCCCAAAGCCGGAGAGCGCCCACCTCATTTAGCCTCCTCTGGGGTTCTGCCAGTCTTCCAGCACACTGCAGCTCTGCTTGTGTACTTTGCTGAGAGAAATACTGCTGCTATCTAAAGGAGCAGCATAGGGTAGTAAGAAGAGCATGGCTTGCACCCTACAAAAAGGTTACAGCAGAAAGTAGAATGGTCCCAGCTTTGGGGAAAGGTAGGTGAAATATGGCAAAGCTGGAAAGCGTATCGGCCTTAAAACAAGACTCTTACCATGCAACGGCAGCATCAGGCTGTCATTCCAGTACACCTCTGCAAAGCACTCCTTAACAATACCAACACACACACACTCTTCCAGCAACTGGAACTACAACAAAATAAAACCTCGGCTCTAAACCACTGCCAAGAAGCCACCCACAAAACAGAACTCCTACTGGTTACTGCAAGGAGCAGCACTTCACATGGTACCAACTGCTGCTAAAACTCCAAAGTAGCCACGGAGCCTTCTACCCTGTAAGTATTTCTTAAGTTCTAGTCACTTGAATTCCACTGAAATATAACTGCATAAAATGGACTGGTCTAATTACATCATAAAAACAAGTCGGAACTACTTGGTTTGCTTTTAACTGAATTTATTTAAATAGGATAAGGCTACTTAAAAGACAACTCTTTACATACAAAATGTACATTACGTTAAAGTTTGCTGTACTCAAGTACAAAAACTGCACAAGTGTTTAGTAAAAGGGAAACAGCACACCATATTTCAAAACACACATTCTTACCATTTTACAGCATTCAAGAAGTGCCTTTTATGTCACAACAGTGAATGGACAACTGTCAGTAATGAATTAAGCTACAATTTTTGGTTTCAATACTAACCAATTAAAAAATGTAAACAAGCCTTCAGACCACTACTGACAGCTTCTTTTAGTCAGTTAACTAAGTGGATTCAGAAGTAGATTTTTTGTTTTTGTTTTACTAAGTCTGGAAGTATTATTGTTTTTTACCATTCATATCTAAAATGGATCAGGCTTCATCCTGAGCCACTGAGATTTAATAAAAAAGTTGCCATCAACTTAACTGGATGCCTGCCTTATAAGGCACTACCAATAATCCAGATGAAACCTCAAGTTTCACAGAAAACCAACATCCACCTTAAATGATCATAAGGGAAGAGAATAAAATATGCATTTTTTAAGAGTGCAACTACATACACTAATGCTCTCAAGGTGGTACTTTGTCTTCCTGACCCTTTCCCTCTCCAACTGTTTGTAAGTTGAGAAAGCACTGGCCTGCATTCCACAGGTTTTCCCCATATTTTATGAGCATGATTATAACCAGGAAAACAAGCAAATTTGCTATATCGGCACATTTTTACACTTACATGTGTATAAAATATGCCTGTGCGTACTAGAGAACATGGCACTAATCCATTCACTACTTCCTCTCAAAGATTCGTATCAGACAGCCTAATAACGTACTTCCGTCTGTGCATTTCTTATTTCATAAGTCAATAAGAGAAACTTCAATTTGAAGTAATGCTGTTAAATAGTTCATCTCTTATTACCAACTTAACCTGCCCCGTAAATTCTACACTCGTGTTCCGTGCAACAAAAAGGAAAAAAAAAAAAAGTGCCTCAGAATAACTTATCAGCAGAAAGGTCAGTTTTCTCATCTAAATTAGTAACCTTTTTTAAGCCAAGTAGGCTCCTGGGATCACTCTGAATATCAATAACTATTTTAGCTATTTAACCAGAAGTGGAACAGAACTGAATGTTACTGAAAACAAATCAAGAATACTTATGCATGTGATTTTTAAGGACACACAGGAGATGAACTATAATAGTCTTGTAAACTAAAAGTGGAGGGTTTAGTATAACATAATATTACCACCTTTTAAAGAGGGAATAAACTGCTCGGTGTACAATAGTAGACACTCTTAAGGTGACTGGTGATAATGACTCCAGATTTACAACAGGGAACCTTTAAACTTGTTAAAACTTCACAGCAATCTGAATCCCTGTAAGGTTTAAAAAGAAGAGTACCTAAACTGTTCAAATATGACTTATCTGCTTGAAAACATGGAAGTAACATTTATGTTTTGAGCACCGCTAGCTACTTCATGGCCATGTAACATGCTGGATTTTCTTTTTTGCTTCCGTAGGCTTTAGGTCATTCTGCAACAGAAGAAAATATACAAGTATTTTTAGATATATTGCACCAAGCTGATATTAGCAATTAACTTGAAATGTTCAAACCTAGTGCTAACTATTGCTGTACTCAGCTACTATGCAGCTTTCTATTGCCATCTTGTGGAGAAAGTTGAATATCACCGAGACAGAGAAGAAGGAAATAAAGCCAATGAATTTAACTACATGCAAATCACACGCATCTTTTGCTTTTCCTTAATCCTTAAATGAGTTAGACAAAAGTATAACACATTACACATAACACGCTACACATTAAAGCTTCAAAACACACTTTTAAAGTTATTTCAAATTGTCTTCTTAAAATACTTTCTACAATAGGATTGTGTAAAGAAAACAGTCAACAGAACCAGAAAATCAATTCACTGTTGTCAAACAGAAAATGTCAGTAAAAAAAGGAAAAGTAGGTCTTCCTTGTAATGACCTATATAAAAATGTAAAATAACTGCTGAAGCCTCAGATAAACTCATTTTTCAACCCCTGCTCCTCCCCTCTAAGAAGCCAGAAAACATTAAGCAAGCCTAAAGAAAAGCAATGGGAGATTGAAGTGGTAAAATAAATATGTTTCTTCATCTAAAATAAGGAAAAAATCTGAGAAATTAGGGCTTTAATAGTTCACACAAACAGAGTAAATATAGGTACGTGACTCTTCCAGAACATTTTGAACACGCTAGTTTTGGCATGATCTGGAGATCTCTCTTCTCCTTCAGAGCTGAAGAGTTAGCTTACAGCAATCCTGTGGGTCTCAACCACTGAGAGGTTGTAGCAAATTAATCAGAAGGATAAATCTGTGCTATTCTGCACGAGAATTTCAGTTTTTCTTGGAAATCAAAACCCAACCACTTTCTTGAACAGGCAACCGTCATTACTATCACTATACTATAAATACACCAGGCTTCATAGGCTACAGGCATTGTAAAGGGTTGCCCAGGGAGGTGGTGGAGTCACCGTCCCTGGGGGCGTTCGAGGAAAGGTTGGGCCTGGTGCTTAGGGACATGGTTCAGTGGGTGACATTGGTGGTAGGGGGATGGTTGGACCAGATGATCTTGGAAGTCTTTTCCAACCTTAATGATTCTATGACTCTATGATTCAACCATCAACCAAGTGTACTGCTTCCTCCTGTCTGTATTACTATTCAATACCACGTTCTGTAATTTCAGACAGTACAGCAAAAGCCATTAGGCCATACTTGCCTAACTTCAAACTTTTCTGGCCCACATTAACCAAGGCATATGACTGAACCTACCTGTACTAAACTGGACAACGAACTGTGGCTAAGATAGAAAGTCAAGTATCAGAAGCCGTGGCTTCCAAGTGTCAGTAATATAGCGTCACTTAAGTGTTCATCATTATGTCTATGAAACATTCAAGTAAAACAGAAAAAAGATGTGAGGTGTATACCAAGCAAGTTTCAAAAGCTCTGTGGGTTCAGATCTGACCGACAGAGAAGTTCTAAATTATAAAATAAGTTAGTGATATTGGTAGTAGGAAACACCTCTCCAGCATAAAATTGATTCAGTGCCACAGCTATATTGCTTGTAAAAGTTGTTAAAGCTGTCTTTCAGACCAGTGATACGTTTAGACGCTTGTGTTTAACAGAACATATATGGAACCTACCAAACTATGCAGTAAGGATATTACCTGCAATCCTTCATGTAAGAATTACAAAGAAAAAAAAAAAGAGAAGGGAAAAGCAAAGAAAGAAAAACAGCAAAGGGAGGAAAAAAAATGAAAGGAAGAAAAAAGGATGAATAAAAAAATTACATGAGGCAATACTGAGGAAACAGAAATAAGGTGTGGAGTCCTGAGAAAACTTCAGTCAATGTAACTGCATGCTGCATTTCTAAAGCTCCCTCTGCAGTTCATTCAAGATCATATGCCTCTATTCCTCCTTCGAAGCCTGGACTTGTTCCAAGTATTCCTGTCTTTCAGTGGAAACGTAAAAGAGCCCTTGCATTTATTTAATACATTTGTATTATGAAGGAATTCAACACTAATGTAAGACTTATCCCTACCTTGCAGCTGGCCCATTACTGGGCTCTGCTCCTTGCTCAATGGCAAGCACTTAATAGTCACACCTTCACCAAAATTCAGAACTACTATTGCCTCTTTCTCCTCAACTTGCAGCTGTGTTCAGCACCATTACTTCCACTTTCAAAGGTCCACCCTTCTGAAGTCACATATCCTTAGTTCTTCTTTCATCTCTTCAGCTTATCAGTCTCCTTCTGCCTTATCCATAACATAGATCTCTTCTCTACCTAGAATTCGTTTGCAGCTGAATCTAACGTACAGACAAGAGGTCACTATTTAGTGTTATGATTAACAACTCAGTGATCAGTTTTCTACTTGAGAACAGCACCCTTCTGTTCAAGATCTCAGCACAACCTTCTCATCATCTTATAGAAACCCAAGTACCTGAGCAAGATCAGCATGGCTCAAAATGAGCACTCGGCCTTCGTCCTCTCACTCCAGCTAGCATGGTTTGTTGTTGTTCTCATTCAGACGCACAATTTAGGCAGCTCTCCAGATTTTCTCATCCAATTCCTACCTCTAGCTTGCCAATTCCTATGTGAGATTTAAAACAGATGGCCTTCTTCCTTTAAGGACACATGCTACAGCTTGCAGCATCTCACTTCAGTTCCTTCAACATCTCCTCCTTCACTTTGACAAATGAAAGCTTGTCTTAATCATTCAAGTGTGATTGTTACAAATGTTATCATTCCGCTTTTTTCTTCCCTACTACAAAACAGACCAGGCTGCTCTTGTTCTATAATACCTGTCCTCTCTCTCAGACCTACAAGTAGGGTTATTTTTGTTTGCTTTGGTTCATTCTGCTACCAGCACCACCTTACATATTACCTACTTACTCATTTTACAATTACATGCTTGTTTTCTACAGAGCTGCCTCTAACACGGAAACTTCCCACAAACAAATATAAAATACTGCTTTTTTTTCTTTCCTCCTAGACTTTCCCAAACCAGCTACTCCTTTCCCTGTTTCTAAATGCTGTACTATTACTCCAACGTAAAATAATCCTGGAGATTCTTACCAGGGTCTACCTTTGGCTCTTTCAAGTTTCAATAAAAATAAACTGTGAAACAAGACAGCGAACATACATACCGGCAAATCAGAGTCTTCTTTTGGAACAGATCTCTTTAACTTCACAACAGTAGTTCCTGCTACTGGAGTCAAAGGGTACGCCTTCAGACTAGCCAATACGCTGCTATTAGTCTTTGAAATATTGTTCTGCTTAGTCTCACTATTCCTCTCTTCCAGCTTAGCGTCCTCTGATAAACTGGAGGCTGAAATGTATGATGAGGCATTTGAAGAAGCTGATAATCTCCTAACGGTATTGGTGGTGCTTCCAGCTGGGGGAGGTTTTAGGCGATCAGTAGCTCCATTCTCTGTCTTCTTCACTTTTATGCTTGTGCTTGTTGAACTGCCATCAAATACAATTAAAGGCCGTTTCCTCAATCCTTCCACCGCTGTAACACTGAAAATACAAATTGTAAAACGATCAGAAACACAAGCCAGATGACACAAAAATAGCATATCCGAGACATGAGCAGCAAAAATGAATTTAATCTTGCCTAAAGTAAAAATACATCCCAAAATACTGACCTTAAACTCTTAGCTGTTCTAAATTTAAGCAACAGGAATTGCTTCCAAAATATGAAGGGGGGAGAGAGGGAAGTATGGGGCACGTAGGAGGTCAACACGGAGGGTTATGAGGAACATTCTAAGATTGTACACTTATACCACTGTAGTTCTTCCTGAATAGCAAATGACATAATAGTTGTTAAGTATTTCAAAAGTATTTGAGAAAGCATGAGCCACCTTACAAGAACAGGATCTAATATTCCGATGCTTCCAAATCTCCTCAATTCCGTACTTATTCAAAACTGTAGTGTTAAGATAGCCTAGAGAAACTGTGAGATAACATTTTTCATAATGAAAACGTTAAGCAAAAAAGAATGCATACTTGTTTTTGAAATAAGCTGTTGAGCAGGAACCCTAAGCAGATTTAATGCCTTTTGAATAGTTTGTGCCTTTGTGTCTAGTCAGAGCTGGCCAATTTCGTAACAACTGATTTATGAAAAAAAGAATACTATCAAGCTAGTATTAAAAGACCAGTATCAGAAAACATCCTGACTGGCAAAAAAAAAATAGAACACAGTTATCATAGCTTACTCTAAATAAATTAAGTTTTAAAAATGTGTTGCTTAAGAACAGCAAAGATAAACTGTGCAGATTTAACAAATAAAAAATCAAACCACCATTAAGTCATGATATTCCTGTTTAGAAATTACATTTTTCAGTACGCACTTACTGTTTAGCCATCTTGCATAAAACGGGAATAGAAGTTGAACTATAGCATTTTCAACAAAGAAATACATTCATTAATTTGACAATACTGATGTTAGATATATCTACAGACTTTAAAAGAAGCCACAAATAGAGAGTTCAGTTGTTTGATTTGAAACATTAGATTAGTAGCTGCTGAAAACTTCACACATTAAAATAAGAACTGATACATCTCGTGTACAATTTCTGTCAAGACCTGTCATTTCTGGAATGAAAGGAGTAACAGTTTAGGGGCTCACAGAGCAAGAGAAAGTTCAGCTCTTCTTCAGATTTGCTTCTACACTATCTGTTCACAACAATACACGTAACACAAGCCTCCTCTTTTTCTATTCATCAGGTTCCCAGAACTGATAGACACAGAGACCTTATTTTCATTTGGTACATTTGTCAAGAGATCAGACAGCTCTTTGGATTATATGTGTAGTAACTGTGGTTTCTAGAAGAGCTTCTACAAAACATGACTCGCTTCCAAGGAGTGTTCAACCAGACAGTAGATAGGGTTTCACTGAAACAACAGCAGTATTTAACACATCCATTACATTAAGGAGTACAATTTCACTTGAAAAGCCTAAAAAGCTGATACATGCCTCAAAAATAAAGCATGATACTCTTTGCTCACTTTGGCTTTGTCTAATAATTATTTAACACTCTGGAAAAAAACAACAACAACAAAAAAAATATTCCCCAGCAACCTTTCTGGAAAGCTAGTTTACAAATTTTGTGAAAGAAGGGATTTTAAACCTTTTTCAGTCACTTTCCTTAATTTAAAGTGTTTTTTCTAATTTTTTTTTTTTTAATTTAAGCTTTAAGACTAGTAATTCAAGAACTAACTACGATTCTACCTGGATTCTTATCTATGCTAAACTGAATTTTAGAGTTGTAGCACTTGTACAGGTGTCCACATGCTACAATACAGATAACACTCCCAGAGAAACATTTGGAGAAGTTCCAAAATAAAACTGGACACATTCATTTTCTTTACACAAAGTAGAGAAAGCTTAAAAGCCTCAGAGCAGGACTCACATTAGCCAGCATTCTTCTGAGGGAGGATATTGAAGCTAGCTAACAGCTGAAAAGAGACGTTTTGAGATCGTGTTCCTCTCCACAAGACACTCTGTGAAACCTAGATTTTAATGCACATCTCCTAAATTCCAGGGAAGTGCTCAAACCACACTATAAGCCGGGCTGAATGGTGGGCATGCTCTAATCCTGATGTTTACTATGTAGTGTATGGTGAAGAACTCAAGGTTTGCTAGAGGAACCAACAACTCTACACAAGCAAGCAGGGTTTCTGCTCTTTCACATGATTATTCAGTTCACTCATGCAGTCAGGATGGCTTCTGGAGCACGTCCCGACCATAAGGACAACTGAACAAAAAAGGTTCCTTGTCTAGCCTAGCCTGGTACTTAATGTAACACCCTAAAACCAGTGAGAAGTGTAGGTTTAAGGTCCTGGCTCCTGATTACCCTGCTACCAAAACAGGCAGGTGATCACTTCTTCTGCTAATGTTTTAGAAACTGGTCACGAGTGCCACATTATATGCTGAACTCAGTATTTTCAGTGCATTAGCAGTTCTCAGAAGATGCTGAAGTGGCCGGTCAAGTGACTAAAAATTATCAAGTGAAAAAATTATCAGCTCTACCAAGGCCACATCCACAGAGCTCCCAGAGAATGAGTTTGTGGATGAGATTCTTCAGACTCCATAGCACTTGAGAAACCACACATACATTTTGAGATTCAAACCATCCTCCTCCTTCCAGAAGTCAAGATGATCTCACAGATGTTTCTACAAAATAACTGTTAATTAAAATGTTTAAAGTTGGATACAGTGCATTTGTTCTTATGATTGTCTGCACACTCAAAATTCAGAAACAAGATGTTCAACTATCACCTATGACCTCAGATATTTCATTGTATTATTGAGGTATAACGTGACACTGCAACTCAGCTGATACGCAGCAAAATCTTTTAGGACATGCCAGCAATCACCAGCAGTAAGACTAAACACAGTACTCAACACTGAGTTTTAAATTTCAATTGAAGTTATTAATGTGTTTTTACCTCCTACCTGCAGCTATTAGAGGTATGCAACTACACACCGAGCTCTGCTGATCGTCTCCAAGCCCCACAGTAATGCGAGCACACTTTGGAAAGCAAAGCCTTTCCACAGTGGAATGCAGCAGACAGCTCCTGTTATTCAAACGATGAATCAGCTTATCTGACTTTGAGTAAGTAATTTACTTTTAGTTCAGTTTACCTCTGACTTGCACATAACTTACAGCCTCATAATGGCCAGGGATTTTGTTTTTAAAAACAAGAACGCCAAGGTCTACTTCCTTCTCTTCACAACGGCATGACACCAATTCTCCTGAAGCTGACAACACAGCTACAAGGAAAAACATACGGTTTTAACATCCAAAAAGATGACCAAACTTCCACGATTCTTCCCATGACCATACTGTAACTGAAGTTTTCTCTGTGCAACTTTTACTTACTGAATGTGCTGAAATTCCATTACCTGCTCCCAGTTCTCTGGGGTCAGTAGTGCTAGCAAGAAAAGATTAACTATTCTAGATAGCTCTTTGCCAGCATAGTTGTCAAGTATGAAGATCTAACTCTAGCAAAAAATAGTAACTGCTAGAAAATCTTAAAACTGTCTAACACCAGAGCAAAAACTAAGCCTGGCATGCTAGATGCTAAAAGCTAAGAGCAATTGCTAAAGAAAAGCAGACTGGTAGATTAAACATACTTTTACTGATCATTTCCCTAGATAAAATAGGTTTGACCCTTACTGAGTTTTAGTGTACCAAAATAACAGCTCCTACACTTACTCTACATATGATGTACGGATGAAGCCATTCTCCCATCTAAAAATTAACACAGCTGCCTTCTCTCAAAAACATCCTCCCCGCTATCTTTAGTTCTCTGATAAAAAATTCTTTTGCACCTATTTCAGCACACCAACAGTGTCTTATTACTTGAACATTAACCTCGTGCTTTTATCTTCAAGTCACAAACAGACCTACCTACAAACAGACCTTTTAAGCACGTGGGGGGAAAAAAAGACATAACAAGACAAGTCAGTATCCTAGACGCTGCTTAAAAAAATAAAAAAAATCACTTGCCAGAATTTGTTTAGCTCTTCCTTGCTAGAAACCTCAGTAAGGCTAAAACAGACTTATGAAATTAGCAAGCTGTAATAGTGCAAAAAACATAATGAGAATTTCTGTCTACCTTTCCTTTAGCGTTTACTGATGGCCTAAATCAGACTTGCCACTCATGCACATCAAAGTTAAAGTCCTGGGCAGGGAGGAGGTTTGAGGAAGAAAACATAAAGAAACTTCTGAAGAAGATTTTGCTTTCTGATCAAATCCAAACATAAAGGTTTTGAACACAAGGCAGAACACTTTCAGAAAGGAGGCATTAGTTTTGAACTGGACACACAAAACTGCTGCAGCATACATTCCTGACTCAGCAGACCAACCCTGTTCAGTGAGCAAGCATAGTTCAACATGCTGCTGGTATGTCTTAAACACTGTAAACATGATTATTAATATTTAACAATTATTAGGTGAAACTAATAACAATTTTTTTTCTTGATACACTATTTTGAAACAGCAATAAAAAAACAAGTACTATAAACTAGATACCACTAATGACATTCAGATTACAAAAAAAGATCATACTTTTTTCCCTATAATTGGAGTAGGAGAATCCAACACTTATGACACAGATGACGACAACGTTCTTGGTAAACTGTAACAACGTTCAAAACTCGTACAAGTTTTAGTAGTCAGACAGGTAAGACCAAATTAACTGCATTTTCCTAAGCTCTCCAGATCTATCCCGTTGAAAGCGAAATTACCTTTTATTTTCACTTTTCAGTTCATTTTGCTGTCTTTTCTTTTCCATCATTTTCCCCCATCTACTTTTGGGTAAGTCACGCTGAGGCAAAGGAATGGCATGTTGAATGTAGAGATCAGTGAGGCCATCTTTGTCCATCTTTACATCATTTTTGACTAGGATATTCTTCTGCGGGGGACAGAAAAAAAAAAAAGTTGTTATTATGACAAATTCAGAGCACAAACAGTGGCAAAATTTCATTTTTCAAAAGCCATTTTGAAGTAGTGAATTGGGCGTAAATGCCAGGGTGTCAGTGGTGAGGGGGCTGCAGGGGTGACCCCTGTGGGAGGCAAGGAAATGTCCTGTGCCAGTGACAGCTGATAACTCTGAAAACAACCCACTGCACACCAAAGCTTCAACCAAGCGGAGGAGGACATGGCGCCGCTGCTGAAATACCTTTAACAAAGGGCAGAAGCCACTAGGGGCAGGAAACACAAAAGGACGCAGAGGAGAAGGCACATGAGGAGCTCTGTGAAGAAATGCTCTCCTTCCTCGTGCAAGGAACTGAGAGGGAATGACAGTAATCCACACTGGAAACAAGAGCAGTTGAGACCAGGAAGGGATGAGAAGAGGCGCTTCCCTATGTGTTTAATGGTTTCTTTCTGCCATTTCTTACTTCTTATGCATTTTCTTCCTCTGTTCCTTGATTCTTACTCATTTTCTTCTGCTCCAGCATGGGTTTCTCCATGGACCACAGTCTCCATGAGGCTTTCCCTGCTCCAGCAAGTGCCCTCCACAGGCTGGAGCCCATCACCAGCCACGCCCCCAAAACCATCAATTTTTCATGAGTCCTGTTTCCCCATTCTCCTCACATCTGCTCGTCTGTCCACTCCTGCACGGCCTCTCTGTGCCTCCTGCCTCTCGCTGCTGCCGCTCTTTGTAAAGCAGATTTGAGCAGTACCACGTCCCTCTGATTGGCTGAAGTTTTGGTGTGCGATGGGCTGTTTTCATCACTGTCAGACAGCCGAACCTTGCTGTGACCAGCACAGGGCAGTCCCTCACCTTTGCCCACACAGATAACCCCCGCAGTCCACTGCTATGCAAACCCTGCAATTTTTTTCCCAATAAAAATAGTTACACAAGAGAATTAAGTTATGATAGAACCACTGCTGTTAGCCGAGGTTTTCACGCACTCTTAAACACTCCTCCTTGAATCCAACTACAAAGTCAGAGCTCTCTTTCATACTTCCAAAAACCAGGCAATTAGAACATAATGCAGTTCAAACTCCCAGATGTGGAGCTCTGCTTCTGCACCAGTTCCCAACATGTAAGCTGCTAAGAGAGACTTCTTGTCACTGTCAGTTATAAGAGCACGCAAGTTTTCTTTCAGATCATACACACGGTTGTGAAAACAAATTTTGGTACCTTCGATCAAATTTATTAAGAGAAAAAAATGGTAATGTCATGCAAACACAGGTCACTGAAAACAGGTCAAGTCTCTGCTGCTACTGGTTTTGACAATGCTTTATAACTTCTGATATGGGCTCAAAACCTGTACACTGTTGTGCACGTAAACTATGTGAACAAGAGCACAAAAGTTGAGCAAGCTCATGTAAAAGGCTTAGATGATTGTTTCATTCACCTAATTTTGCAGATCAGGCAGCAGCAAGTACTCCACATCAACTGAAACTTCAAAATCGGCTATAAGTCACTTTCAAACTCAGATTTTTCAATAACACACAGTTAAACGCTATCTCTGCTGATCGTGTAGGATGTGTTGCCTTTAGCTCAGAGTACGCATGCACCAGCCTTTACAGAGAAGGGATCGACTTTCCACGGGTAACTTCACTGCATATAAATGCCACCTCACGGACATGCAAAGTTGGATAAATTATTCTTTAGCAACCACTGCAGCAGGGTTCAGACACAACCCCTACGAAAACAAGGGGGGCAGCTCTCAGGCTGCATGCCTCTTTTAAATGAGCATCCAAATCATAGCATTCCTTTATTTATTATTATTTCTTAATTATTTCTTCCCTGAGTGCTTCTTGTGCACCCGCGTAGGGCTGCACAAAGACTGGCGAGCAGAGAGAGCCTGGGAGAAAACCTCCCGCACGGCGACCGTTGGGGCCCCGCGGCCGACCTCCCCCCCCGGCCCCGGACAGGGCCGTGCCCCTCTGCGGGGCCGCCCCGGTGCCGGGCGAGGCGCGGTCGCACCTGCTCGAGGGTGAGCAGCAGGAACTCCTCCGAGAGCAGCTCCGGGTGCAGCAGCAGCTCCGAGTCCGAGCGCCCCAGCGGCGGCTCCGCCGCGACACCGCCCGCCCGGCCCCGCCGCTGCGCCGCCATCTTGTGCCGCCGGCACCGCTTCCGGCCGCTGAGGGGCCGCCGGGCGAGGGGGCGGGGCCTGGAGGCGGAACTGACGTCAGAGCGGGGAGTCTGGGCGGGGGGGGACGGGGAAGGGAAGGGAAGGGAAGGGAAGGGAAGGGAAGGGAAGGGAAGGGAAGGGAAGGGAAGGGAAGGGAAGGGAAGGGAAGGGAAGGGAAGGGAAGGGAAGGGAAGGGAAGGGAAGGGAAGGGAAGGGAAGGGAAGGGAAGGGAAGGGAAGGGAAGGGAAGGGAAGGATCACTGCGATCATGGTGCTGGTCAGTAAGGAGAGGAAACCCATTTTATTATAACTTTCTGAGTATACAGAAGGAGAAAGTGAAATAAGTGCCTGCTGCTTTGAGTTAGCAAACTGCCTGTCCATTTACAAACAGGACAGGGAATTGCAAATAACGATGTAAGTTAACCCTGTTGCCCTTGTGACGTAAAATGTGATTTCAAGTATTTAATGCGTTTTACAGAACTAAGAGACAACAAGCTATGTGACACAAACACACCTGCACGGAGAACAAGCCATACATATAACTACTTAGCGCATATATACTATAGATACGTAGAGCTCTTAAGTTAGATCTATTACTATGAATTCAAATTTGGAATATTAAAGATCATTTAACTGTACAAGCCAGCAGTGTAATGTTTATTTATGTTCATAGGGCCACAGAAAGGTTTGGCTTGGAAGGGACCTTAAAGCCCACCCAGTTCCACCCCCCCCGCCATGGGCAGGGACACCTCCCACCAGCCCAGGCTGCCCAAAGCCCCATCCAGCCTGGCCTTGGGCACCTCCAGGGATGGGGCACCCGCAGCTTCCCTGGGCAGCCTGTGCCAGCGCCTCACCACCCCCCATCACCCCACACCGCGCCCCCCTCGGCTATTTCGTGCTGGCTCACGCCACCCATTTCCCCGCGTCCTCCCCTTCCCCCCCTCCCAACCACCCACAGCCCACCGCCGGTACGTCTCTACTCAGCTCAGCCCCGTACGCCAGCACAGCACCTGGCAGCAACCCCACCCACCCCCCCCCCCCCCGTCAGCGCCCGACGGCCGCCCCCCCGCCCCCTCACGTGACGCACCCCTCCCCGATGGGCGGGGCCCGCCCGCGCGCCCCACGTGACGGGAAGGCGCCGGGGCCGGGCGGGGCGGGGCGCGGTACCGGAAGCTCCGCGCCCGCCCCTCCCCTCCCCGCGGCCGGCGGCGGCGGAGCCCCAGCGAGGCCCGGCCCGGCCCGGCCGCGGTTCCCGGAGCGGCGGCGCCCGGCGCTCGCAGGTGGGTGGGGGGGGGGAGCCGCCCGGGGCCCGGTGTGGCTGCGGGTGGGGGAGTAACACCCGGCGGACCGGGGGTCTGCGCCACCAGCGGCGGGGCCGGCTGGCCCGGGGGTCCTGGGAGCGCTTTTCTCGCCGTGTGGCGACCTGGGGGGGGTTGGTTTATTGGCTGCCGGGCTGGGTGGGGCCGTCAGACCGCCGGTGCGTTCGGGCTTCGTGTCTGGGGAGTCGGGTTTGTCCTTCGTTACCTTAAAACTATCGAATTAGGTACTAAATGATTCCGTACCTTCTTCATTTACTCTTATTCCGTAAGCTTTTGAAGGCTGCTTGGCCAAGAGCAGGGCTGTGTGGTTCTCCTGACGGCAGGCGTTAGGAGAGGATGTGCCTACCCTGCCCCACGCAGACTTAAACTCCCAGGCAGGAAAGCCGCCCGTCCTCTCCAGGACATAGCCCGGCGCTTCGTGCTGCACACGCTCTCCGAAAAGCAAACGACCAAAAACTATTTCGGTAGACAACCTTTGGGCTGCCCTCTTCGGCTTGATGTCTTGTGTTTTGGAGGACAGCATGGCTCTGTTGCTCAGAGACCTTCGTTATCATCTTACCTTAGGGTATTTCTCTGGTGTTTTCCTGTTTTCTTAGTTGAAGGTCAGAAGACAAGCTTAAACCGCAGGTGAGGCTGCAGTTTGAAACAGTCAGGTAATCCAAATCCAAAATCCTTTTTGACTTCTGGAAAAACTAGGAAATGCTTGGCTTAAAAGATCGCTGTTGATTACATTACATTGTAATGTAATTCATTTCTGGATATATTCTTACTTTGGTCTAATTTCAATTACTGGTAACTCCTGAATTGTAGTTTACCTTTGGTTATTAATTTTTGTTTTCAATATTACCTTATAAAAGCAAAACTTTGCTTTTAGATGTAGTGGTTTGAAACAGAATTCATTTTTATTATTTGTGTTTAATTTCAGGGTGATTACAGGAGCATTTTGGTCCACAGAATTCTCGTTTGACGTTTTATATCTCCACAGTGTAGGAGAATTGCGTGTGTTGTTTCTCAAAGCCAACACTGAATGTCTTGAATGGATAAGTGGTTGTTATGGAGCAGTCATGACACAGTGAAGGGTGACTAATTTAGGTCAGCAGCTCTTCGTCTATTCTTCAGAGCACTCAGCACAGGTGTCTGCCTGTTCCATATAACAGACAAGTCTGGAGTACAGCAAAATTACGTCGACCGGTTTCTAAACACTGATAATCGCTTTGTGAATTGGATCCGTGCCTTGGCAGTGCTTGATTGTAAAAGGGAAGGTGTAGTTTGCAGAATGTAAATATTATAAGTGCTGCTTAGCACTTAAAAACAATCTTTTCAGAATGGTTGTGATAGTAGTGAACAGAAACTCCTCTAATTTCAGTGTTTCTTGAGCTTAATGAGCGCTGTAGGGGTCATACTTCCAAGTCAGCTGTTTGACCGTGCCTAATACTTGCCAGTACATGGTCTGGTATTCAGTGCTACTCACGCATCTCTAAAACTGATGCTTGATGATATTACCCCAAAAAAATCACTTACGGTGGTTTTCATGAATTATTTTCCAGTGGCTTGAAAGTTAATTTCACTTCTTGCTGTTGGAAAGTAAGGAATGGAAAACGTGTTAAATGGAATCTGCCTATGCTATTTCACTAGAAGAGGTACTAATAGGAGTAAATTTTGTCAAATAGAATGTAAAGCAACATGAGATGTCAACTTGTAGCACTCAAAGCCTTGTAGCTACTCTAGAAGTCTGAGAGCCTGTATCTTTTCATGTAGAGAAGATGTTTGTAATCTGCTAGGAAGAACTGCATGCAGTGCCGAAGTATCAGAGAGCCAGCAATGGGCTTGTTCTATGCGGAAGAAGCATTACTTTCAAAATATCTGGGTGCTGCTGTGCATCTACTTCAGAACAGACTTGAAGCGAAAAGTCCGTTTGAGTCAGTTCTGTGGCTCCTACCGCGCTCATTCTGGTTCGTGTAATCTGGTTGGAAACAAGAACATAGCCCATTGAAAGAAAAAGCAACTGTGAAGTTTTTGTACTGCTTAATGTTCAGTGGCTACCTCTAATATTTGATGGTGGTGATTTGATAACTTTTTTCTTCTTTACTCAGATCACCCGGAAGACACAATGAGTGTTAAAGCTTTCAAGCTCGTTTCTGCTGTCGAGCGGGAGGTGTTAATGGGAGACAAAAATCACATCAACATCGAATGCATCGAGTGTTGTGGAAAGAACCTCTATATTGGAACCAACGACTGCTTTATCTATCACTTTCTGCTGGATGAAAAGCTATCGACAGCTGGAAAAATATCTTTTGCTGCCACCAAGCAACTGCATAAATACCTGGGCTTCAAGAAGCCAGTGAATGAGTTGAAAGCGGCATCTGCACTCACCAGGCTTCTTGTGCTCTGTGACAACACGATAACACTAGTTAATATGATGAACTTGGAACCTGTCCCCACTGGTGCTAGAATCAAAGGAGCTGTGACGTTCACGTTAAATGAAAACCCTGTGAGTGGGGACCCTTTCTGCGTCGAAGTCTGCATTATCTCGGTCAAGCGACGGACCATTCAGATGTTCATGGTGTTTGAAGACAGAGTCCAGATCGTGAAGGAAGTGTTTACTCCAGAGCAACCCTGTGCCGTGGCTGTAGATGGCTATTACTTGTGTCTTGCACTTACTACACAGTATATCATTTTGAATTATAATACTGGCGTCTCCCAGGATCTGTTTCCTTTCAGTAGCGATGAGAAACGGCCGATTGTGAAGAGGATTGGCAGGCAAGAGTTTCTGTTGGCTGGTCCTGGAGGGCTAGGTGAGACTAAGGTTATTCTTCTCTTTTCTTGGACTTGAGAAGGAAAACTTAAGTAACTGTTAGTATTTTACAGAATCACGATATTTTTCTTCACAGATCTGTGTTGGAGTGTTGTGATACAAAGATAGATGATATATTATTAATACTAAATGTTACTGCTCTCCTGCCTTCTTAATGCATGCAAATCAGGTTATTTGTATTTTAATCCTGCCTGTAGAAAGCTTTATGTCTGTATAGACAGATAACAAGGTAAGTAGTGTCCTGCAGGCCAGAGTGAATAAAACTTGGTTGGTACCAAGTGAAGTTTCAAAGGCTGATAGCCTGTCTGCAGTGACTAGCTGCAGTGAGTTTGAAGAGCCCCATGTTGCTATGACTTCTTTTTAACTTAATGTAGGCAAGCTATTTTTTCCTCAGCTGTTACTCAGAGTTTGTACAAACTCCCTTTCAGAGGCTGTAGCAGACTCACAAATAGGTATGTTTTATGCAGCACTAATAAGAAACGTTACGGAACTAAGCTGCATCCCAACTCCTGCAGAAGTAAGCTCTCTCTTAACTGTAGACCTTGTGACCATAGACAGTGTTGATACTCTCATTTGCTTATTTTTTTAGTGGTTTTTCAGCTCTGCATTACAGAAAATGATTAAGTATTGCAAAAATGAAGTTAGATCATGAGAGATAATACTCTCATCTAATGGATGTTTGTAAGGACTAATGCTGCTGCAATCTGTCTAAATCAACAACACGCTGTAAGTTCAGTAATCTTGAGCTTTTTTTGGGAAAGCTGCGATATCCCAGATGTGACCAAATGCAGAATGCTTTCATGCTGTTTGCTGTATGATCCTACATTTAAGAGGTGCAGTTTATTTGTCTTTCATAACACATTAGGAGTAACATGATGCAAAGAGATCTCAAATACTTAGGTCTGTAATTCGGGGATCTGCATGGGTTTTTTTAATAAATTCTAAAGGAAATCAAGGATGTGATCAGGTGCTTATATTATTTTCACCTTGTGACCAGATATACATCAACTCAGAGTTTTTTCCTGAAAGTAGTAGGGATGCATTAGAATATCAGCTTATGCAAATTAAAGATGTTCCAAGATGAACTTGTTTTTTTAGACTGAAGACTCTTTTAAATCATCTTGGTTACATGCTTTATAATAGAACTGTTTGTTGTTTTGAATGTGGATGTGAATTTGTGGACGTTAACCAGTTTAGTAGTGCTGTGAAAGTTAAAATTAATGAATGGATTGTCTGAAGGTATTCCTTTTTGGTGAATGTCTAGGTTTTGGTGTATTTCTAGGGAGACACGATTCTTTAATCTATATTTTCTTTAGGAATGAAATCAGATTCTGTTCAATTGCTTTGTTTTCATTTTTTAGAAGGTTAGATACAGTCTCACAAAATAGAAAGCAGAATTATATTTAGTTACACTTTTGTTTTTATCTGTTGTCCTGGAAGAGAGTTACACGGTAAAGACCTTTATTTATAAAATCCAACGTGTTTGTGTAAGTAGATTGTCCTGAGGTTAAAATACTAGGTACATGATACCTTAAGCACTCTTCTACACTTCTTCTACACAAATCTACACCTCTGTAGTTCTAGACGTGCTGTAAACTTTCTCTTTTCCTGTAATGCAGGCAAAGCCTAACTTGTGCTGTCGTAGACACCTTCCTAAGAGTGCTTGCTATTGATCGTATAGCACTTCCTTGCCAAATTCAGTTTGTGATATTTTTTTTTAGTCATCTGTTTTCCATTCCATCCTCACCATAGATTTGTTTACTATCATCCACCTTGCTGTTTTTCCTCAGTAAAATTCTTGGTGTCTTTAGCAATAGTCTCTTTGCAGTTGAGAAGGTATGTGAGCACCTTTATAAAACATCATTGGCATCTTGGCATTTGTGGCGGGCTCTTTCTGTCAAGTGAATGGACTTGAAAAGGCTTGATGTAAATCTTAAATTCTAATTTTGGTTCTCTTTTCTACATCTTATCAATTAATACACATTCATTTGGCATTTGGTAGAGCATCTAGATTAAATTCAACCTCTTGTTACTGAGGTGGAAGTATTCTACGTTAATATATTTGGCTTTATAGTGTTTGAAGTGATGTGTATCTACTAGATTAATTTCCTTTTGATTAAAGACAGGAATTAAGAATGGTGGCAAGCAACTGCTTGAAATGGTAATCATAAGTAAAGCATCTTTGAGTTTCTTGGGCATCTAGCATATTTCCTTTGAAACAAAGGTAAAGAAATCAGAGCTGTTCATAGTTAATCCATAGATTTAGCCATCCAGGACTTTGATTCTACTTGCAGTTAGCGTATAGTTCTTTCTTTCAAAGGGAGTGGGAACTTAATTTTTGGTGTGTCTTCATTCAGACCAGTAATTAGTTCATTCAGACTTGAAAATCAGAATTGAATTCTGATATGTATGAATCAAAATTGAATTCTCATAGGTATGAATCAGGATTGAATTCTGATAGGTATGAAACTATGCTTACCAAAATTCAGTTTTTTGTTTCCTGAAGCTTTTGTTCAATGTCTCTAATCAGATTTCCTGTAGCTTCATTTATTTGATAAGTTTCAACAAACCATTCTTGTATACTGGTGCAGGATGTGCATTCCTAGCGCTAACTGGAGCAACTACCCGTGGAACATCACTGGTCTTGATGCGCTGAGCTCCCAAGGGGAGGATGCAGCTCCCCAGGTCTGAGGCTGCAGAGGGCCGAGACTGGGGCAGCTGGAAATACTGTCCTTGCATTCAGGTGATGCGTGCTTGGTTGGGAATTTGCATTGCCATGTAAAGAAGATGTAGGATATGATCCACAGACAACACAGCATTGGAGAAGACAAAAAGGAAAGTGAATCCTTTTTCCAGGACCCTGCAGATCCGTGAGCCTGACTGTGTTTCAGGAATCCTCAGCTCCTGGATCCAGTGGGAAAATCTGGAGCAACGAAGACCGTAGTAGAGAAGGACTAAGTTATGGAACAGTAAAGAAAATGGGCAGACAAATCCACAGGACCTGATGGGATGCACCCATGAGTGCTTGAAGGGTGGTGGTAGTGTCATGAGGGGAGTGCTAACGGGTTACCCGAGATAACGGGTACAGATTAAAATACAGGAAATTCCATGGAAACATAAGAAAATCATCCTCATTTTGATTGTGGTCACACTGTGGAACTAGAAGAGGATGTGGAGTCTGTTCTCAAAGGTACTTAAATCTGTCTGGATGAGGTCTTGAACAACCTAGTTGAACCTGCTTTAGCTGGGAGATTAAACTGGGCGATCTCCAGAGACCCCTTCCAAGTTCAACTATTCCATGACTTTAATAGGCAAAACACAAATTTTAAGTACTTAACTTTAGTTTATTCCTTTTGCTTTTCCAGCATAAACTCTTCTCAGCGGTGTGTGGTTTGAGCAGTTGTGTAGTGCCTGAGTAGCCTACAAACGGGCAACTGAGCCTTGTAACTTACAGCAGGCACGTGTGCTAAGCAGAACGATTGATAAAAGGTTATGGGGGGGGTCTTCTCACAGTTGATGATACCGCATGAAGCAGGGTGGTCAATGGTAACAAACACATCCCCTTTCTGTTTGCAACCACTTGTGGTATTCCTCGTACTGTCAACTTTGATAACCAAAAGTTCTCATATTAGTTTTTTAAACAAGGCTAATGCTGCTTTCCTTATTTCACTTTTTCCAGATGTTTTTGCTAAGAAACTTTTTTGTTTGAAAAACGAACAAACAAAAACCCTACGGAGTCTATCGTACAAAGCCCTGAGTAACCTGCTCTAATTTAGTAACCTGATCCTGCTTTGAGCCTGGAGGGTTGGACTGGATGTCCTCCAGAAGAACTTAAGTTTTTCTTCGATTCTGTCATTCTACAAACTTCTAGATCTCTCACTGCTAAAACAGTGTCGTTGCATTTTTGGGTAGCTCTTGTAACCTTTGGATGGCATGTGCATTTTTAATATGAAATTGATCAGTGACTTCATCTGTCATCAATTATATTCCTGTACTTAGCCAGACACCACAGCCTTTTTATAGTTGTAGTGTTTATTGTTATCCTTAGGTGAGAGTTGGAGTAACTGGAAGGCATTAAAAATGGGTAGTACAGTCAGCCTTGTGTAATATTTCACTTCTGATCCACAAGGTTGTTAAGATCTATAGAGTAAATTCGGATTGCATATTATGGTATTTCCTGCAAGGTGCTCTGATAAAAAAGCTGAATCATTATAGTGTAAAAGTAAATAACATTATTTGCTAATAGGTGTGAAATGATGTCTTTGTCTAGCACCCCTACTCAAAGGAAGGGTCTGGTCATTTCAAAGCTGTTCTGAAGGATCCAGAATCTTAATTTTATACCAGAGTGTTGTAACCATCTACAACCACGTCGTCTTTTTTTTTTTTTTTCATTCCCCTTCAATATGACCCTCCTACCCAGCTACCCTTACCTCATTATCCGCTGTTTGGAAGAGCTTTTGTAAATTGAATAACATAATCTTTTAATCTCTGTTCTTTAGAGCTCAGGCTCATTCTACCAGCTGTCAAGTGGCTCATTCCTGCTGTAGAACAATTTCCATAGTCACATCTTTTAGTGTAAAAAGTACTGATTTTAGGTGGTATTTGTTCATGTTTAAAACTGAAATTTACATCGTGCTTCAGGATGGCTCGCTGTCAGAATTGTTGAACGTTTGAAAATTCAGACAGGAATTTTTCTTCAGTTAATGCTAGAAAAGTCTCAGGAAATAGAATTGGGGAATACCAAGTACAAGAAATAGAAAGACATATTGTTCAAAAGCAAGTCAAACTTGCTAGAAGAGAATAGACAGGAAGACAGCGGCCGAGAAAAACAGAAATTAACTGAAGATATTGGATTTAATCTTGTTGCATTGAAGGCATTGTTGGAACTTGTGGGGAGCTGGGGGTCAGCCTCACAGAAAGCTAGCGATAGGACTAGAGGGAATGGCCTCAAGTTGCACCAGGGGAGGTTCAGGTTGGAAATTAGGAGACATTTCTTCTCAAAAAATGCAGTCAGGCACTGGGACGGGTTGCCCAGGGAGGTGGTGGAGTCACCGTCCCTGGGGGTGTTGAAGGAGAGGGTGGACATGGTGCTTAGGGACATGGTTTAATGGGTGACATTGGTGGTGGGGGGATGGTTGGACCAGGTGATCCTGGAGGGCTTTTCCAACCTTGATGATTCTGTGATTCTATGATATTTAAGTCTAATCTGTGCTTGGCTTTTGTGAAAATGTTTTATACATAACCTCAGAATTTTTTTCAAATGATTGATTACACCTTACAGGAAGTGACTCTTCTGAAGGAGCTCGACTCTCATCCTCTGAAAATTTTGCAGTGGCAAAAGTGATGCAGTAAATAATTGTCTATATATTAAAATCCTCTTCAGACATATGACATGGCAAAGAATAAATATGCCTATATTGCGGGATAGGTCAGGCAGTGCAGGCCTGCAGCTCTTAAGACAATATTGTTTGTATTGTTTGAATATTGGATCTCACTAAATATCTCACTAAATATTTGTGGTTTTGAATGATTTTGAACATGGCATAATTCTTTAATCTTAGGTTTTTTTTTAAATAACTCGAATAGTTCTTGTTAGGCCTTTTCAGTATTCCTCTCTTTTCATTTCTCATGGTGTTTGCTTCTGTGGGTGAAGGATAAAGAAAAACTTTGAACAGAACAAACCAACAGGTGTGTAAGATCCAGGGAGCTATGATGCACCGTCATTGTGTTATCTGATACTGCATCTGTTCTTTTGGGCCTGTTATTTCTATACCCTGGTATCCATACTGGGAAGGGGATGGAATAGTCTTCGATTAGTGTAACCCTCAAGCTTTTTTTCTTTTTTGTAGGAATGTTTGCAACTGTAGATGGCATTTCACAGCGTGCCCCCGTGCACTGGTCCGAGAACGTGATTGGAGCAGCTTTGTGCTTTCCCTACGTTGTTGCTCTAGATGAGGAGTTCATTACAGTGCACAGCATGCTTGACCAGCAGCAAAAGCAAACCTTACCTTTTAAAGAAGGACACATTCTACAGGACTTTGAAGGTATTCAGAAGGATGCTTTTTTGTATCAGTAACTCTGGAACAGTCACCAGTGTGGGCACAGTCACTTCCATTTGTTCTTTTTAAACAAAATATCTAGCAAGCATGTTAACCGTTGTAACTTTTCCCTTGCAAATACTTTTGATTAGATTCCTGCAGCCTATGGTAGGAAAATTGTCGTCCAAAATTCAACACTTCTAGCAAAATGTATGCTTGTTGAATGTGCTCCAATTGTCAAGTCCTTTGTCAGATAGGAGTGTGTGGGCCTAGAGCTTTTTCTTACAATTTGTTTTCTATACTGTATTACACTATTAGCTTTATGTTGCGTGAAGGAACAGTATTAGCTTGATGTTATGAGTCTGTAATTGTGAGCTACAAATATCAGTCTGCTGCTTTTCCTGGCAGTTTTAACATCTTACAATTGTTCTTTTGGACTACTATCTGAAATATCTGTTAGAGGTTCAGAAGTAGGTATTTTATAAAGAATTTTTAAACAGAAATACAAAAATTATGATTTTTTTTTTCAGTTAAAGACTATTTAAGTGTGGAATACATTGCATCACTTATCTTTTTCTTTTTTCTAGGAGAGTTACAAACTCTAGTACTGTGAACTGTGTTACTAGTTACCTTTGAAGTACAGCTTACAATTTCCTACTGTAAGCCTGAGGAAATAAACTGCCAGCTACAAGTCTGTTGTCTTGAATCTGGGCGATAGTTTTACAGTGGTGACCTGTGCAACTTTGGTTATCATCTCTTATGATGAGCTGTTTCATTTACTTAGAGTGGAACAAAATTTGCTGTAAATAAATAAAATTATCATTATCTTTGTATGGGGGTAATTTACAGGTAAACTGTACTAGCTGATGAATATGGTAACAACAAAGAAAAGTTTTAAAACTTTAGCCTTGTATCTTAAATAGTAAATATTAAAGCTTATTTCTAAAAAGTTTTTTTTCCTGCAGAGGATGTAAACTGAATATGTGTGTTTGCTCTGTCCAGGAAAGGTGATTGTTGCTACCAGTAAGTGTGTGTATATCTTGGTGCCGCTGCCTCTGGAGAAACAGATTCAGGATCTTCTAGCTAGTCACAGAGTGGAAGAAGCCCTTGTTCTAGCAAAAGGAGCTCGAAGAAATATTCCAAAAGAGAAATTTCAGGTCTGTCCTTTACTTTTCATGAAAATATATACCTACGGTGAGGGCTGTGTATGCTGATGGTCAAATGACTGTAGAAGGTGGGAGGGGGATTTACTTTGAAAAGAATTCTAACTAATACCTGTTACGGTTTTGGCCTGAGGAAATAGATGTGCTACTGAATTTGTTTGTTTGTAATGGCTATGACATTTTCAGGGTTGAATGCTGCTCTTCTGTTCTTGGTATTTTATTCCTCTTGTGTATAACTAAACAAAACCAAAAAACTAGTGATAGAAAAAACACTGCGGTGCTTATTCTAGGTTCAGTTGTTAGTTGCTATTGCTGTTTAAAAAAAAAAAAGTATACTTCCAGTCAGAATTTTTAAGTTTGACTTTTTATTGGGAATTCTCACTGTGTCTTAAACTCCACAGTATTACAACTTTGAAGTTAAGTGATGGGAAATCTAAGCCAAGTACATCCTAGTTCCAAGCTTGTACTGGTGTGTAACTGAATAGTTAAGATTTCTGTGCAGCAAAAAAGTATCTTATCGTAGAATGGTTTGGGTTGGAAGGGACCTTTAAAGGTATCTAGTTCCAGTGCCCTCCTGCTCCCCACGTAGACAAGGATGCCACCCACTAGACCGGGCTGCTCAGGGCCCCCTCCAACCTGGCCTTGAACACCTCCAGGGATGGAGCATCCACAGCTTCTCTGGACAACCTGTGCCGGTGCCTCACCACCCTCTGAGTGAAGAATTTCATCCTAACCTCTAATTTAAATCTCCCCTCTTTTTAAGTTTAAAACCATTCCCCCTGTCCTATCATTATCTACCTGAGCAAAGAGTTGCTCTCCATCTTTTTTTATAAGCCCCCTTTAAGTATTGAATAGCTGCACTGGGGCTTCTGCAGAGCCTTCTTGTCTTCAGGCCGAACATCCCCAGCTCTCCTTTCTTCATGGGAGAGGTGCTCTAGCCCCTTGATCATCTTCATGGCCCTCTGGACCCTTGCTAACAGGTCTATATCTTTCTTGTGCTCAGGACCTCAGACTTGGATGCAGCACTCCAGGTGGGGTCTCACAAGGGCAGAGTAGAGGGGGACAATCACCTCCCTCGACCTGCTAGCCACTCCCCTGTTGATGCAACCCAGGATGCAGTTGGCCTTCTGGGCTGCAAGCCTGCACTGCTGGCTAATGTCAAACCTTTTGCCCACCAGAACTCCCAAGTCTCTCTGCAGGGCAGCTCTCAACAAGTTCTTCTCCCAGTCTTTAATCATGTCCAGGATTGCCCCAACCCAAGTGCAGCACCTTGCACTTGGACTTGAATCCTCATTAGGTTCCCATGGGCCCACTTTTCTAGCTTGTCCAGTCCCTTTGGGTGGCATCCCTTCTCTTGTATCGACTGCATCACTCAGCTTGGTGTCATCTACAAGCCAATTCCTTATTGGTGGAATGGTCCACTCTTCAAATCTATCTCTCTCCAATTTGAAGATCAGGATGTCATGTGGGGCCATGTCAAAGGCCCTACAGAAGTCCAGGTAGATGACATGGGTCAACCTTCCCTTGTCAACTGATGCAGTCACTCCATCACAGAAGGCCACCAGATGGGTCAGGCGTGGTTTGCTCTTGGTGAAGTCATACTGGCTGCCTTGGATCACCGCCTGGTCTTGCATGTGCCTTAACATTGCTTCCAGGAGGCTCTGTTCCATGATCTTTCCAGGTACAGAGGTGAGGCTCACCAGTCTGTAGTTACCTGGGTCCTCCTTTCTACCCTTTTCAAAAATGGGAGTGATCTTAGTAGATCTTTGGTTACTGAGATTTGTACTCCTTTCCTTCTACCTTGTGTTTATATCGTAATACATATGCTACTGGATTTGTTCCTACCTGTGATTTAGAGACTGAAACTTGGATAAAGTAGCATTAAATCTCTCTAATATAAAGGAATAATCATTTTATTCCTGAGTAGTGTTTTGGAACATGAGAAAAATTCACCAAGCAGGTGAATGAATCTTTGATGGTTTCTTTCTTTTTTGAAACTATCTGTAGTTTGCAGGAAACCTACATGCAGAGCTAAAATGAATCTTTTTCTATTTTCAGCTACTTTAGAGTATTTCATGGCCCTCAAAATGGCATCTGTTGCATTACTTCCAGCTAAAGTAATTCCAAAATGAATTAGTCTGGCAGGATATGTATATCTTAATTTTAAGAAGTTTGTAATTTTGTTCATATTTCAACATTTAAATTTTGTTCAGTGCCTTTGGAAGAAAGAAGTCATTAAATTAAATGAAAATGTTAGGGATTTTCATTTCGATCCCTAATTCCTCTGTAGAATGAGTGGCTGGGAGGCTGCTCTGCAAGTTTTTAAAAAAAAAAAAAAAAAAAAAAAAAAAAAACTTGGCCAGAAAAGCATTTCCCTCCTTTTATTTCCAGATAGTTTTACCTTAGTACTTAAAAAGTACAGAAGTATTGAGAAGCATTTCAGCAAATTCAGAATTCAGTTTTGTGTTGCATCTTTATGTCCAGGTTTTCCTTTGCAACCTAAAGAATCAAACCAGAATTCTTCTGTGAAAACAGAATATGTGATTAAAGGTCATCATGCATAGGCATTAATTTTCTAATTATTTATTTCCAGTTTATGATTATTAGCATGGAAGATGTCTGACTTTTTTGTTGTTGGTTGTTTTTTTTTACCCCACAGATTTACCTGCAATTCATTATCTGAAATTCATATGGAACCTCATTCCTCGGAATTTTTCTTGCTTTTAGGATTTTCCTGTCTTTAGGATAAGTCACTTTCTGCTTACATGTACATTATGTGCACTGAATGTCTTACTTCCTGAAATTACTGTTTCCAAGAATAAGTTTTTTCTTACTTTGTGCTTTTAAGGGTGTTCAGTTACTTTGGGTTAATGAAAAACAGAAAGCTATTTGCTTGTATGCAAAACAACCTGTTGTGGTTCTGAGTTGTACCCACAGACTGATGTTAACCAGCTTAAATTGATAGTCTCCCATTGACTCATATTAAAATGATTGAATTTGGTTTAGCTGTTGACAAGGTAGTCCAATTTTTCAGAGCGCATCGGTAGTTGGAAATGTAACATGTTGAGCGTGCTTTCTAATGTGCCTCTGATAATTAATGCTGTCATTACAGATTGGCTACAAGCACATCAGTCTTTCCTTACTGTAGTCTCATGTAATATAAATCTGATGGAGTACAACCAAATTACATGCCTTGCATGCGTCTTTTGCATAATTTCATTGTCGTACTTTAACTGATCTCATAGTTGCTCCTTTCCAACTTCTGTCTCATAGATATCTTCAGGTGTCTACTTTGCAAGCTTTACTGATTCTTGAGTAGCTGACAAATTCTAGGATTTATTTTGCCATTTTGTACTAGCAGGGGTAGGAGGATCGAGGTATTCAGTTAAGACACTTGATCCAGGAGCTATAATTTATCCTTACAAAAGAGCGATTGTAACTTCTTGATACAGGTAGTATTTTGTACAAGGAAAACCTGTTTTCCACAAGCTGCTTTATTTTCCCCAGTTTGGGATGGCTTTTGCTGTCTACATGTAACTAACTCAGTCAAGAGAGTTCTTGAGGGCATGGGTTTTTTTCCTGCAGTTGAGTCCTGCATTGTTGTTGCATGCACACAGGTGCACTCTGTCTCTATTTGTATCAGCATAAATATGCATATATTCCAATAGTGCAGAATGACAGTGGGTTGGAAACAGTAAAGTACTGCATTCGCAGAATTGTTTGTGCAACCAGTGTTACTGGAAAGAAGGAGGTCAAGCATTGGTAGCTCTAACCTGTTATTTAATCTATAGCCCCTGCAGACAGCAAATTTCTCTGCTATATTACATGAAAGTTTCTTTGTCTTTGAACATCAAGAATTATTGTGAAGTAGAAACTGCTAAGCAAAGTGGTGCAAGGAGATGGCATTGCTGGATATCATGTCAGAAGAGTACAGAGGCCTTTCTACCATGCTACCATGAAATGACTGAATGCTACTTATTAATTTTTCAGGACAGCTGAAGTTTGCAGAAATCATGGTTGATGGTAGTGAAGACCTTGGTTAGATTGACACACATCTTGCATAGGTATCTCTCTTTTTGCCTCTCATTTTTCACTAGTTTCAAAAAACTTGTTTAACTGTACCCAAACCTGACCAGAAAGCTAAAGTAACTTTCTACAAAAAATCTTTTTGCAATCTTGTTGGTAATTCTGATCATCCTAGAAAGACCTTTTTCTAGCAGCTGGGAGAATTAGAGCTTCACTACAGCCATTGCAGGTTCAGCAGTCATCTTTCTGTTTGTCAGTGCTTTTTCAAATACGAATAGTACAAATACAAATCTTAATTCATGTTTCTCTAGCTAGACTTTTGTTCTCACTAGTTTTTTCTAATGTGAATTCAGTCAACAATACAGAATTTACCTAAAGCACTTCAAGTCCTATAGTTGCCCTTCAAAAATGATAGGGGAATAAATAACGTGTTGAACAATGTGATGGATTATAGCTTAGTACCTTTTCAAAAGATGCTAATTACAATATTATGGCAGATGAGCCTGGAAGAACTCATTCTAGAAGATGGCTCTTCTATCATAAACAAAAATTAACTGTAGTTGGCATATAGATGTAGCTTGTTTTTAAAACTCTAAGACTGTAGAATTTTCCACATCTGTTGCTTCCATAATCTTTATAATGAGACATTTTGATGTCAAATGCTTATCTTGGCTGAAAATCAACCTGGATACTTACCAGTTTATCTTTCAAAAGTTAGGAAAGCCTCTGCCAGCCAGGAGACATTTTACAACCCTTTGGTGCACGACTTCAAGGGACAAGTGAAGATGTTCACTTTCATTTAAGTGTTAATACACCACTTAATCAGTTTAAATTTAAAGCTGATTTCTTAGGCCTGCACTTAAACTGTCAATGAGTTCATTTTAACTTCTATTTGAAAAGATTGCCGTACAGACTAAGCTATACAATTAAGGCAGTGTCTTCAGTGTGTTAGATCAATTCAAACTTAATTCCGATATCCTAATTCTTAATGTGTAAATATTAGTGGTTCCTCCATTGAAAAAATTGAAAAGAGACTTCAAAAAAATAATAAAAAAAAAAAAACACCTTTGATTCTAATTTCTTTAGTAAGATGAAAAGTGTTTGTATTTTAACCCTACCTAGCAAGTCTGAGGCCAGATCTTGAAGTTTCCTGGTGGAACAAGGTATAGGTAGTTGACGGTAAAGGATTTCAATCTGCATGCTTAAGCAGTGACCAGACAGGCATTCATCAGTTCACAGATTTTGATTCGTTGGTGTAATAACATAGCTGGAAATGCAAAATATTTTATATATTTCGTGTATGTATTATTATGAGGCAGTTTTACTTTATTGCTGTATTTAATTTCCCTTTTAGCTTTATTTAACTGTCTTTTAAATTAGTACAGTTGGACATATAGCATAGTAACATTACTTAATATAAAGATGTGATTTTTTTTATTTTCTTTGTTAGATTTGTCTGAAAAAATGCACCAGATAACATTTCCCTTTATTTTCCCTTCTCTTTGTGACACTGGAGAGACAAGAAGACTCCTACAACCTTACAGATCAATAGGTTTTAATGGTTTACTAGTGATCAAGTGTTTCCTTAGGATTATCCATTAGTGAAATATGCACAGATTAAATGGACTTAAGCTTTTCTCTTAGTCAATCCACAGTCTTTAATCAAGGTGAAAAATCAGCAATTGGACTATCAGTCTACCCTGCTCGGGTCCTGTCACTCTTTAGCAATTCCTGCCTGGAATTTGTTCATGAAAGTATTGCTATTTTGATTGAAAATAGGAGCCTATAATTAAGAACAGCATTCAGGTACTGTGTTAGACATCAGAAAAGTGCATATTTATTCATGGAAAGGGTGGGGGAGAAAATGAAGGGCAAGTGGATGTGGCTAGCTGGCTGCGTTCACAAAATGCCAATGTTGTCACAAATGGTGGATTCTTTGCAAAACATAGTTTAGTTTGCTTCTAGTAATTCTCTTTTTGCCATTGGAAATATTTGAGCCACATTTAATCTAGTGGTAACTAAGCATTCAGATTGAAGGGAGAAAAAAACCTCACACGTAAAGTACATCTCAAGTTCTTTTTCAAGTGATTTTTTTGTAAACTTTTTTCTGTCGAGTCGTGATCTTAACCATAAAACTTCATAACACGTTGCTGTTCTTGTGCTTTACTTCTGTTTTTCTTACTAATGTTTTTATGTATGATTTCTATATTTTATAAATTGAACTGCTTTAAAAGTATTTTTTTAAAAAGGCAGAAAATCACAAATACGATCATCTGGGAAAGAGGATATGAAACTCACCAGCAAGGTTGCTAGAGAAGTGGGGTCAGAAGAGGAGAAAATTGGATATTTATGGTCAGCTGGGACCCTTGAGTTTCTCTTCTTTGTCTGCTGAATTACAAGAACTTTAAAGATAACCATCAGCCATCACATTTGCACATACCGTGAGCAAAAACTTGAGGCAGGCCATACTGACGTTAGAGAAGACATTTTTTGAATAAAAAAAACTTTTATTTGCTACTCATTGACTTTGCTTTTAGTAAGTACTAGTGCATAGTGTTGTGTTTAAACGTTTGTAAAAAGAAACTCAGTCTGGGTAGCAAGATCCTGTGTATGTTCAGGTACATACAGTAGAAAATGTGGAAGATCAAGGCTTTATTTTGCATTTAACTTGATGGTCCTGCTTGAAGATCATGTGTTCAGTGATTTTATAAGGTACTTATTACAGCTATGACTAGTACCATGCGAATAGCTCCTTACAAATATAATAATGTTTTTTTTCCCCTCTTGTCTTTCATAGGTAATGTACAAACGAATCCTGCAGCAAGCAGGTTTTATACAGTTTGCACAGCTTCAGTTCCTTGAAGCAAAAGAGCTCTTCAGGTAATTGTGTGACAAGAAATATATTATTTTTTTAAATAAGGAGTTAGCATTCTTGGTTTTAGAAGCACTTAATCAATTGAATGTTTTTTAATGCAGATTGGAGATCAGTGTGATAAAATAGCTTTGTTGGGGGAAAAGCAGAGTAATAAGATTGAAACAATTTAATATTTGAAGAGAATGCAACTGTTTTTTTGTATACTAACAGACAGCAGCATTAAGGCTGTAATCCTGTAGTTTGATTGTGTAGAGACTTTTTGACTCCATGCATATGGAGTTCAGGGCGTTATTACTGAGTGTGCACTGTGGCATGTCTCTTCTTAAGAAGAAAAGCTTATTTAACAAAAAGTCGCAATGTATATACAGTTGACACAACTGCACTTTTTATTGAGAATCATGCTACTGAAATTGTTTTTAACACTTCTTTTGGAAGTCTGTACAAACCTTCCCAACTCAGCTGTTTCAACAGTCCCTTGTTTATACAGTGACCTTGGTAATCCACTTTCACTCCATAAATGGCATTTTTGACTGCTTTTATCTTTATTTCATCTGATAATTTCATTTTGGCTAGCAGCACCTCATTCTGTGCAGGGAAGCTGTGCAGAGTTATTGTAATCCATGCTGATTACATAAGAGAATCTTTATCTGCTGAAATTCATTTCAAATCAGTTGAGAGCCTATGAAATAGAATTGTTATGGTTAAACAACTTGCTGTAGGTGGTAGACTTGTATGCTATAGGTGAGGAAGAAAAGGTTGTCCTTGGGTTAATAGAAATGTGTCAAGGAAAGTGAAGCTTTGGGCAAAGTTACTACTGGAGAAGGAATTTTCCGTTTTGCCTACTGCTTTCCAGGGTAATGGGAAACACTGGGTGAAAATTGGAGAAAGACACGAAAGGTCTGAACAGTGTCTATGGGCAACTTGTTCTGGCCACAACCAATGGAGATGGAATAGCCAAGATCAGTTATTCAGCACCCATCCAGCTTGTGGTCTATCTGACAAATGAGCTTCAATGAATGATACTGTGCAAGCTTCTTTATCAGAAGAAATGTGTTTAATGAGAACTTCCTGTCCAAGCATGAATTTTGGAGTTGAGTCAACATCCTGGGGTGTTCCCTTCCTCTGAAAGTTGCTATTCCAAAGCAGAACAGCTGTTCATAAGCTGCTAAAAGTCTTTGCTGGGGGGAGAAAGTACAGACAAGCATTCCTTCTGACCAGCCGTGTGTAAGCCGTAAATACTTGGGTGACTGAAAACTCCTTGTAGAATGCAGGATCTCTGATTTTCAGTCCAGGACGTTACACCCAGTTCATATAATATCTGGTTATGCATTGACTGAACACTCAGACAGTCTTGTTCATTTAAGGCTTATTGACGTTTGAAGGAAAAATGGGAAAGATAATGGCAATCCACGCAAACACTTCCTCCAATCTCTGTGTTGCTCTGGAGGTATTTCAGGCTAGCGTTAGTCAGAAATAACTCGTGTTAAAATGCCAAAGGGCAACTTGACGTCTGTCTGAGGAAAAGATAGATTTAGCAGTGTCATCAGTAGCTCCAACAAACTGGTGTGATGTGGGTCTGCTTCTGGCCAAATTTCAAGTGAGATCATCTCATTCCTCAGAAAGTATCTGAGTTATAGATTAGCTGGGGAAATAGTTGCAGTGGACTACAGGTGTTTTTTCTTGCACCAATAAGCCTTGGTTAACCTTGTCAAGATAGTTACTTTACGCTTACTGTCATAGTTCTTAGATACCGAAACCTCTAGGAGGAATGTTTTCCTGCTGAGTTCCTTTAGGTTATGCTGATACTTCAAAATACTGGAGAACGTTGACAAGAAGGAAGAGGAAATGCTAGCTACATTGAAACTGAAATAGCTCAACAAAGGGAAGAGATTTTATTTTTTAGCTGAATTTATCAACCTTAAATTGAGCATGCTGTTAACGATAAAACTTTTTTTTGGTCTGACAGATTCAGTTGTTATTAGCACCATACAATCCATTATAACTTACAAATCATGCTATTTCGTGTTGCTGTCATCAGGGGTTTGCATGCAGTTAGACCAAACAGCATGCTTAGCAGGCTGTTTATTGAATTCTAGTTATTTTGCTGAGATGTTGGTATAGATGCCAGTGAATAGTGAAACTATTTCTCTGTGGTATTTGCTTATGTCCTTTCCCTGGTTAGGTGTTGCTTACATCTGACAGTTTAACAAATCTGACAGATTGATTAAACTAACAAATCAAAGTATAAACTCTTCTTTTTGTAATATTGTCTCACATGGGAGGAGACATAGATGGACTTCTAGCTAAGTTCTTTCCTACACTAGGAAGGTTTAAAAAAAAGAATAAAAAATAAAAAAAAGCTGGTAACTATACTCGGATACATAAGAAGTAGGACTTACTGTGAGGTTTGCATCTTAAGTAAGCTTTCATTACAGCTAGTGAGATCTGGGTAAAACAGCCAAATTACGTAGGCTACATTGACATCTCTGACACCTGTAAATTTAGGAGTCTTGATTTGGACCTGAATTTTCCCACGTCTTGTAAATTCTGCCTACTGTGCAGTTTGTAAACATAAAGCCAGAAAAGACTTAATGCAGAATTACTCAGAGGGAAGTTGCCTTTTAAGACAGATCAAACTGTCAGTGCTAAGAGCTTGTCTTCTACATTTTAGTAAGTGGCTAGCTATATTTTGCTAAACCTTAGAAGCTGAAAATTCAAATATTCTAAGGGAAGGTGCTATTTGTAACTCTCTTCTTAAACCATTTCCTTCAAAAACAGTGGAAAAAGACCAAGCCAAAAATTGCAGCTCCCAGGAGCCATGAGCCTTGAGGTGAATGTTACTCATTCATGCAGATGGGGCCATTGTTTAGTATTTGCTGTGTCTCTGAAGAAGTCTGTTCTGAATGATGCTTAGCTTTTGAGGAGGTTGCCTGATTGCCAGTTACCATTGCTGTGGGGAGAACAAAATTGTACAATCTGAGCTCAAATCAGACCTGCTGAGAGAACCACTGGTGATTCACAGTCCAAGGCATGGCCTAACCACGTTGGAAGCTGATTTTGGTTCTTCTCCTGACGTTCAGATGGCCATTAAGGCCAGAATCCATGAAGTTCAGAGGTGAAGTAACTGACTACTTCCTCATTTAGGAAAAGTTAGATGGTAAGATGAAAGGGTGCAGAACCTCAGCAACTGTGGAAGTTGGAAAATGTTCTAAAACTTGTTAAATGTGGCATGTTAAATACAGCACTTTTAACTTCTCCGTGGCCATAGTCTCCACCTAAACTTAGGCCATATCCAAGTACGTGAAAGCATGTCCAACAAGGAAACTGTCGTCTGTCTGTACTTTAATTTCCATGGATTTAACAAGACTTCTTCCTTCTGCACAAATTTGGACTGGACTGTTGATGTTATTCAAGTTATGGATTAGCTTTGTGTTCTAACATAAATCAGTGAAGAATCTTGTAGAAAAAAAGACCCCGTCTGTCTTGTTTATTTAAAATAGGATTATTCCTGTCTTAATTTTGTGGAGTAGTTGAACTAACCAGAGCTGCAACTACATTAATGTAAGCCCAAATGCTCTTTGAACTGTCAGATCATGCCACTGACAGAACTTGCTATTTCTTGGTTGTTCTGCCTCTTTAAAAATAAATAAATATCATCAACCTGTGAGTTCCACGTAATGTGGATCTAAAACTTTCAAAACCAAATACAAAGTCTGAAATGAGGAATTAAAAGGAAACCTCAACTGCAGGAATCTGCAAAGTAGACATGAACACTGCTGCTTATTAGTGGTTGGCCTTTCTAGTGTAGAGCTGGGGTTTTTTTGGCAGTAGGAGCTCTGTGTATGAATTGGAAAAACTTTCTTTTCAAACCTCTTTTCACAGGAAGGTTTGTCATATTCAGATTTTTTTCTCTTGCGGACTTCTGCTTTCTATGTTGCTGTTTCCATGCGTTGCGGGCACTAGGTTCTGGACAGGGTACTTACTGCTTTTAAATTTTTTGCTGTTGTTGCCGTCTCCTAGAATTTCATTCTTACAGTACAGATTTAGTAGCCAAAGGATACTCTTAAATAATTACTTAGAACTTTAAAAAAAAAAAAAAAATGTTGCCATGGAGATGCTTCTTACCAGTTCATATTTCCTGGATGGTTTTGGAATAATTTCTCTGGTAAGAAGTGAACAACTTGAGGCATACTGTATTGCTTTCCTTGCTTCAGAACAGTAAAGGAGGGATTAACCCACCTGGTAGGATCACAGGTTGAGGTTGGAAATAGCCTCTGAAGGTCCCTACTCAAGCAGGGCCAGCTAGAGCAGGTTGCCCAGATCTTTCACACTTGATTGCCTGCAGAAGGTAAAAATCTTCCTGCTTCATCTGCTTTCATAGTCATGACTTGTTTGCTTTTGGGATACTTTCCAGTCAAGTTTGTGAAGGGAAAAGTCTTTCTGAGGTTGCTGATCACTGGTGGATCAAAACTATTTCAGTTTTATTTGCAACAAAATAGTAACTAAACAGGATTTATTTTGAAGACCTTCAGAAGTTCCTTTTGAGGTTTTTTTCAGCAACAGTATCTTCTGCAGTTCAGGACTATTCATCTTTAAAGATGAATTCTGAGTAATGAATTTGACAGGGAACTGAATCATAACCCCTGGTTTCTTGCTGTTCTTCTATAGCAAGGCCTAGGAGGAAGAATCATTCTAGCTGTGAAAATCAGGAAGGTATTTGCCACATGTGAACAAAATTCTGGTTTTATTCTTCTGTCACAACATTCATTCTACCAATGCTTGAGTAGTTTCTTCAATGGGTTAGAAAGAAAAATGTTTCGGGTAACATCTCTGTGTTAAAGCCTGCTCCTAGATAGGGTATAGATACCCTACACATGTGAAGGGAAAAGCCTCTTGCTGGTATTTGACACTGATGTAAGCCTGCAGAATAGACTTCCTCTTACTGGTTAGAGGGATGCATAGTTAGTACCCACGGTTCGTTTTCAGAGCCTCCTAAAGAAGTAAGCTGAAGGAGGAATCTGGCGCATTTCAGAGGTGGGGAAAACATTTTCATCATCCAAACATGTTCTGAAAACTTCAGTTCTCTATGGGAGATGCCTGTCTTCTGCAGAATTACACTTGCACAGTCTTCATGGTTTGCATGAAAGGGTTCACCATCTCCATCTTTTTTGCCTCAATCAACACGCTAACTACCATAATGTATTGATGAAATCTATGATACTGCTAGGAAGAGCACTGGGCCTATTCAGATGACTTTTGTGTGTGCCACCAAATAGCTGTAGGATGTCAAAAGCAAAAGCTTAGCCAGTCTCTGAGTTCTTTTACACCTCTAGAGTATCAAGAATAACAAATTTGGGTAGAAATGTCAAAAAAAAAAAATCCAAATTTATTCTAAAGGTATTTTCTCCAGTGTAGAAGGCAGTAGCTTTCAGAAACTGATGACCTGTTAGTGTCCTAACTCTAAGCACACGTTCCCAGAATGTTTTTTTTTTTTTTGTGCCTATGTATACTTTTTCTTTCTTTTTGCTTCATCTAGTTTGACACTGTAATTGCAGAAGCGGCCAGCTTGATGTCCGGGAGCTGATCTCTCTCTACCCCTTCCTGTTGCCTACTTCCTCTTCATTTATACGGTCTCATCCCCCTCTGCATGAGTATGCTGACCTCAACCAGCTGACCCAAGGGGACCAGGAGAAGATGACAAAATGCAAACGATTCCTCATGAGTTACTTGAATGAAGTCCGCAGCACTGAGGTTGCAAATGGCTATAAGGAAGACATCGACACAGCTTTACTCAAGTTATACGCAGAGGCGAATCACGAAAGCCTGCTAGATCTGCTAGTTTCGGAGAACTTTTGTCTTTTAACAGATAGCGCAGCCTGGCTGGAAAAGCACAAAAAGTGAGTGGATTTTTTGAGTAAGGTACCTTTGAGATCAGGAGGGAACGTGTTTGTCTTAAACGCTGTTGAATTTTAGAGCAATGTGTTCAAATCTTTGCAGTTTCTCCAGCTTCAGGTCCAAAAGACAATTTGGCCTTACTTGTGAGCATTTACAAATTTCAGGGGAAAGGTATTAATTGGTAGTCTGAAGTGAAGAAAATTCATTCTGTCCTATGCTGGTACATAGTTTTCTCCCTGAAACTTTGTGTTCAGCACAAAAATAATTTTGGTAAGGATTTGTTTGGGGGGTGGGAGGGCAAGCAATTTATTTGATCTCATGATGATGTGGGAAATTAATAGAGGCAGTAGTAATACTCTTGATGTTTTGGACAGAAGGAGAAGATGCCTCAAAACATTGAGAAACTATCTACTAACTAGTGGCTTTTAAATTATACTCCTTTATTCAGGGAAGGAAGGCTTGCTTTTGAATTTTGAACTCCTACTGATCCACTAAAAGGACACTGCTGAAGTTGGCTGCAAGTGACTTCAATTTAGAAATGCCAGTGGGTGGAGAATTGGGTGTTAGTCATTAAACAGGAAACACCAGATAGTAAATGTGTAAATTATTCCAGTCGTAGGTAGTGTCTCTGTCTTGGATTTCATTTCTTTAAAACATGTAGTACATTAGTAGCAACTACAGTGGTGACAAGGAGTCTTTAATTGTGAGTAGACTTAAAGTGGTTTCATTTCTTTTAGGTATTTTGTTGAATCCTCTTGGTATGCATGCTTTGCATGGCAAGCTTTTGCAAATGTGAAGTGTGGAGCATCATTTTGTGGGAACAGCCATTATAGAACTTCAGCTTCATTTGTATTACAGTACACTAAAACACCTCTGTGTGGGTGTACTGTACAAAGCTCTTCCTTGCCTGACTTGATTTTGTGTTGCACTAAAGAAAATGTTTCTGATAGTGAAACAGAGTTTTAAATAAAAGCATCATACAAATTTGATTTTAAAGACATGATTAGCTATTGGATGAATACTTCTTATTTGGAGTTGTTAGGTGTGTATGTGAAATTCAAAGAACAGCAAGGGAATCATCTCTAATTTGACAAGTAGTTTGTCACTGTTCAAGTTGGAGCTAGTAACTAGAAACTATCATTAGAGAGAAACAGACACGTTCCTAGGACAGAACTTCTCTCCTTTGAATGTAGACATGGCTATGTCATACAAGTCTCGCTGTAAGAAACTGTTACATTCCTTGTTAATCAAATGATAAAGATGATAGTAGGGAAGATCTAACAATTTTAATACTGTTTTCTCTTTTTATACAGGTATTTTGCCCTTGGTCTCCTGTATCACTACAATGGTCAAGATGCTGCAGCACTTCAGGTCAGAATAAAGCTTTTAGTGTCATCTGTAAACCATTCCAAAATCCTATGTCTGAGATAAAAATCTGAGGTGCTGACTTCACGTTTTGGATAGTGACGTGTATATATGAGAAACATATGCTAAGACTTCCTTGAGTGAATTAATATGTTAGATCTGAAAGACTCATTTATTGAAGATGACAGTGCTTTGCATGCTTGTATCCTGTTCTTAATCAAAACTGTTCATACCATAATGTTTATACTCTTTAAAAATGTACAGAAGCACTAAAATCATTGATACCACTTTAAATGGTGTTTGAGGGACTTTAGGATATATCCTGTGCTGATCAGTCTGTATGCACAGAGCAAAGCAGTAATGTAATCTCATGACAGACACTGATGGCAACTGGGAATTTGTTCACTGCTCACTGCCAGGTTAGGACGTAATTTACAATATTTCTGAGTTTCAGCTGATTTAGTAATTCCTTTAGGGACCCCCTTCTGATGTCATTAAGACCAGTGGTGGCTTACAGACTGCAGACTAAACAGTTTTGTTATTAGCGTCTGAAAAACTTCATCTAGAAAGATGTGCTTGATCAATAAATAATGTGTATCTCAGGGCATATCTAGTATCTAAGCAGTTTGCTGTGTGGCTTTTAGAGTATGTTTATTGCAGTTAATGTCAAATGTATTCAAGTCAATTAGATGTAAATAGTAATTTCCTGGGCAGAAAGATAGTAAGGAAACAAACCAGGAAGCTCCATTGTTGCATACAAGATATATTTTTGGTTGTTTCAAGGAGCAAAGTTTATTGCTAAAACTGGTCTGCTAGATGTGGCAATTTTTACACAAATTAAAATTGGAACTAAAAGCAAATCCTCTCACACAGTGATTAAAGTTCTTCAGTCAAAATAAAAGAAGAACATGTCTTTTTTTTCCAAACTGTTTGAAACATTTGCTTTTATTTTGCATGCTCAGAAAACGTGAAAAGTAGACTATACCAGAGAAAAGTATTCTTATCAGAAACTTTCTTTGTGGTTGGTGTACCTCCACCTCAGTTCTTCTGCTAGTCATTCTCAGATAGTGAGAATTCACATGTTATGGGGTTGGAACTAGTTGAATATGGCAGGTACAAGAAAAGACTGGTGGAGAGGAGGTATGAATTTAGCAGCCAGTGTGGTCCCTTAAAACTGATGTTCCTGGAAGCCCTTTCTAATTGTTACAAGTACCAACGGCTGCTACTAAGTGTTGTAGTAGCTTGCATATATCTTGAGTTAGAAGACAGTACGTGTTTTAAGCACTTGAATCTTTTTTTTTTTGCAGTTATGGGTGCAGATAGTTGACGGAGACATTGAAGATTCTACACGTTCAGATCTCTATGAATATATAGTAGACTTCCTTACATTCTGCTCAGACCAAGATCTAGTGTGGAAATACTCTGAATGGGTTTTACAAAAAAATGAAGAGGTTTGTAATTGGTGTACTTTTTCCAGATCATCATATATATAATGCTGCAGCAATGTTTGGGTGTTGAATAATGTTTGTATCAATGCTGATTGGACCATTTTTGCTGAATATTTAGTAACTAGTAAATAGTAACTGATAGAAACCTAAAAGTTTTCTTCTCAATTCTTCTAAGTCCCACTGGTAGCAATCCCTATGCTAGTGATATTTGCCTCTTCTTTTTCTGAAAACAAAGCTTAGGTCAGTCTGAACAATGAAAGATATAATCTTTTTTCACATTTCTAAGATAATTTTTAGACCTTCAAAAAAAAAACTTCATCTAAGATGTTAGCTGCTGTTGCTTTTTCATATATAAAAGGATTTCAGTGAAGGGTATTACCTGTTTACATTATAGGAATTATAAAATAACTAGCCTTCATTCAAGACAATATCTCATTGCTAAACAAATTAACTTACTCCACGAAAATTAAAAATAGAGTTTTGAAACATCTGTTGGTGTACTGTGGTGTGAAGTGGGATGTTTTATGCTGTGTTAGTCTGTGCTGTTGGAACTGATTGCTACCTAATCTATATTAATTAAAAGCTCAGTTATTGCATGTAATGGCCAGATTTCTCAACTCTGGTTTTGGTCATTTTAGAAGTTTCTTAAAGGTGATGATATGCAGAGGGAGAAGGCTGTAAACATCCTGGTCTCCAACTTATGCTTTATTGCTACAAAGGACTGAAGTATCTTGTTCTGTTGTTATCCAGATCTGTTCAATACTTCTTGTAGGTGGAATAGATTATGCCTAATGAAAGGTACACATATAGAACAATATAGAATAATACATTGTATTGGCAATGTATAGAACACCAAATGAGGTAAGGGAGATAGGAGCAGGTAAGATCACTTTAAGCACAAAGTAGTGTAATCTTAATGGTGTGAGTGAGTTTTTACATTGTCTGAATTTTTACATTTTCTGAATAATGTACTAACTGATCTGATAGCACTATTAAGTAGATAGTGAAATGGTAAAAAAAAAATGGTTGTCAGTAAGTTCCTAAATACAATTATCTCTTTCTAGGTTGGCGTTCAGATTTTTACTAAAAGGCCTTTGGAAGAACAGGAGAAAAACATCAATCCAGATGATATCATCAGTTGCCTTAACAAATACCCTAAAGCACGTGTTAAATATCTAGAACATCTTGTATTAGAAAGAAAAATAGAGGTGAGTCCTACAAAAATAGTCTATACTCTGAATCCTATGCGTATGATGAGCAACTCTGAAAATAGCCAAAGTCTAGAAGAAATAAGCATAATTTGAAGGCTTTTTATGTCACTCTTTCTCTTCTGAGTATTGTAAGGTTAAACTAGAAGATGAGGAGCTGAGAAGTGCCTTCTGTTTATAACTTTTCAACTCTCATGATGGCAAGACAGTTGCTTACCTCCTGTCAGTTTTTCTACATCTGATTCTCGCTTGCTTTTCTGTGTCACTGGTGAGGCTCAATCCACAAACAGTGATTTAAGATATTTAAATCAAAATTTCTCTGAGATGCTTGCATATTCACTATGGCATTCATTCAGACTGAACTATACATCCTCAAATAAGGAGTTGTTGACACACAGAACTTTGAGCCACCTACAAAGTGCATGGGAGAAGGTGAAACATAAGAGTGTACTCAGTCTATCAGAATTGACTGTATATTGATCACTGGAAGCCATATTTTTTTAAGTGTCATTTATTGCTTTCAAACATTCAAACTTATTCAAACTTACTGTGGTGTAGTTTCCCCATTAGTGAATGTCACTGATTTATAGTTTTTTCTCTTTTTTAAAAAAATAAAGTGCAACTCCAGTAAGATCATAGAAAATTGGTTGAGCAACTGCTAATCCTATTGCACAGTGGCAGTAATATATTAAAATTGATAATTCAGTATGTTAAAAGTAGGTATGTTTTATTCTCTCCTTCTGAAAAGATCTGAAGCAGAAATAAAATTAAAACATGCATCTTTCACTCTGTAGAATTGCAAGCATCTCTATGTTGAATGTCCAAAAGTTGTGTTCACTACTTGTAGTGACTGCATTATTCTATCATTGGTGGGATTTTTAAGTATAATACAGAAGCAGAAAAACTTTATAATACTTGGATATGAGACATTTTAAGCATAGGAAAAGTTACTTTAGCCTGCAAAAAATGAATAAAGAAATAGCAAAGAAACTCAGTAAATCTGAACAGTTCATGAATCTACATTCTTAAAATGTACATACTAGGTCAATGGTTTCCCTCTGTTGCTCTTTCAGATATCCCACATGTATGACACTTAACGATTAATGTACTATTTCTAATGTTATGAATGTTTTCAAATAAACTTTTAAATCGTTTTATTACTACCTGCTAGTAAAGGCTGGGTTATAAAATTAATTGCTCTCTGGAAGGTACTAGATTATTATGACTGCTTTAGTGAGAACGTTTCAAACAGTAGTCAAATCATCAGCTTGTTTTGACGAATATGAGGTAATGAATAATGCAAAAAGCATTGTGCTGTCAGAGTGCTTGTCTGCCTCTGGTGGTGGCTTTCTCAGATTTTATTGCAGAAATAGAAAAGGTCAAAGAACTTACCTGAATATGGTGAAAACTGTATTAAGCCAAAATTACTTTGAACTAGGGATACAGGAGGAGAAGAGTGAACATCCTTATACTCAAAGGAGAGAGATCTGTTTTACCGTATTGACTTTCATAGATGAGATTTTGAAAGGAAATAATTTTTGCACAAGAAAAGCTATTTATTAATCCTGTTTACTTTAGGTGAAAAGGGGTTTAGGAACAAGATGTCATATCTATATTTCAGAAATCTGTCTTGTTGATGTAGAGAACCCAGTATTGTACATACAGCGTATCCTGTCTGGTAAAGCTGGTCTAAATAAGTTGTCTATCTGCATGAACAAAAGACTTCTGAATGATCTGAATTAAATGAATGAACTTAAACATTTCTGTGTAATTATGTAAATGTTCATTGAAGGGTTCATTGAGGAGAAGGAGTTGTCTTTGTAAACTGAGCTAACATTGCTCTTTTCATTTGTAGAAAGAAAAGTATCATACTCACCTAGCTGCATTGTATTTGGAGGCAATACTTCAGCTAAAATCTGTGACCACGGATAATTGTACAGAAACAACTGAACTTCTGTCGAAACTACGCAGTCTTCTTCAAAAATCTGATCTTTATAGAGTTCACTTTATTTTGGGTAAGACACACTTCTCTGTAACTTTGCTTCCTGCTGGAGCTAACATACAGCATTTATAAAGTTCTCTTATGGATAAAAAAAAAAAATAAAGTATTTGAGGTTTCTAGATGGTAAGCCTATCAACCAAATACACTTATTTCAAACTCAAGGTAATTCAGCAAATACAACGGCTGTTACTGTTCCCTTTGATCTGAGTTCATCAATCAGAATGGTATGTTTGCCACTTCATCAAACACAGAGCATGTAACCAGATAGAAAACGTATCTTCATGCAGTATCTTAATTTATACTCGGTTTCTTTTTAATGATGTGCATGTAACATGTGGCAATCTTTTGCAAATGGAAAAGTTAAAAGTTTATTTGTTAAGCAGTCTGTTTCTCAATTAGTGTGAACTACAGAAAAGCTTTGAGGAGTCTGATTACTAGGGCTTTTGTTGTACATAACTGCCTCTTGCCCTGAAAACTGGTTTTCATGCTGTGCAGAAAAAGAGGATCCTTTTTAAGTGAAAAGGACAGTATATATCTTATTTGTAGTATAAGGCAAGCAACGGTTGAGCTAAAATACCTCAGGCCAGTGCTTCTTTGCCTACTTTTTAATGTACCTTCCAATGGATAAAAGGGAAATGGCTTCTTGTACTGAAAGATGTGAAATACTTTCTGAAAGTCAGTGGGAAAAATCTGCTGGCTGTTGAAATAGAAACAGATGAGTAATAACTAAAATAATGAAATAACATTTGCTGCCTCCTTGCCTTTCTAGTCAACAAAATATTATATAACAAGTAATGTACAGGTATAACATACTGATTGAAACTCTTACTCATCTTTATGTTTTTCAGAGTAAGAGTTACAGTTTGGATTATTCTCTTGAAATCAGTGTATTTCAGAAAATAGGTTTTCTTATTTCTTATCTTACATAAAGATGAGATCAGTGCGTGCTTGTGTGTTCCTTCTTTGAAAAACAAAACAGTTAAAACAGTTTTGGGGAAAAAAAAAAACCATTGTCTATCCATACCTTTTATCATGCCTGTTGCATATGAAGGTTAAACTGCCAGACTGGATTAAGGGTTTGTAGCCTTTCTCTTTAAGAAGAGGACTCTATTTGATCTTTAGTGTCTCTTACAGGCTTTAAAGTATCCGTATCTTTCTATAATATTTGACAGGCGCAGAGCTTAAAAATACTGCAGTTTCATCTTAGGGTTTATCGTACATGGTAGCAGTGTGGGCAGGACCATGCAAAACTCACATGGTAGAATTTTAAAAGATACTCCTGATACTGGTTTTTATCACCTGTTATGTAGGAATTTCTTCTTCCTTAGTTTGTGGTGTTCTTTTAAGTGCTGTGTGCATTCTTTTACTTATAAATATCTGTCCTCTATACAGCTGCCAGCACCTCTGCAAAATTCGTGGGAACTGAGCTTACTGTGGGCTTGTCTACATTGAATTTGGGAGAAGTAGTAGTGTTCTCTCCTCCACTGAGCAAACGTTGCCTTGTTTCTCATTTAACAGACAAAGTCCGTGGCACGGACCTTCATATGGAAAGTGCAATTTTATATGGAAAACTAGAAGAACATGAGAAGGCTTTGCATATCCTTGTCCATAAGTTAAAGGACTTCCATGCTGCTGAAGAATACTGTATATGGAACTCTGAGAACAGAGATCTGCAGTACAGACGGAGGCTTTTCCATATGCTGCTGTCGGTATATCTAAATCCAGGCGCTTCGGATTATGCGCTAGTCATGGCTGCTGTGGATCTGTTGAATAACCACGCTGCTGAGTTTGATGCAGCTCTGGTTTTGCAGCTGGTGCCTGACAGCTGGTCAGTGCAGCTCCTTTCCCCCTTCCTGGCCGGAGCGGTGAGGCAAAGCATTCATACAAAAAGAATGACTCAGGCTGCACTTGGGTTAGCACAAGCCGAAAACTTGATCTACAAATACGAGAAGGTAGGTTTTTGTTTGTTTGTAATGGAGGCACTTTGAAGCTTTATTATGTATTTGCAATGTATCTTAATTATAGTCAGACACTTGAAGAGTTAGGAGAAAGTTGAGATAGGGTCCTTGGCAATTTTAATTGGTGCATTTATTTTTTTTTTTGCTATGGCTGCTAGAGTCAATGTTATGCTTTCTCAGTAAAACAAGGGGAGGTGGAGCCTAGAAATAGGAGCAACTTTGAACTTGTGGACTGAATTAAAATGAATCTGAGGTTTCTAGACTAATGAAGCTCTTTCAGTTTTTTCTAACAACGGAGCATTTTTTTGCTAGGATTGAGCCCTGTGAGAAGTTGCAAGAAAGCTTGGCATTAACGCACAGCACTTGGCGTCAATTAAAGTTTGTCAATCTTTGCTTAGTGATAAATTCACTTATGAAGCATTCTTCTATTCCTAACTATAGAGCTGTGTTGCTTAAAGTTTCCAGTGGATTTTTAAATTTGTCTTGTTCTAATAAAAGTTTATCCAGCTTAATCTGTCTGCGACAAGAATTTGACAGTACTCGGTTTGCTGTCGAGTTGTCGTGTGTCCTTGTTTAGGAAGCTGTTGCAGGTTTTTAGCTATATTAAATGTGTGAGTGCCTTTCTTTGAAAAACAATTAAAAAAGATTAGGAAGAAGCATGAAAATAAACTAGTATGAATGTGGAAATTGAATTTCAAGTTAAATAGTTTTAAAAAGCTAAATCTTTTTTTTTTTTGCCACGTATGTCATTGACTGTGTTTGTAATGATATGTTGATGTTACCAATGATCTGTTTTGTTTTATTTTCCTGCATCTTAGTTTTCCTTCCTTGCTAGATTCATGTCTGGATTTTTTTTCCTTAGGTCAAACAAAAAGGAACCCCAATTCTCCTTTCGGACAAAAAAGTCTGTCAAGTGTGCCAAAATCCTTTCTGCGAGCCTGTATTTGTAAGATACCCAAATGGGGTTATGGTCCACACACACTGTGCTGCAAACAGACGTCTGAATTCAAACATGGCTCATCGCTCTTCCAGCTCCAGCAATCAGACTTGAAATATGTTCCAGATCCCACAAGTTCCCATGACTTACACCCCGTTGAAAGTGGGCTGGAAAAAAGAGCAAAGTGCAGCTACTTTAAGTATAAATCAAGATGAACAGATAGTCCTTGGGTTAATGGGAAGAATTCCATAAACATAAAATATGGCCACTTGCCTTCTAAATTTCTAATGAATGTTGATATAGGAAAAAAAATCACTACCACAGAGAGGTGTAAATATAGTCTATTCTGTACATAGTAGTAAACAGACAAAGAAAGCAAGCCTTTCCTTCACAGTAAGGATGAATGTTATGGAGACAAGGTAAACAGTTATTTTCAGAAATGTCACTTTGCACTGAATGTGGTGTTGATAAACGTGTAGAGGTGGAGATGGCATCTCTTGAAGTTGGAATTCTTGGAGCATTACATGACAAGACTGGGATAATGCAGCTGACTATCAGCACAAAAACATACTTTGGTTATGATGTTTGCTGCAGCATGTCCTCTTTTGGATTCTCTTCCCCAGGATCACGTTATGAACTTGTTCTTTGCTCTACGAGTCATTGGCTTTTGCACTTTTTAGTACTTTTATTTCCTTCCCCTCTCCTCTGCTGTATAGAATTTAAACTTGAGCACTGGTCTGTTAGGTTTCTACTCCTACAGTTACTGTAGTAAACTGAGTGGAAACTGATTGCCTTGGTCACGCAGCTGTGCTCGGAAGAAAAAAATGAAGTCAGATTGTCTGGTCAGACTGTAGTCACTTTTATATGGGGAAGATACTTTAATATTGATTTATTTATTAATATGCAAATATACTGTACATACAGTTGAATAAATTGATCTTATCATAGAGTTTCCTTGGAGGATAAGGATGTAGCTGATGCATAAGCATATAGGTTACATGCTAAATGTTTGCTATAACATAACTTAAGCAGATTGAAACTCCACAAGAATGGGTGTTAGTACCTGTGGATGACTTCGTGCAATCAGAATCATAGAAAGGTGGTATAATTGGGAGCAAATCTACAAAGATGCACTACAGGGGTACTGGATCTGTTGTATTCTACAAAACATTCTGTAAACTAAAGCTTTTCAGACAACAAAAAATATTTAACTGCCAGGATGAATTGTTTAACCATTTTAAAGCAAATTAAAAGAGGCAGCGTCCCAGGAAAAAAAGATTTGAAAATGATGACTTTAAATAAAAGTTAAGAATTTCAAAGTCAAAGCATTTCTTTCAATTTTTTAATGCTGTAATAAATAGTGAACAGCATGCAGCTGACAGTCAGTAGGGCTTCTTACTGTTTTAGTGTTCCAAATCAGAATTCAGACTTCCCGTAAAGTGGATCATCTGCATGATATCATCTAGTTGCGGTCTCAGCAGAAGTCTCAGAAGTGTTACAAGGCTGTTTCATAAGCCAGCCTTTCCGTAAACATTGTGTTGCATCCAGGAATGGGCAACCAGACTACATCCAGGATATCCATTTCTTTCTATTTGAAGCAAAAGTCCTTTGGATCTCTCTCTTTCCTGAATCAGAAATCAGAAAAGTATAGCCATTGTGTTGGGTTAAAAAAAGTTTTTTAGCTCTTTCTACTAAGGTATGTAAACATTTAGTGAAAAGCACCTTCAAAAAAAGACATTCTCTGTCACTTCTGACTTCTGTTATGAGTGATTCTCCTGTGTTTCATTGATACGAGCAGGTTCTGTATCTTGTATTCATGGTTTTCAGACATGTATACAAATAACAGTGATGAGAGACAAATTTGTAGTTCCCTGTCCTCATAATATTTGCTGATAGAGAGGCAGTGACCTTTCAAAGATCTGATAAACTTTCTGTGTATAGTAGCATGCAATTCATAAGAAATACTTTATTTTGCTGCAAGCATCCTCAGTGTGCTCTTTGTTCCTATCTAATAAGGAGGTATTAAAGCAAACATCACTCTCCATGGTTAAGACTAATTCTGGCTGCTAGATAGTGATGAACAAACTTAGTCTTTGTCAACTAGTGTTGCAATGGATTAGAGATCATATTATTCCAGACCACAAGAAAATTCTTAATTGTTATTGCATGAAAAGGTAAGGCTGAAAAATATAAACTATTTATATCAATGATTTTTCCATTTTTTTTACATTGGCTAAAACGTAGCAGTAACAAATGTCTATTTCTACATACAGAACAAATACAGAAATAGGAGTAACGCAAGGTAGCATATCTGCAATCGTTGATGACCAAAAAGTGATTGTTGAAGATGGGAGATCTATCCTTTGTAGCCCTCCAGGAATGGGGACTGGAAAAAGTATTAACATTTGTTTCATACATTGTTAGATTTTTTTTTTCCCAGGTGAGTTTTATACTGGAACTCACTTGGATGAACTAATATGAAAGTCCCACGGTAGCAAAAACGAAAAAGCAAAAAAAAAAAAAACAGCATGAGGCTGAGGTAGAGCAAGAGCTCAGCAGGGAGGTGGCAGGTGAAGGATGCTGCTGCAGTGCGCGTAGAGCACTTCAGCAACTGGGATAACCCACGGCCAGAGGAGATGGCACCCTTAGTCAGAGTGGTGTGTGGGATGCTGTATTTTATCACCAGGAAACTCATGAAAGGTGTCTGTACTTAAATCCTCTTAGGAGGACAACTACACCACCTCTTCTGTAAGAACTTCATACTGGAGAACCTGAGTTCGTTCCTCCATTTCTTAGCGCTGTCAGTTTGTTCATTCTAGTTTTGTATACCTGAAATGCTGGGACAGCGTTGCTGCTTCGGTAAGTTCTGACATGGATACAGAGCAGTGAGGGAATGATAATCTGGTGGTTAATTGCCAACTAGATTAATAAAGGCAGGAAAGAAAATTATTTTGTTGACCATCCTTCTAGATCTGAAATTGAATGGACTTGGGGCTCTGAGAGGTAAAGCTTGAAGCTGCTGATTTTTGTTCTTCTCTCTGTCCAGTTAGGGGATGTGACCTGCCCTTAGAGAAAAGAGATTGAAGCAGAATATTTCTTCTTAATTTAGCTCTTGGTAAAATATTTGTTTGTAATTCATCTTCATTTTTTTTTTGCTGATGAATGTCCTCAATTTTGTATGTGTTGAAATCCAAACACTAGTGCAGGATTTCTGTAATGTCACAGGGCGTCTGTGATTCTGGGCATAACAGGTGAGGTTAGTCTCTCACACGGATGCTTTTGCAGGTATTGAGACTCATTTACCACAATTTCTAATTAAGGAAATGCTGCATTTCTGACTTTATTTTTAGCCATCCTCTGTTACAGTGGCTGACACACACAAAAAACACTTCTTAAGCACTTCTATTTCTTTTGTGTATCCTCTTTTCCTCTCATAAAAATTGTCTATTATCTGTGTGTATGTCATCCTGTGCAGTTTTTTCTGTCTACAAGACAAAAAGAGGGAAGAAGTTGCCCAAAATCTGGCGCTGTGTTCAAAGTAACAGCTGTACATTTATGACTAGGGAGAGTTTAAGTCTTCATTTCTGTGATTTGAAGAGATAGTTATCATGTAAATAATATCAGAATAATGGGCTCAAAGTCTGGAAAAACATGAGCTATTTTTCTTTATACAGAGTACACCAGAAGAACCAACAAAGTGACTTTTTCGGGCAGCCTGTCCTCCAGCGGCTGAGTTGTGCACAGGAGCTTAGGCTACAATGGGAACTTGGCTTTACTGCCCACACTCCAAGCTCCAAAACCTATAACCTGTATTACCCAATTAATATTGCTTTCCTAGCCCTAAATAAATTGACATGGGTGTTAGTCTGGAGAGTTCCAGATGTTCCTTAGCACATTATATCTGTTCAATAAAATGTCTCTTAGTTACATCAACAACATGAAAAGCTTATAATGCCAACTGTGGAAAGGTGGTGGTAGAGATGGAGTTTGTCTATGTTTTCCGAGACCTTCATTACATATTTGAGCACACAAGCATTATCCTGATTCTGCTTAATCTTTATAATGAAACCTGTTATTTGCAAGACTCCTATCCTGAATGACATTAAAAGATGTTATTTTATACAGTTTAATCAAGAGGTAGCTTCATTTTATTACTTCTCCCAATTTGCCGCAGTCTTTATTCAGCACAGACCTAAGTCTTTTATTACATCCTGCTGTTTATAATTGGCAGTAACTGATACATTTTCATTGTGAGCTCTCCTCCCATTGCATCTATTTACTGGTTTTTCTCCTGCTGTACAACACTTTGGGGCTTGTGCCCTGTGAACACTGATAATTAAATGTGCTGCTATCTTTAAAGGAAACAAAGTTAATGACATTCTACAATGTTTGATTATAAAACTGAAGTTCCCCTGCAGTAAATTTTGTTTGGATGGAAATCTGTACTGTTAATGCTTTCTGACTTAATGGTTATGTTGGTGAATATATACAGCAGTCTGTGAAATGTACAAATGTATAAATATGTTGATTTTTAATAAATACTTTTAATTATGTTTGTCATTTGTTCCTGGATACGTAAGCAATAGGATGTGAAGGGCCAAGTGAAAGACAAAGTTTTTTTTTTTAGAGGTAGATAGAATTCATTTGGGTGGCTGACAAACAACTGTGGTCAAACAAGAAGGCTGAAGTCAGCAAGTATAGGATGTTCATGAAAAAACAGGTACTCTTCAATACTGGTGGGTTTTGCTGAATCTGAAGATTCAAGTGAAAGTAGCTACTGCCATTCCAGACTTGGAAAACCTTAATTTGCCTCCGTGTAGCCAAAATAATCCCTCCTGGGATTAAAGCCAGCAGTTAAAGCGGGGGATGTGTGGGCAGAGGGAGGACTTACTCTGGAATCAGTCTTGGTTTGGAGGGCAGGAGAGGGCCTGGGGTTTCACAGTGATACTGTATGGCTTGATGAGGAAACTAGGAAACTAGGAAGGGGATGGTAAGGGCTGGGACGGAGGCTGGGACAATCCAAGGAACCATGTATCTCCAAAGGGGGGCAGCAAGAGAGGAGGAGCACAAAAGACAAGTTCTGAAAAAGGAAGAATCTGTCTTTTAGGACACACATACGGGACCTAAGTCAGCTGCTCTCCAGGCATACTCTGGATGAGCTTGGGTATTTTCTCCTTGCATCCTTCCTGCCTATGATAGTAGAAAATCTTATATGTGACCATACTGGCCTTCACTAGAAACCTAGGTTGTATTCTTTTTCCTTGTTCAAGCTTTTTGCAGGAGGATCCTGGATGTTTTATGTGAGAGCTCAGCTCAAACCTCTCAGAGCATCTTGGTGCTCAGGCAGCAGAGGACAGGGTAAGCAGCAGGAGGAGGCAGCTCTGCCAGGGGACATAGTGCTGGTAATGCTGCTGGGCACCACGTAGCTAGGGAGCTGGCAGGGTAAAAATACAACAAACTGAACAGCTCTTGTTTTGAAATTTGTGCCTGTATTCATCCGGTGAGGTTTCTGCAGCGCCGTCAGGCCAGGTTTGCTCTTCTGGCTGAAGCAAAGGCTTTTGGTTTTGGGGGTCCTCGAGGCTCTTACAGAGGTGTTCGGGATGCAAGGGTTGGGGTGCAGCATGATGCTGAAGGGAATTAAGAATGTTCCTGCAACGAGCATCACTTGTTGGAATTTCAGGCTGCAAGGAAACACACACTGGAGAGCCCTGGTTTGCATTTCTCCCAACCATTTCATCCCAACATCAGGGGAGGAAAGGCAATGCAAAGAGTCAGCTTCAAAAAAAAAAAAAAAAACAGTTGTGGCTGTGGCACAGCAGGAGTTCAGCTTGTTTTGCCTCTAGACAGTGGTTAGAAAAGGGTCCACGCTAATCATCCAGATGGCAACTCCTTCCAAGACAAATAATCAATACAGCATAGCTGACTTTTGGCAGAAACGAGCCCCAGAGACCCGGTTCGCTGCAACAACCATAGCTGCAGGACAGCACAAGGTCACGGAGGCCAGGGCTGCCAACAGAAAGCTGATGGCTGAACACGCAGCAGGTTTTCAGTGGGTAATGAGGCTGACGATAGTAGTGCCTAAAAATCCAATAGCAACGAGGAACATTATTATGGCCTGTAATTGCCAATAACACCCTGAAGATACTGCCTGGTCCTTGCATTGAGTGGGAGCTGACTGTCCCCAGTCTGGGTTAAAACCAGAAAACTTTAGGTTGTTTGGGTCCTCCAGAGATGGTGTTGTCCAAGCCCAACTCAATGCAGGGTCAACCTGGGTCAGGTTGGTTGTGTTGTTTCAGGCCATTGCTGGTAAGATTGAAACCAGACTGGGAAAGGCCCAAATGTCTGATCAGCACTTTGCCAGGGGAAAGTAATGCTTAAGCATCCACAAGAGTCTGTGGTATATAATTGGCTAAAAGCAGTCTCTGTCCTGGAGGATTTTATTTCTTTTTCAGATACTACAGGATTGAATAAAAAGGGAATTTTTAGAAAAGAACAAGCTACTTTGGGATTTACAGGAGCTGTAGCTGATGACAGCTTCAAGAGTGGCTTCTTGGTGCTTCTCTGACTTCATCACCCATATAACAAAGAGCAAGTGCTGATTTCATGCAAAACAAAACTCTCAGACAAGGTCTCCTGAATCGAACTGTCTTCTGAATCAAAGGAAATGGAGTTAAATAACACATCATCTAAATGTTGTGTGGGGTCAGACCCATCACAAAAAACTTAGTTATAAAATTTCTTTCAGGTAGTTCAGGTGGTCCTGGCACGGGAAATCATAAAAAAGCAGCAACTTGGATGTGTTATTTTATGCATCATTACCTGTTCTAGCTTTACACAACTGTCCCCCTTCTATCTGAGTGCTGTGACAGTGGTGGCAGTGCACGCCTGGGGTCCATGAGCCACCTTCCAGCCATGCACCACGGAGAGAAACAGCTAGCACTGGCACTTCAGCAGGCACCTCAGCTGGAGGAAACTGCCCTTAGCTGAGGGGCAGAACATGCCATTTACAAGGCCCTCCTTCACCTGGCCTTTTGTGACGGATTTTCTTTCACCCAAGTCCAGCAGCAGGCTGGGAGGCAAGTCAAGGACAAATACATCGTTCCTCTTAACACGCTGACAAAGGGCTGCACCAAAGACCAGTGCAAGCCTTGAGCCCCACAGCACAGCAAAAATATACAAAGTTTGTCCCACGGGATCTAGCCTGCTTGGTGAAGTTCCCAAAGAGTTTCTTTCTATCTCATGTGAACTGTTTTCCCACATCGCTCATCAGCCGGGAATTACCCTGCCTGGCCTCAGGAGCAGCAAGCTGCTACCTGTTGCATCGGCACCAGTGAAGGTCACTGAGCACACCCACGCCGTTTGAATAAACCTGACAGCCTTACCTTTCACCGTGTGAAGAGGTACGTACCACCTGGAGGCTATGTTAATTCATGTCCGTGCTTTTCATTGCGTGTGCTTTCCTATAAGAACATTTTGGAATGTGTTTAGGACTCCCTTCCAAAAGATGGATGTTTTTCCCCTAGTATAATGATGGAGAATAAACTCTCAGCCTTAGCTAGTGCTGGGCAGAGCACAGGCATGGTGAAATTACACCACCAAGAGCATTTCTTCCTCCCCACTCCTTGTGCTGGTTCACCTTCAGGACATCGCAGTTATGTTCACTGTCTCTTATAACAGTATTTTGGGGTGAGGTCTTTGCTCATGCAAACTCCGTTCGTGCACACCTAGCACTAAAGGTTCATTAATTCCCACTTTCCGAAATTATGCAAGCTGCATCAACATGATAGCTAGTGTTTCCTGTGTTTCACCCCTTAAATAGTGTTTTAAAAAATGTCACCATTTGTTCTTTCATTGATAGCAATTTAGAACCACTGAAAAAAAAAAAAAAAAAAAAGCAAACAGCCACAGAAAATGTCAGGAAGCTCATCCAAGGGGCCTAAGATCACAAGCTTTTGTCAAAAAGCAAACTCATCCCTGAATAATTTCATGTTTTAAGTATTCATATTCAATACTTAAGGTTGTATAAACTCCTGTTGCTTCCCTGCAGCTCACCAAGACTATGAGACCTGTGCTGCCCTCTTAAATGCAGCATTTCTCTTTTCACTCCTACCTCTCTATGCTGATGGCTAGAAAGGGCCAGGGAACATCCCTAACTATCTAAAGACATTTCTTAGGGCATCTGTATCAGCACTGTCTACCTCGGAGATATAGCAAAGTTTTGTCAGGCGAATTCATGAGAAAGGTGACTTATTTACAACTTCAGATGTATACAAAAAGGACAACAACAAGCCTATTTAATAAATTTGAAACAGACTTAATACCATCTAATTACTGCACCTGTACCAAAAGGCAGAAAGAAAAATATAATTAAATTCCAGAATTAGACAGAGGGGGGAAAAACAGCCTAATAATATAGCTCCTTCACCAATAAACATAAAGGTTATAAGTGGAATCCCCAGAATTTCAGAGTCAAAATAAAATTGTGAAAGTGAAAAGGTTAGAGGCAGAAAAAAAAAATAATAATCAGGCAGCCAAATGTAAATAATACATTAATCATGCACATCTGCTGGAACTGGCGAGGGAAGGCTTGGCTGAGCAGCCAAGGCGGCGCGGGGCTTTGCCTCGCCCCAGGCTGGCAAGGAGCACAGGAGCAGAGTAATTAGAAGTAGGTACCGGGCATAGCTCCTGTAGGAAACACTGTGCTAAAGAGGGAAAAGCATATGGCAAGAGGCAAAACTCAGCGGGTGATGGCTAGGCGCATGCCCGTGGAAAATCAGGCACTACTGCACCGGTGAAAGCTCTGAGGACAAATGAGTGTTAGCTGCCCTTGTGACAAGTGACACGACAGCTTCACTTCATCAACAATCTTCTTCAATTTCCTCCTTGCAAAACAAATTGGCGGGGTCCTGACGTGGAAGAAAAGGATGACTTGTCTTCTTGTTGACATTAGCATTTTAAGGCAGCTTGATGCATTTACTTTGGATACATTATTATTATTATTGTTGTTGTCGTTGTTGTTGTTGTTGTTGTTGCTGTTGTTTGTTTGTTTGTTTTTAGTGTCTATGCAGACAGCTGATGACCAAAACTTCTGTAGTTCTTCAGGACATGAGCTGTGACCAGCTGTCGGTGTGCAGCTTTGCCCAGCCAAGGTATCCTCCTGAGAGATGCTGCTCACCACTCCTCGGCCCTGGGAGCTGCTGCCAGGCAGGCAGAGCTGTGTTTGCTGAGAGACTGGCATGGGGACACTGGAAGCTCCCAGTAGCTTGTGCACAACTCTTCTGTATTTACAGCATTAAAACCTTATGAACCCAACACACACCAGAGCTAAACAAAACTAGGGCAAGAGTCCTTACAGGACTATTTTAATACCTTGGAAACACACAGTTCCCACTGCATATAATAGCTATTACATCTCTGCAGTGACTAAAGCTGAGGAAGAAAATATGAGTGGACCTGGAGCTGACTTTGCTGATAGAATTGCTGAGGCCACACAACATTAGCACTGGAGAAGCCAAAATCCAGCTCAGGCTACCACTGCAGTCTACTTCAATTCCTATAGATCATATGTTTCCCAGTACTGACTTCAGGCCATTGCTCCTTGATACCAATTCCCGTCAGGACACTTTTGCCTGCACTTTGATGATTATTTGTAAGCTGAAGGGTCTCCTGATGGGCACGTTTTGTCTGCTTTGGAACAGGTGATGTAGAAGTCTTTGCTCTAGCCTGCATTTAGTGAGATGTGTCTGTTCTCGGTGTTCATATTTTTTAGTAGAAGCCTCTGCTCTTACAGTTATTCAGCCAAATGAGTCAATCCAGCATATTTTAAAAAGGCAATTGCAGCAGTAGTCCATTTAATTTTCTTCTAAAAATTTTAAGTTTTGTACATTGACATACTGGGTGTGGAAACAGAAGCAGCTAAAAAACTTTTAGCAAATTTCAGATAAACTCAGGAAGCAGAAAACAACTTCTACGACAAGACATAAGCAGATACCTTTTAAAACAAAAGGATTCTGTGAAAAGCACTACGTTGATATGGATCCCTGAGAAGTACGTTTATGGAAATATGTTATAATAAGTAACTATAAATAGGAACTCAGAACAGTGAAGTTCCCTATTTTCTATGAATTTAAGGTCAAGGAGTAGATAATATTACAAGGGGAGAATTTACCTGTACTCGGGGAAAGTGTTAGTGGCTTCTGAGGTCCCTTCAACAATTCTGAGTTTTCATAGTTTAAGAGGTAAAAAAGAAATCGCTAATCTCCTGAGGATTTTTTTTTTCCCAGAGGATTAAACACAAAGCAAAGATTTCTTCTTTTTGCAGGGTACGTGGAGCTAAGCATTGCGAGGACCTGTGGAGGCATGAAAATGTTGGCTTTTGACACAAATTTAGCAACTCCTCCTCTGTCAACTCGTACTTGAAAGTGCCTGTGGGCAAACATTTTCAGATCCGTGGAGCAGACAGACTGCAGGCTGCAGTGCAGCATCGTCTGGCCCCCACGGCACAGGGAGCGATGGGCACATTAAGAGATGCTCTCTCACACCTCGTTGCCTGTGTCCTGGGGTACCTGCTGCCCTGGTGGGTGCATTGCCATGCCCCTGAGCAATGGCCTCTGGAGGGGGCAGCACACTACTCGCCATCCCCTGTTGCCCATCCTCCCGGGCTTTGCATTAATCCAAGAGTGTTGTGCATTAATCCACATCAGTCCTCTGAAATATAGCCAAGCACAGCATGGAGACCATTACTTACTTTATCCCTAGTACATTTAGTTTCAATGAACAGAAAGCTAGATACAGTGGTTTAAGTCCCTCATGCATCATGGTCATAATCTGCCTTCTGAGGTGTCTATTAAAATTAATCATTTCCTTTCCCATTACTTTGTAGCAGAGGAGGTGCACCTTACACATCCCTTTTGTTCACCCTTTCCTTGGTGCCTCTACTGAAGTGGTCCTGAAGGAGCAACTGTTCCCTGTTCATTTAAATATGGCACAGCGTCTTGACTCAAGGTATGTACTTGCTATCATGTTTAAAACAGGTTTCTTTGTTCTGGAGTCACTTCTTTTGCCTCACAGCCTAAACTGTTGTGAAACACCTTGCCCTAAAGAGGTTTGCTAAAATATGTTTGGCTGTTTAGTGTCAGAGGTAGAAAGATACCACCCAAAGCATGGATCTACTGGTGTAATAGAGCTGAAAAAAAAAAAGTTACAAAAAAGGATGTGTGTTTTTCCTGCAGTTAATATTCCCTTCAAGTATTTTGAGCAATGTAAGATAAAACATTTTTACCTCCAAATTTTCTAGATTCCTGAAACATGAAGAATGTAAGGTTGATGTTCAAGCTAGTTATTGTGCCTGAAAGATACATGTGGAACTACCAGGAACCATCTCAGGAAACAATTCTAGCTTTGAACTACAGAGTGAACAAAGAGACAATCAGGTTTGTCTCTGGGGGAAGGCGTGTAGTGATTCTAAAACCGCAGAGATGTAGTCCTGAACAGAAACAGCACTGCACTGCAGGGGCACCTCAAGGGCTGGTAGAAGGCCTGTGAAAGTATCCTTGAACGTTTTTTGTGCCAGGACTAAGAAGTCTGCACATGTGTCAAATTAAATGATGAAGGTTAACTTAGATCTCCCTGCACAGTAAGTTTCAAATTCCAGGATACTTTCTCTACCAGAGCTTGAGGGAGATCAGACTGTTGAAACTGAAAGCTGTAAAGAAGCTTCATTTCTATCTAACATATTTAACAATAATATGTAGCCAAGAGGTACCTGAATTTATTAACAGATCAGGTTCAGTTATAATGCAAGCAAGTCTTACTTGAAAAGCTATCTTAATTTGTTCACATATAGAAAAAACAACAACAACAAGAGCATGCCCTATTTAAAGAGCTGATGTAGAAACTGTAATAATGAATTAGTTAAAAATAACCCCATTGAAAATATAAAATCCTATACGCAGAACCTCAAAAGCAAAGCCTTTCTGGTTGATTTTTTTCTTGGTATTAGCATTGCTGTACTAAGCTAGCAGTCTTTTCCAGAGAGGGGAATTTATAGGTTGTTAGCATTAATCTGAAGAAAAAAAATAAAATTAGTTGAAGACTCAAAATAAAACGTATCCACATCTATTCAAAAGATAAAGATCACAGTCCTGAGAAGAAGTTCTGCTGAAAGTGCTAGTGCTATAAAGCCACATGTGAACATTTAGCCTTATGTTCTATCACAGGGTGGCAAAGTAATGACAATGATCATGGGAAAAAAAAAAAAAAAACACACTTGGGTGAATTGCAAGAGCCATGTTCTCAATGCAGGGCTCAGAAGTCAGCTTCACAAGTTGCACCCATCCAGGAAAACAGTAAAATGGGATGGTGTAGACTTGGTGCATATGTATGTTTCTCTTTTCAACAAAGTAGAGAGAAAAAAAATGTGGTGAACTAGTTTACCAGGATTCTGATTTCCACTGAAAAACCCATTCAGAGAACTGAGAGTTCAGCCTAAACAAAGTAACAAGGGGGCTTTTTTCTTATCAGAAAAAAAAAAAAATATATATATATATATATACACACACACACATATACATGTGTGTGTGTGTATATATATATATTTATATGTATATATATATATACATTTTTATGACCAGATCACAAGCAGTTTACATCATTAATATCAGTGTAGCAGAAACTCATTTCCATGATGCTTTACTACTACTCAGTCACTACAATTTTATTTTTAACAATAATACCTAAACCTACTCCTCTACCTGTTTGAATGCACAGCAAACCTCTTCTGGTAGCTCCATTAACCTCTTCTAGCTCCATTAATTTTGCCCGCTTTTTCATCACTTTCTCCCAAGTCCTTTGCTTCACATGTAAATAATTCCCAGTGGAGGATGGCCTATGCTCGAATCTGGCTTTTCATCCCTGAATAAGGGTCCATGCAAATTAGATGTGCTCAGCTGAGTAAAATCCAGCTTGCTAAATACTGGTAAAATTATGTCATGGAAACAGACCCCCATAACCTGCCTTTGCTTTTACCCACCACTTGTCAGACACGATCACAACAATAGCAAATTAACTTCAGAAAAAAATCCTGACAGGGCAAAGATACTCGGGCAATATTCAAATGAACCACTTAACCTTTTGGTACTAAAAGCTTCCTGCAATAATGAAACATTAGTCATTAACTAAATGTGCTTTGTTAAATATTAGACAAGAGAGCACATTCAATTTAGCTCTCACATATACTTAGCGATAAAGAGCCATCTGTGTTGAACACAATCTCCAGGACAGGAAGTGTGCTGTGAATGGCACTCCAGTCTAGCAAAGCTCTGATGTGTGGGCAAAAATACATACAACAGCCAGCACATCATGGAAAAAAGGCGATCCGGAATGGAGACTAATCATATTTATGAGGTTATTCTCCCCTCTTAGAATTATCCATTCTGTACAAGCACAAAGGAGAGATGGATTAAAAAAAAGAAAAACTCCACCTAACCATTGGGCAGACAAGGAAAACTGCCCGAAGTAGAGTGTTGTTCTTGCAAGGGCTGCAATTCCTTCTCTTGCTCTTGCTCTGCCATGGCATGAGGACTGTCGGGGCTAAATTAACATGATGGATAATTGTAGTCTCCAAAATATTGATTAAACACCCAATGCTGAAATTGAAATGTTCACTCCTCTTTGATAAACGGTGATTTTTTTCAGTTCTTACCTGCCCATATTTGTATCAGAAAACATAGGCACAGCCACCCAACACTAGATGCACCAAAGATTTTGGTGAACAGCAAACTACCCTATGAGGCAGCTGCTCTAGTCAGACCTTTCTCTCAGCTCCAGGGCCTCCTCCATCATCCATCTCCTGGAGACTGCTCACAGGCCCACAAAGCCCAGCTAGGAAGAGCTGTGAATATTCTTGGCTGTGGTGCTCAATCTATATGAGAGACCTGGCTTTAAACCTCTCCTCTACCTGAGGAGGGCTGCCCCTGAAGATCTGTGGGCTGCTTGAAAGAAGCTGTGAACCTAAAAAACATGCCTGCTATCAGACTGATAACGGGATCTTGGGATGGGGCCTTCAGCTCTACTGGGAAAATTGTAGGGATCCACAGACCAGCAGGAAAAGCAGTTTAGAAGGAATGCTGTTGCTCTGGTGGGGTGAAAGACATCCCACAGCCCCACACCCTAAATCAGGTGGGAAAAACTGCCTTCTGGAGTAGCCCATTTCCACATACACAGAAGATGTCTGACTGATGAATCGTGCATCTCTAGAGTGGCTAAAGGAGATGTGAATCCTCCAAATTTTTTTGGCAACTTTAAAGTTAAAGGAAAGGACAGGAGAATAGAGGATCTTATTTTTAGGTGCTGAACCACAGTATAATGCCAATATTCCCCTGTGGGCCTATTCCTCAGGGCTGTTTAAAAGATAGTCTTTAAACTGTGCTTTTCTCCTCGGCTTTACCCACTGGCTAGTTTTGGTAGTCCCTGCTGAGCACATTGGATTCATGTTATGAACTCATAGTGCTCCAGTTCTTCCAGAGTATGGTGTAGGCATCCAGGCCCCAGATCCCAAAGTGAGAAGAAGAATCCCACTCGACAATACTGTATTTGAGACACCTAAATTGGTCACTGTGGTCACTTTAGTCATCAGACTTTGCCCTTACTGCCTGTGAATTTTCCCTAAAATGATGATCAATGTTTCTTTTAGAACCATGTTATCTGACGTGGTACTCCGTGTCTGTCTTCTGTGTGCTTTCATGGGTTATTCACAGCATCTCAGTCCTTAAACAGCCGAAGTTTTTTTGGGCTGGCCACCAAAGTCTCTGGATGGTACAAGCAGCACTCCCCTTTCTCCCTGACCTTCATTAGCACTTACTGGTTCCTGGTTCACCTGTGCTGAAATGCAGTTGGCAGTTTGTAGCTAATGTCGGTGGGCTCTGCCTATTCTCTTACACTTGATATGAATGATAAAACATCCTGACAGACCTCCACTGGTCACCTGGCAAGCACTAGTGTTAACCAAAAAGCACTTCAGTATATCCTCAGACAAAGGTTCTCTAGTCTAATTTGTCTGAATGTCATTAACTATATGATAAAAATAAATAAATAAAATAAAATAAAATAAAATAAATAAATAAGATGAATTGATGAGGTGTAAAGCAGTCCTTTTTTTTTTTTTTTTTTTTTTTTAACATGCATATTAATATACCCATAAATCCATGTTAAAAAGAAGCCAGGAATGCCAAGAAGCATTATCTGGGTAGCGTCACATTTTTTTCAATTGCCTTTTTATTAGTGCTCCATAAATATTCAGAAAGTGCTTTAGACATCTCCTGACCAACACCAAGTGTCATCTTCTTTAGCTTTAATGATATTGCTCTGGGCAAGGTCAACTATTTCATTTCTTTCTGTCAAGAAAAGAAAACACATAAGCAATAAGATATGAAAGATTTCAGCCCTTCTGGGAATCCTCCCTGTAAGGATCACTACAGCTGAATGTCTCAACAGGAAAAACAATGAAAATGTGTGTCAAGAAGAACAAGGTCTTACAGCATATTATTGTATTTTTAAAAATTATTTTCAAGTCCTTTGGACTCAGAGAAATGCTTTTACAATTTCTACTGAGTCCTTTAGAGGGCTCCTCCTCAGCACTTGAAAATGTAGCATATTCTTTAGCTTTACAAGTCCCTTATTTGTGACATAGATCCAAATGTACAACTAGGTAGTTGATAACCAGAAAACAACAAAACAAAATTTTTTCAGGAAGGAAACTATGTTTTACCAAAAAAATAAAAAAAATTAAAAAATTAAAAAAAAAAAAAAAAGAAAAAAAAATCCCTGTACAGTGAGCCATGATTTCTGTGTATTTGGGGTTTCTGTGCGAGTTAGTTGCCCTGTTCCTTTCAAAGACAGAGATGATCTCTTCTAAATCTTGTAAAATCTACAGAAACTTTGCCAGGGTGTATCATAGTAGTCTTTAACTGGTATCTTCTGCTGGAAGATGCCAGATGTAAACACACATATCTTATAAACAGGTGGAAAACAGATGTTTTACAACAATTAGTCCTGAATCTCTCTTCTTTTTTTTTTTTTTCTTTTTTTTTTCCCTACTTCTCCCACACTTCTTAGCTATAGTACTGGCTGCATAAGTCACCCTTGCCAGCCACAGTGAAGAGCTGAGAATACATTAAATGCCAAAGAGTAAAGCTGAACAGTCCTTGTCACAGTACATTATGATATGATGATAGTGCTTTTTCTGAATTGTTCCATTAGAAAAGCTATTCTAAGGGGAGAAAAGATGGTTAGCAGTCAAAATATTAGGAAGAATTCTTAGTAAATGCTGCCTTTAGAAGTCTACCAGAATAGCTATTGAGATTGCACTTATATATAATAATAATAATAAATAATAGTTTTATTCTGGTATCTCTCTTTAGCTGGGTTTAACTGAAAAATTCAACCTATATTAGTAATTTATAGATCAACAGAGCAAAAAGGAAAAAAGATATATTTTTAGAAGTATTCATGGTTTTGGCCAGTAATAAACAATTGCATTAAAAGAAACTACCAAAATATATCCATAACTCAGGACAACCACATACACTGAGAAAAGTAAATGGGAATTGGCCTGAAGAATGAGAAGCTGTGGGAATACTACCCCTACTTCAGCCACAGATGTACAACCGCATGGTGTGGAGGCAGGGCTTTGGACCGCGAACAAATTTTAAGCCTAAAGGGTCCAGCTCAGGTGAGAAATGAGCAGAGCTGTTTTTAGGAACTTACATGGTGTCAGACCCACAAGTTATTTGGGTTATGGCAACTGCTGTTACCGAGGCACGAATCTGTATGCTCCATGACGACAGCACTCAATGCAGAGAACTGACATTCAACCATCAGTTGTCTTTGGAAGTATGTTATTTCAAGTGATGGGAAATCAATCAGCGTTATGGTTCATAACTTAGATTCTGAGTATTTCCCCCATTTCACAAATCATATGCCCCCAAATCTGTCAGTTTAATGCAAGAGCAGAAAGTGGGCTGTAACTCCGTGGTCCCACCTTTTACTCTTCACCTTACCCTACAGCACCCTCCCTCAGAGCCTCCGTTCAAGTCTCCACAGTTGACTTTGCAAAGCCTGCGTGTTTCTGCCTACTCTTCTCCCTGACTTGCAGAGCATCATTTATGTCATTAATTCATAATCATGTATAATACCTGCAGAAGTGCCCTCCTTTATCTACCTATATTCAATCACCAGTGGTTTACTTTTTCCCTGGCCCACTCTATTCAGCACAAGGACTGTCCCATATATTGTTTCTGAGAACAATTTTTGGCGCTGAATTTTGGTTGAATGTGTTGACTTTCCACGGGGGCTCTCTGTCCGGGCCTTCCTGGCTCCTTTCTGAAATTCCTGTTAAAAACAGCAGGCTGACATTAGATTCTGGCAATTATTACCGACAAATGCTTGAAATGTTAATGTTATAATTGCATCACTGTCGCAGTGAAGAAATAGCACACCTCAAAGAAACCAGGCCAGCTGGGCTGGGGAAAGCAAGGCTGCCCTTTCTCTTCAGAAGCGAAGAGTCTGAGCTGTGTGCTCGCTGCCAGCATAGTTTAGTTCAGCAGAGGCCAAGAGCCATCTCCTGTGACCCTTCCCCAACGAGGTCTCAACTGCAGATGCACAGACAGCTGATGGAGCCTGAGGGCCACTTCCACAGTGCTCTTCTGGGAAAAAGTGAGTTTGTCTGTATGCACACATACATACGTGCACATGAAATTTGTAAAGGTATTCACACCTGAGTTGGGTTGTTCCTTTCAGATTTTGAATCAAACAATTTAAAAACCACCACTTTGAGTTGTTGAGATTGGCTTAAATAGGCACTGTACATTTCATCAATACATGTATGACACGTACATATGGTACCTACCTTTGTATATATATTTATAAATCTACATATACACCTACATAACTAATTGTGATGTCTGATTTCTACAGGCCTATGAAATAGGCATCACGTGTTCATCTCAGTATTATAACAAAGTTCTTCCAGATTTTGGGATGGGAGGGGTGGGGAGAAGAGAGGGAAGGAAGAGAGAAACTGCATGTGAACATTTTTGTTGGGGGAGATTGGAGGCATTTAAGGAACCTTTACAAAAACCACACTTAAGAGACCTCTTGTTCGTCTTGCGAACAGTACAACAACAGCTTGCAGGAAACGATGATTATCTCCTACTACCACTTGCTGGTATCCTATAAAATATTCTTTTAAAACATCTAGTGTGTTGAGGTGTGTCAAGTAGCTTTTTCACCACTCGACGTGCGATAAACAGGATATCTCTCGTAATCAGAAAATCTAAAGCGTAGGGAATGTAAAGATTAAAAGAGCAGTGTTTTTCTTTAAATGAATGTAATCAATGCGCTTATTAGTTTGCTGCAGCAGAAGGAGAGAGTGGGTGGGTGTTTCAGAGTTGGCACATGTCTATTTGGCAACAGTGAATAGCCTGAGTGTTTATAGAGAGAGCTCTGTGGAATCCCTAGATTCTGCAGATTTCCTTACCAATTTTGTCTCAGATAATTAAGGATTTTAAATAATAAAAGAAAAAGTTAAAGAGGAAGTACAAGCTCCAGCTGGATCAAATAAAAAATAAATAAATAAATAAATAAGGAGAGTTTTTAAATTCTCAATATTGCCTTAAAACTAAAAATCAGCACTCATGCACAATTTGGCTCTTAAAAGTATCTATGGAAAACTGGCACCTGCTTCCTCAACAGATCTACTCACTGAATGTATCCAGAGCTATATCTTCTTAAACTAGTGATTAAAAAAAGTTTCTACAGCTGTTGGACCTGCAACCCATAACGTGGAACAGGATTGAGCTGGAGTCTTTCTGGTCCATACCTGGCTGAAGTGACCCGAGTCCCCAGGAGGATAAGGCAGTGACCAGCCACGGTGCCCCCAGTGCCTTCAGGTTCACCCTTATCTTCAAGGAAGGCCAGAGTGTTAGGGCAGCCCTCCTCATCTGAAGCGAAAAACGTAGGCAGGTTTGCACAAACACTGTCTGGTCACTCTTCAGCTGTGCTGAGACATAACTGCGGCACCCATCCGGTTCAGGCAGAGCTTCAGCTTACGCGGAGCAAGTGCATTGCCCGTGGGAGCACACTGCTGGAGGCAGCGAACTGGCCATAGCTCTTACTTGGACTCTCTATGGGAAACTTGGATGCTGTCAGAAAGACCAAGAGCTAAATAGACATCCAGTGCAACTTCATTCACACTCTTTGAGTATTACTGAACTCCTGCAGCCCGTGGTCAGGCTGTAAGCCATTTCTCTGCAGTCACATACAAGCTCTGTAAGGGAGCAGGACTCAACTATTTCCAATGTCCTAGCGCAGCACTGTAAGAACTTAAACTATCAATCATATTGCTTGTTCTAATGCATATAATATATTCATAAAATACCTATGTGCCTATATATGTGTATATAATTATATACGTATAATATACTGATCACTTACAACTTTACCATTTAATGATAATGTTTGATTGTTCCCAATCTATTTCCTACTCTCACCGTGACTAAAAGAGGTCAGTACTCTTGGGCAGTGTGTTATTTTGTCGGTTATGTGAAATTAAAAGCTAAGTAAGACCAGCAGCAATTCAAAGCGATAACTCTGGGGAAAAAAAATCTATATATTACAGAGACAGTCAGGTTTTTTTCCTAGTCACTGGCTTACAGATTTAGATGAAATAATATTCAGAAAAATATATCATTTTTAAATGCGTATCTATTAGGTACACATTGCCCTATTTATTTTAAAAAATGTAATAATCAGAATATTACACTGAGCCACTAAAGCCTGTAACAATAACATGAGTTAGGTGCAGTCATGATTTCTATGCTGCAGCTGTGTCACACCTCCAGTAAGGAAGCTCTTCCTTTCCCTTGAAGCCAGCTTCAACCTCAAACACTGCCAACCTCTTTCCATCTCCTCACCCTCTCCCCTCCACCCCCAAAAAAATTTGAGCCACTTATATCAGACCTAACCACCAATGCCAGTTTGAAGCAATCTTTGCTTTAAGGCCATTGCACTGAGCTCTATCCTCATGTAGAAGCATCCTACCACCCAAGGAAATGCTGAGAGGTATCTAAACAGGGGACTTTCTATAGGCATGGCAAAGCTGGCGGCTCTCTCAAGGAGTTAGGCTTTTCATGCTGCACTGAAAGGGCAGTCAGAGTTCCTTATGAGTTTATGAGCCCCACCAGACCAACCTCAGAGAGTGGAGGAGCCTCTTGACTCAGGACATCTCTGTCTCACGGGGGGGAGGTGGAGAAGGGGTGAACCTCAACCCTGTTCATTCTTCCCTGGTCTGGCAAATCTGAAGTAGCCACGGAGGGATGGCAACCTACAAACTGAGATGTGCTATACTATTAGATCTAACAGAGGATAAAAGTCCATAAAGGTTCACGAAGTCAATAAAATTTCCATTGACTTCTGATGAGATCCTGAGTGTACCACACGGCTGGATATTATACTTGGGCAAGACCAAAAGAAACGTAATCTGGAAGAATCAGGCTCAGGAAAGAGGTTTTTGCTCCTTCTGAGCTGTGAGATACAGTCCAAGACCCATTCTGCATCCTTTTTCAGTATGCATGTTGTCTGGCTGGAACGCTCTACATCATACCCTTCAAAGCACTTCCCCAACTCTTCAGATTTGGCAGTCACCATTTTCTCATGCTACATTTATTACTCCTACGGCTTCCATGACCATCTATTACAAATGATGGCCATGGACAGCACTGTGTAGGTGAAGCACATTAATGTCGATACCACCCTGCAATTGGGGTGCGCTAAGCTGCTTCGATGGGAAGATCCTCCCCCCTCCTATTTTGATTTTTCTGCTGCTATACTTGATGACTAGCAGTAAAAATGGATAAACAGAGATCCAAGGGAAATGAAACTACATCTGCTGAACATTCAGAGCCAAAATACACAAGGTGGATAATTTGCATGCTCTATGTAAAAAGTAGTTATGCAGCTTTCTTCCTACTCTTTACATCTCCATAAAACATAATAATGGATTTCTAATTATACACCCAAATAATAGGCAAGCTGCAAGATGCTGGGAGAAAATTGGAAAGGGGGAAAGAAACTAACCAAAGGTACAGATGTAAAGAGGGTAGTGACTTTTCTATAAAGATGCTGTAATGGCTGCTAAGTAGTCATTTTGAAACAGAAATTTTTAAGTGTCCTAATAGGAGTTTTCATTTTCTGACAATTTGCTACACAGTTGAGTGATGTCAGACAACAATCTGCAATCTACTACAATGACCAAAGAGAAACTGTCTTCATGCCCATTAAAATATATAATTGATTCCTAAATTGGCTTTCTACAAAAGAAACCAATCAGATTGATGCCAAATTCAGGCAGCAGATAAAGTCTTGACAGTTGAGATTAAACATTTGATAGACTTGATGCTGAAGTGAAGCATATTTATAAATGATAAGCTCCTTGAGGTAAAACCAAATTTATAGCGGATTATGAAACATCATCATCCTTGTTTTGTTGGTAGATGACAGCATTCGAATCGTCTGCGTTGCTGCCAGGGGCTCATTACTGGTGCAAAGTGCGAGAGCCCCTCTCTCCTGGCTGCCCTGCCTCCTGCTCACCTCTGGAGGGTGTCTCTGCAGTGGGGTACGGGATGAGTGAGGGGAGATATCCCAAAGGGTTGAGGTGCTAGAAACCAGCACCCATCTCTTCCTCAGCTGGTGCCTCACTGAGTGGTGATAGTGTGCCCCCCTCCCCCCCTCCAGCACCTCCCCAGCCTTCAGCAACCAGGAGGTCCTAGCACCTTCACTGCCCTTGCTCCAAACTGCTCTTATCTTGCCTCCCGCCTATTTTTTTATTGTTGTTTCCTACCTTGGAATATTCTTATGGTTCAGCCTTGTTGCAAGTTTCTGGTCTGAGGCATCCTATGAATCTTCCAGAGGGCCATGCGCATGCTTTGCATGCTTGACCCATCAGTATCAACTCCATCAGCACACCTGATGCAATCGGCTCACCCAGAGATTACCTGGCAGAGATTACCTGGTAATCTATCTGCTATAGCAACAAAGAAGCAAAGTTTTTCTGATGAAATTTTCTAGATGTTGGTTTCCTTTCTCATTTTGCTTCAGTCAAATAAAATCATTAATTGCCCTTTGTAACTGGAGTACAAATAAGTCCTCCAGCTTTGGAAGAATGTACTTCGAGGGGAAAACAAAAAACAAAAAAAAACACCACCACAACAACAACAAAAAGACCTGCACGATTGCTTAATCTTTGAAATTTAATGGAGTTTCAAGGTAATGTTGGGGAGGATTTAGAATGAGCCTCAAAGTGACTGTTCTACGGGGTAAGAAAATCTGAGGGAGCTGATGATTATAACCAGTACATCTCATCTTTCTCCTAGCAGAAGCATTAGCTACCAGAGAGCTGTCTTAGGTGAGATACAAGAGGAACCCTTGGCATAAAAATGTCCCTGACAATGGATGTCAGCACTTGCGTAAAGGTCTCACTAGTGAACAAGCTTTTAATTTCTGAGGAATTTAACTGGAGCTGAGTGAGGAGAAAAATAATTTATTTATTTATTTTTTACCTTGCAGGTGAAATAATTGGTGGATGAACTTTTACTAAATAATAGATCCCAATTTATTTTCCAGAGGAATAGATGAAGGCAGTGCAGCTGTTTATTGCATAACCACAAGCTTAAATTCACCTTTTTACCTGTCACATATGAACAGTAAAAAAAAAAAAGTCAGCATCTCCACCATCTAAAATGTTTTGCAACTGTCACTGCCTACACGTGATCCAGCATCCAAAATACAAGATATATAAGGTTATAGTTCAAAAGGTACTACCTAAATCCTGAAGGGCTATTCTGGGACCTGAAATAAGGCCTGTACAAAACAGGCTTAAGTTTTTTGAATCAATTCTCTCCTGGTACTACTTGTGTAATCATCTTTGTCTTGGCATCATCGTGCCTCATCTTGCCTTATGAGAAACAGCAGTTACTAAGGGGAAGTGCAACTAGGCAGGCAGGCACTGGGCACCACTCCTGGAACAGCGGAGATTTTGCTTTTGTTGATCTCACAGGACAAATGGCACTTTCAGAAGAAAGAGTTGGGGTATTATCTTCTTAGCTTGCAATTGCTTCCAGGATGCACTCACCTGTTTGGGACCCAGGGTAATGAAACACAGCACACCATTCAATTTACATCAATTATCAGGTGAGTATTGTCAGCATCTAAATATGGCATTCATTGAAATGATGCAGAAACAATCAGTGCACATCCCGAATGCCTTCAAGATTTAGCACATTGAACTACAGACTTCCTCAACGTAGCTGTTGAGGGTTGATGCTAAATAACACGAAGCCTAAACCTATTATCACGTATTTGTTTCCATGTTTTGTTCTTCTCTCGCACCATACCTCTGTTCTCCTTATGCAGGCAGGTACATGGGCAGTGATTTTTATCCAGATGCTTGCAGGATGCTCAGCAGGCTAAAACTGATATCTGTTGGTTGCTAGCAGTGCCTCATTAACACATTGGCTTCCAACTCCAGCCCGTGAGTTCCTATCTACAGAAACTATCACAGTACTGTAAAAATTAATTTCTATGTATGCAAGAACTTTGTAAAACTAACTGTACAGATGAAACGCAGATTTTGTTACCAATTCCCTTTCTCCTTAGCCAAAGCTGGCAATCTCATACTAGTCACATACCTAACTAATAAATATTAAATTTCCAGAAATCAGTATGCACCTTTATGTGAATTTGTCTGAAGTCATACTGCTTTTTAGTTCCGCTAGCTCAAAAATGTTGTTAATTGCTTTAAAAGATCCAAATATCCAGGAAAAACAACAGTATAGATAAATTAGAAGAGATTGAATTAATCCATCGTGATATCCGCAACATTCACAAAGAAAACTGTCTTTTCGTGTTTTTCAATCTAGGCTGATCTCTTCTGACATTGAACCATGAAAAAAAAAAAATACACACACACACACAAAACAAAAACAGATTTTCCCTTGCTGATGACTGACAACGGTATGTGTATAGGACATTGTGCATCATCATCCAATACTTCCCAAAGAAGTGAAACATTAAATGAAGTGAGGTAAAACGGTTACTTAGCTTCACTTTTCAATCACTGCCTATTTTTCACATTATTGGGGCATCCTCTGAACTTTGACTAGTGGGACACTCAGTAGGACACCAAATGCTAGGACAGGGCATCCACATTAATCATTTGAAACAGTTTGGGTATGACTAGCGTGACTGGGAGACTGAACTGTAGTGTCACTTTCAAGTGCTGCATTTGAAATTGTGATAAATATTCAACCCCATATAACACTAATTTAATGTGCATCTCCCATTTTTTGCTACAGCAAATTTCATCACCATCGTTAGCTTGTGTTCATTGTTTTCAACCAGGAATCTACAGAGCAAATAATAAAACTATTCCCTGTTTCTATATTGCTTATGGCCTTTAAAGAAGAGACAGGACAATGACTTAAACATAAACTTTGAGGAAAAATTCTTTAAATGATTTTTTTTTAAAGAACAAATTCTCTCAATGTTCATGTGATGTTAGCTATATTGTAAAATCCCTCTGTCCACATTAAACAGATTCCAAAATGCATCAGGATTATCACTATGCAATACCAAAGTAAGATCAGATCTCCACAGTTTTCAGAGAGATCACACATCAACTGGCATTTCTTAGCATATCATCTGAAATACTCATTTGAAGGTATCACTTATTCTCTGAAACTAGATTGTGGAAAACTAGCATTCTCTCATTTATTTCTCACTAAAATTTGATTCTCTTGCCAGAAGAAAAAAAATTGGAAGAAAATCTGAATCTACCCTTTAGAAATCCAATACACTTATATTAATCTGTTGTTACAAAAATCAGTATTTATAGGGAAGATCCATTATTTCTTTCCAAAGTATCTACATACCACTTTTGAAGACAGCTAGTTTTCATTAGATTGCAAACTGCTCCATCTTGTGGTAAAATAGCAGCACTAATACAACACAGAAACAGTTTTATACCTTTTTATTGTTTGAACCACCAGCCAGAAGGTAACGTGAGAATTACCAGAAATCAATTGCATTGATATATTTCTTTTGTCTTGCAGCCAATTTCTGTATCTTACCTCAAAGCAAATCATCAGTATGATGGAGGGGAAAAAAAGTCCATATGAATCACAACACACATGGACCAGAAAGCACAGAAGGTTTGTTTCTTCCTTACGCCTGCATTCAGAAAACATTTTAAAGTATAAGCATCTGTCACATTTGGGATACTTTTTCTGAATTCTTATTGGCAAGAAAAGTTGCTCTACAGTGCAAGCAGTTCAAAGGTGAAACATGATCAGCCTGGTATGGATGCAGTCAGACAGACAGGCAGGTATTTAAGAGCACCGCTCTCACTAACCTTCACAATAATTTGGACTTCTCAGTGTGGAATCTGATGGCAAGGGACACATCGGGAAGTGCCACCAGCCCCCGCTGTTGAGTGACTGCAAGATGGGGACCAAGCTTACCACGCTGGTATTCATAAGAAACTTATTCACATGTCTGTGGAATTGCAGCCTGTCTTTAATAACTAGTTTTTAAGTGCTAGTTCCGTAAGCACAGCTTTTCTCCAAGTGGAGGGATGTGACACCATTCACCAAAAGATCCCCAAAAACTGGTTCATACTTCCCCCCATATAGTTCATCCCACAGGACATCATTTGGACGTCTTCCCAAGGAATTCTAAAGCTTCAACCTCCACTCAAGGAGATCTGGTGCCACACTTAAATCAGGAAAACTGCTTGGACAAAACATCTGGAGGCACAGGGAGACAACAAGTAAGAGGTTTGGCACACACGCGTTGGGTAGCCTGAAACACATGAGACTGCAAAGGCATGAGAGGAGCAAGACATTAAAACAGACTCAGACTGATGAACTGATTCTACTGCTGTGCTTCATTTAAGTTCACGTGTCTACATACATGATCTGGTACGTAAGAACATCAGAAGAACCCCTATGTACCTGAATGGATATTTAGTGAATGCTTTTATTAAAGTCACAGCTTTTATTGAAACATGATATAGAGTTATCTCGCTACACACTAGCGATTTAAATTAGCAGAAATGCTACTTAAACCATTTCCTATTTTCTTTAGTGTAAAACTTACTCATACAGCCCCCATTTGCTCTTCAAAGAGCCAGGTAAATTGCCTCAGCTGTTTGTTTTATTCAACTTGAACAAGTCACTGTTTTGACTGAGATCAACTAGCTTAGTGATGCGAAAGCTATCAGTGACTCTATAGAGAAATCTTACCCAAATTTTATGGAGTATTCTCGAGAAACAACACAGAACAATGACAGTTCAAAATAACCACCAAAGGGATTCTGGGGAAGTATGGAGTCAGAAATTCACCAGTCAAGGATGCAGACTGCTGAAACCCAGTTTCTAACCTGCTCTGTTTTTATTCAGTCCAAGAAATCTATGCATTTCCTGACACCTCCAGAATTGCGCTTGGGAAAACAATGACACATATGGATCACTCACAGTTATTTATTATCAGCTGCAGTGGCCGGCTAGCACCTTTTGGTACCTCTGAGGTGTAATATTTTTGGGATAATCTACAACCAACATGAGGCAGGGCTGTGTTCTCACACTTAGAGAAACTTAGAAAGGGCCCTGTTGCTAGAACTACTGAGCTGTATTTCTTTTTGTCTGCTTTCTCCAGGCTTGAGGAACCGTACATTCTTTTCTGCTGTAGCCCAGTTCCTACAGGAAAGATAAAGGATATGCTTTTCCTGGAAGCTCTATGTATTTGACCTCTGTCCCAGGAAGGAAGATGGAAATAAACCAAAGTTTTGCGCTTTTGGGGGAGTGCTGTAACCGCTGATCTATTTTGGAAGGCTACAATTATAGAGAAGAGGTGGGCAGCACTGCCATCACCTCCTGCTTCTGATTTTAAAAAAGTTATGACTGCTTTTGGCACAGAGTCCAATGCTATCTTTGCACATCAGCCATATTCAGAACACGCCTCCTTGATCAGGCCCCTTGAGATTTAAAGGGTGGAGAAGATAACTTCAGCCTAACCCCTTCAGCTCTTTCTGCATTTGGGGGAAGAAGAAAAAGCTGACTCCTCCAGAGGGTGATTCAGAGCACCTAAAATTAGATATTTGCTCTGAATCACTCCCCACTTAACCCTAGGGAGGCATCTTGGAGAAAACTGCTTCCACAGACAAAGGTTAGCCCCTGTGACTGTTCCGCTGTCAACATCCCCTCAATTGTCGGTATCTTTCTCACTAGTTTCTCAACTCCAGCATAGCTTAGGTTGGAAGTTATCACTTATCTTTGGACACCTGTGAAACAGAAAGGGAGACACTTCAAAACTCTCCAGACACCTGTCTAGGAGCTGCCTATGCAGTCCAGAATTTAGATAGTTGAGTCACTAAACATACTCATTTTTCAAAAAGTTACAGTCCACCAACAATTTCATACACTGTCACCGACTTCAGTACAGCTAAGAAGGAAAGCTGGCACTCAAAATGCATTATTGCGACAAACTGTGAAAATTTTCAATTATTTTAAATAAATTTAAAGAAAGATGCTTTTTAAACAGAAAAAACATAGTAGTTATAACGGAAATAAGTCTTTATTACTAAATATATTTATACAACAGTTCTAAATCATAACTGTAAATCCTTTGAAGTTCTTGGAGCATTCGGCCTTTCTTTAAATACTCAGATTTATCGCTTTTTCCAGGTGAACTTCCGTCGTGCTCCCTCTTGACCAGGCTTTTTTCGTTCCTTCACACGTGGGTCAACCGTTAGCAGCCCAGCTACAAAACACAGGGAAACACTCATTTGTTTACTGTTATTAGTTGTTATTATAGGAGTAGTACGTGTGCATGACAATAGAGGGTTTCAAGACAGCCAAGGGGAAAAGTCCAGGATAAAACAAGCTAAAAAGAATTTAATCAGATCCTCCAACATTTCAATTTTTCTTTGGTAACTAACTTTGTTCACATTTAGAACCTCTGAGCCTTTAGAGCAGTGGTCTCAACTTTTTTAGTCGCACAACCCTATCTGGAAAAGATTTTAGAGCACACGCCCCTATTATGTATATTCATTAATCTACAAGTTATATACATATGCTACTGAAGTACTAGTATTTCCTTCCTGCACCACAGTAGATCTTGTGCACTCCTGGGGTGCTCGCACCCACTTTTGAAAGACTATGTGTACTCTACAACAGTGGTCTCCAAACTGTATTTTGCAATGTCCAAAACCTGTTCGGAATCACACTGATCTCCCTAAAGATACCAAATTAGTTAAAATGCCAATTTGCAGGAGTATTCCCAGAAAGTTACGCTTGTCAGTACTGAAGAACTATAATCAGAGAAACTTATTAAAAAATACTAGCACAAACACTTTCATGGATGACAACAGAGTGGAAAAATAGTAACTGTCCTGTAAGTAATACATACGGGTATTCCCTACTGGTCCAGAAAGGACATTGTTAAAAGCTCACAGTCTGTAATTCTGTATTTGCTACAACAGCATGGAACCTAATCACTGAGAGGTATCAAATAACAGAGTACCAAATAAGTTCTATCTTGTTTAGGTAAATTGTCAACTCTAAAGCAAGACAGAAGAGAAGCACCTTCAGTCTGACTAGTTTCATACAGTACGCTTATGCTCATTAATATTCCTTTAAAGTTAACACTCCAGTGTTTTTTGAGAATACATCTTTTTAAACATGAACGAGGTGCAACTATGCAAGTAAAATAAAATATAATCTTAGTACCCTACAGCTCTCAAATGTCTGATCCAGATTTGATAGTGAATATACATGCATGTTTTGTGATTTTACGTAGATGCAATATAAACTGGTTTACTGACCTAACAGAGGTCAGGAACAGATGGAAAAAAAACACGTCATCCAAAATGTACACAAAGGAAGCTAGGAAAGAACCCAAAAACTATTTTTTACATTCAGATCCCATTCATACAATATACAAGGTTTCACTTGGACTACCTACTCAATTTGCACTGATCCTTAATGATTCTTGTATTAATTCAGCTGATTACCAGAAACACACTAAGAAACATGGAAATAAGATTTCTATTCCTACCTTGCCTCATAAATTCCACCTCCTTTTCTGTCACAAAACTCCTCAAGGCTTTTGCAGAGGCTAAACGTATTGCACCAGCCTGCGAGGATCTTCCTCCACCAGAGACTGTGCAAACCATATCATGTTTTCCAACTCTGTCAAGAAACTGGAATGGGAACAACAACTGTTCCCTAAAAACAAAAAATAAATAAAATTATATACATGTATGTAAGGTTATACTATGTACCTTTCCTATTATAGTACATACAAAAACATGGTTAACTTTCAGACAGAGATCCAGGAAGGCATTTATATCCCTAACGTCCTACTAAAATAAACTTCATCAGCCTGGAGAGAAGAAGCTCCAGGGAGACCTTCTAAAAGGTGTCTATGAGAAAGCAGGAGATGGATTCTCTATCAGGGAGTGTAGTGATAGGACAAGGAGTAATAGCTTTAAACAAAAAGAGGGTAGATTTAGATTAGATATAAGGAAGAAATTCTTAGGTGATGAGGCACTGGCGTATGTTGCTCAGAGAAGTCCCAGCCCTGGAAGTGTTTAAGGCCAGGCTGGATGGGGCTTTGAGCAACTTGTTCTGGTGGGAGGTGTCCCTGTCCGTGGTAAGGGGGTTGGAACTGGATGGGCTTGGAACTGGAATGTTCCTTCCAACCTAAACCATTTTATGAAAGCAAACTAATAGCAAGGACCATTTTCAAACTGCCAATGGTAAGTACTTGAAGATCAGTTTTGCAATTAATTTTGTCTCACTAATTATCTATGGCTGCCAAGATCTGAATATTAAAGACTGAGAAATCTCTCGCTCTATTCTTGAGCTTGGAAACCACAACATAAAATAATCACATAGGGTTGACAAAGGAAGCTTTCCATCCCTTTTGAGAAGTCTTCTCTATAGCAAACCGCACATCTTCAAAATCTGAAGCTATATATGAAGTGTCTTGCTTTGTTTGCTTCTTCTCATTACTGTATGACAGAGTAATTACATATGAATAGAATTCACAGGTCTCTTAGGAAGTTTGACACCTATTTTTTGTTCAAATAAAACTACAAGTCCTTTTTAAGGCAACCAAAATTTGAATTATCCAAATAGCCTACGTTCTTGGTTTCTGCATCCCTGCAGAAAGGGGGAGAAGAAACAGAGCAAGGCTTACCTATCACATCTTATACTACTCACTCCTGGAAACTAGGAGGTGAGGCAGGACTAATTTTCATAAAATAGACAGACAGGAAAAAAAGAACAGCATCAACTGTGTGGAATACAGCACCAAAAATAATAGTATAGCATGACTTTTGGTGGCGTATTTTCAGTACATTAAGAATAGCATTTCATAGTGCTCTCACCTGTCCTGCAGCACTGGGAAGTAATGTAAAACATCTATTCCATTCACTGTAATTTTTCCAGTCCCATTGTCATAAACTATTACAGTAGCTCTTGAAGTTTTTCTTTCACCTTAAAGGAATTAAAAGCAATCTGTTATGCGCCTTCGATATTCTACAAAATTTCAAATACCTAAGAAGTTAAGCTGATCTTCAGTCTTTCAAACAGTACCAGGTGTTTGTTTTTGGAAGCTAACGTAATAAAAAAAACAGGGGAAGCAAGTAAATGCAGATAGTGAACAGTCAGCTTTCAATACATTTTAATCAATACTATTAAGAAGGTCAGGATACTTTCTAGACCTGGTGAGGTCACAGCATGTGAAAATAAACAGATTGTTGAACACTTATGTTTACCATAAGCACAGCTTCCAAGTCTAATATTAAAGACTTTGTAAAATCATACAAAGGTACAATATTCACATGGAAAAGGTTAACACTAACTATGCTGATATAAATATCGCTTACGCATCATTTAGCATTGTTTCCTCAGAAATTACTAGTTGCAATTCAGTTCTGTAAACACATTAGCTTCAAGTTAAAACACGACAAATTCTATGCTAAAGCCTATGACCAATCTTCTGTGGCACAAAGGAAGCAATCGTGATAAAACAAATTAGATATTTTGCTTAATTAAGGGGGGTGATGGGACACAAGAATGTTCTTAAACTTATAAAGATAGCTTTTCTTAAGATGGGTTGCTTGTTTACGAAACTTTAGCAACTATTATTCTGAAGATACTGTTGAAAACCAAAGTGGATTAAATCCCAGTTTGGCTCTTTCACATCTTCTTGTTTTCATATCATCTTGAAGTTAACCCAGCAAGAACAGAGCTCACCAGCCATTTTGCTTGCTCCTCAAGCTCTCTGAGACTTTTATTCTTATTATCCTCCGCCTGCTGCTTAAGAATACACACCCCTCTTAAACATACAGCATAAAGTGTGCATATGCATACACAGACTTGCACATGCTTTGTCCAAGAAGAACCTTCAGACTTTCCTACACGTTTTTGATACATTAGTTTTCCTAGTCAACCTCTCATATGGTATCATTCTTCCACTTCCATGTGTCACTTCACTGAAAACGTGAGCCACCTGTGTTTAGAAGATGCACAGACCCTTGTGGTTTCTCTCCAATATCCCCTCTGTCTCAGTACCAGTGACTGATTCCCGTCTCTGTCACATAATGCTAGCTACAGTTCATCAACTTGTTTGAAAATTTAAGATTTTGCAAATTCTTTGTAATTTCCTCAGCTGTTTGTAAATATTGAAATGCTCGATTTTTGTCCTCAAAACTCTCTTTTCCTGAATTGCCTACAAAACTCATGATCAAGGTTATTTAGTGGTCTAAGCTCACCACTTTTATACTATGCAACAACACTATTACATCCAATGAATTCTCCATATGCGTTTGGGATCCCCCCAGTTCCCCACCCTTTATGTTCAGTCAACTTTTCACAGCAAAGTCTGTGGTTTTTTTTGTACAATGTGCAGCACAGTGAGGTCCTCTCTACAGAGATAGTACTGTATCAGAACGAATAGTTGACAGACTGTGCCAAAAATTGACTGTTAAACCAAGCTGGATCATAACTTAGTATGTCAAAACATAATTAACAATTATACATCCGATATAAACAGAAGCATATAAGAAGAAATAGTGAAACTGCGTTGTACATACATGAATATTATACAGAAATTAGTGGGAAGAGGATAAAAATTCTGCATTACCAACCAACTTGAAATTATTACCTTCACTGGTGCTGAAGGCCACTCCTCGCTCATCATACTTCAAAGGCTCAATAACAACTTTTTGCAATTGTGCAGAAATTTCTCTGGAAAACTTTTTTATATAATTCTCCTCGATGTTACCACATGGCGACGTCACCAATTTTTGTAAGAGTTGAATAAATCTCGAATACTGTAGACAACAAGACCTCATTAAAGGATGCAAGTGTAATTGCATTTGCTAAAACTTTCTATTTTTATGTACTTAATCTTTCCTACTTCACTTTTATTGATGATTTCTGACAAGATGACACTTTTGCACCTACATGCTGATTTAAGAACAGCATGCAGATGCAGCATTTGCTGTGTGACTAAAGATACCTGGTTCTTTCTTCAGGCAACAATGAAGCTTTAATTCAAAGTATAACCACCAACCCCTTTGTAACACAGGATTACTGTATTAGAATGAAGTTCATCTTACTTTTAAAAAGAAAACATTGAGGGGGTCTTCATTCTTTTGTTGTCATTAAAATGGCAAAAGGAGACGATTTTTACCTCATTTTCAGTAAGTCAGCATATTCATTGACTTGGAAATAATTTTATTTCACTAAACTGAGCCTCTTAAATGATTATATTTCATAATATATACAGGAAATACCTATCTATCTATCTTTGGCTGTTCAAGCTGAGTTGCTTTAATGTTTATGATTTCCTTTAAACCGAACAATCAAGCTATTTAAAAATTCAAGAGATACTTGACTTAAAGGGCAACCTCTTGAAATAAATTATCCTTTGCTACTGTGTGGTTCTCCTTCCCCCTTACACCCCCTCCGAAGTTCTTCAACATGTGATTAAAGAGTAAACACCACTGTGTTAACCCATTTGTGCTAAAAGCTGGGATGTCCTGTTATGAAGCGTTACCGGCAGGAGTACCAGATAGCTAGGTCACAGGATGTAAAGGTATGCCATCTTTTAAAACGGATTTTTCATATAGATATCACATCTAAGTTTTCTTAACTTACCAGTTGTTATGAAAAGTATTTTCTCTTCTGTTTCCAGAAGTTTCTGCACAAAATTAATTCTTTTTTTTTTTCCCTGTAATTTAGCAATAGTTCCTGGAACTCTGACATCATTCAAAAAGCTACTTCTGTCTAACAATCTGACACACATCTGCAATCCCTTAGGAGCAAGATAGCTGAAATCTCATGGGTAGATCAGGATGGAGAACTTAGAACAGCAATTTCTAACTTACATTTATGGACATGAACCTGCCAAAGACCTTTCCACTTTACTCATAGACAAGAAGTCATATGATGTTACTGTTCTGGATGACAAATGAGCAAAGGGTACATTTGCTGCTGCCATGCTATTTTGTAATGATATTGTCCACAGGAGAAAAGAGATTCGGCACTGTTTCTAGGTGGAAAAATACTTGGAATGCTCTGTGTTACATTCTCTGGTACTATCATATTCAAGCTTAGGCTTCCAGAAGAGAACTGAAGTTGGCCACACAGACTGAACCTGCTGTTACAAAAGCTAATGCTATTTAGGGGATTGCAGGAAAAAACTCTGAGTAAGAAAAGTGGATGACTATTAGGCTTGATAGTCTTATTCCCAGAGAAGCATGTAAAGTACTCCAAATCTCGATACTGATACAGCCTGCTGATACTGGCAAAACTACAAAAATCCTCTTCTCTCCTCCCATACTTCATATCAAGGAGAATGTATAAAGAGCTATCCCAGATGAGACCACAGATCTGTGTAGCTTTATATCTTGTTTCTGATATTTGATTCTGTAGCCAATCACTAAGAAAAGGAATCCTTATTTCTGACCATCCTTCTCTGTGACTTTTCTATCTCTATTGTGCCCTTCTTAAGATTCAAACACTCTCTACGGATTTACCATTACACAAATCCATCGTGTTTCCCCATCTTCAACATTCACCCTTTCCCTAAAATAAAGAACAGAGGTTCTAACCCTGTTTTTCATCTGTAATTAGAGTAAATGACTACTTATTTCTATTATAAGCTGTCACTATGCTTCATTTCTATTAACACAATTAGATAAAAAGAGACAAGGCCTCACAATGCTACCAGAAGAAAAAATGAACTAATGTAAGCAACAATAGAAAACCCTTAATTGTTCTGTATTATGCTAGATAAAAAAGGGACATAGGGTAAAGACAACGTGAAAATAATGTGGTAGTGCTATAAGATACGCATTTTATGGGAATAAAGTTCTTTTGAAGAGCACCTGCCTCTCTGTAATGCCTTTACAGTATCCAAAAACGCAGAGTCCATGTTTTTAAGACACAAGCCTCCTTAAGATTAGAAGGATTAATTACTTACATCATCATCTGACAGTTTTTCTAACAACATTTCTTCCAATTCCGTCTTAGTCAGCCATCTGCTGCCAACCAGGTTCCTGTTTAAAATATCACATATATTCTCCCTTTAATTAACCATGCAATTAGAGTTACATCACAAAGGACCACACATACAGTCTTAGCTCAGAAATATATTTTACATCACAAATGAATACAGATCACATTCCCATAGTAAATAGAAAAAGGCCTACACTGATTTTAAAAGATCTTTTGAAAGGAATGGTAACGTCACATACTGAATTTACCAAATTAAAATTATGTATTTCACTTACATATTATTCATATTATTGCAGTCTGATATTGAGCAAGATTACTCTTGCAAGAGTAATCTATCTTCTCCTCAGCTTAAAACTTAGTTTGAAAAATTTGCTGCTAGGAAGGGTTTGGTTTATTAGCAGCAAAGAAATAAATCAAAAGGCAGGACGTAAAAAAATTCTAAAGCAACAAAATTTTGCCTGTGGTCTCCAATTCTTTGGTTCGATACTGAACTCCACTTGCGGTAAGTATTGTCAAGGTACTAATGCAGCAATAACAACCATACTGTATTTTATCTACTATATAATCTCTATCTGCTCAGTACAGAAACTGAACCAATGATAGAAACAGCAGAAGTTAAGAAAACAGCCTCATATAGAGATGTTAACACAAAAAAAAACAACGTGTGAAGTAAATCTTTGGGAAACATGTATCATACGAAGTGTCTGACAAAACAGAATGCTACCTTAAATATACACATCAACTTTATCAGGTAAATTTAAGGCAAAGTGCTAACTCTAATACCTCTGTAGGATTTTTTTTTTTAATTTTTATTTTTTAAAAGAAGCAATCCTAATGAACAAGCTCTGATTCAGAAAAGCATTCCTACTCAAGGTGATTTTAAGTAGTACTTCTGAAGTATGTATTTTAATGTTTTTCTGAGTCAGGGCATAAGAAATGTTTACTTAGAGACAGTGCTGGTTTTAACAGGAATCTTAAAAAGTACCTAACTCTGACAGATTCAAGTATATAGTATATATATTTACGTACAGCTACTTCCAGTGAAGCCAGTGATTTATTTATTTTAAACATGTGAAAAGCTATAAGCTTAAGTCTTTCAAGATCAGGTTCCTACCCCTCAGTTAATATTACAATGTGTCCATGACAGATTGTTTGCTGGAAAAAAAAAAAAAAACAGTTCCCACCACCCCCTACCTACCTTGAGGAGATAAATTATTGAGGCTAATCTCAAAGGAAGTACTACATCCCTTAAACCCTTTAAATTATCAGAGTTTTTACAAACATAAAAGAGGAAAACAAAAACTTTCAACCCTGACTACCTTTAGGTCATTTTTCACATCAGTAAATCCACTGGCTGAGCTCTCTAAGGTTATTTTCAGCAGCATATGCCAAGAAACTTAAATCATTTGTTCTCGTCTGCTTAGAAACTAATACAGATCTATAATAAAATATTCTGTGGCTCATAGAACGCTATATATACATATATATATATGCACACACACACATATACACACACACACCATGAACAAACATGAACTTCTATTATTTAAGAAGGAAATAATCTCAACAAATTAACACTTTCTCTTCCTAATGTAAACAATAAATGGCTGAAATTAAGAAATGACAAACCAACACAACGTGCAACTGGAATGGCACACAAACCTGGCCAGAAAATACATAGCAAGAACATAAATCAAAACTTTTTTTTCCAGTGTCTAAATTGTAACTATATAAAAATTGGTAAGCACTGAAATCAAATCTTCCTAGCTGTATCTATTTTTTTTTTTTAGATACTTGCTTGATTTCATATTCCAATATATCAAAATCCTTGCAAAAAGAGTAAAATATATATAAAAAAAATCAAGAAAACAGCCTAAGAAGTGAACAGTTTCTAAAACGTATATCCATTTCAAAGACAACCCTGACAGTATGCACTGAGAAACCAACAACTATAGCATTTCACAGCTTGTTCTGGTTAACATGCACCTTTTTAGCTTGGCCATAGCCACTGAAGAGAAAAGCTTACTATGCACACCAGAAAAGTTAAAGAAAATAAGAGAAACTTAGAGAAACTGAATTCAATTACCATTAATGGTGATATTACAACAAACCGAACCAAATAAACTTTTCTAAAATAAGTACAGCTTTGATGATTCAGCTGTACAAAGCCATTAGAAGAAAAATAGTGGAATTAACTATTTTGATGCTCTTCGAGTTCAACATTGGTAAGTAAAAATACTCAAGAACAGCAATTAATGAAAGACTATTAAAAAGCTCAGCTTTAGACCTTAGGATTTTTCCAACAGTTAAGCAACATATTTGATGTTTACAAAGGCCTTATTTTCTCATAAAAATCTTACTACCCTTTCCAAAAACCTTTACTAAAGAAATAATTAGGAAACTTCATATATGGACAAAGAATCCTGGATATTCTCTACATATTTTCAAGTCACACTTTTGAATTCTTATATAGGAGAGAACATTGAAAAGATCTGAGAGAGATTGAACAGTAAGAGATATAGTTGGGGGTTCCCTATTTCAGCAGTGAGCACTCCACACATACAGATTACAGACAGACCTTTCAACCTGAAATTAGCATACAAATATTAAGTCAGGGAATAGTGAAAAAGTCTGAGAATGGGTTAATGGAATAAAAGGCAGGTAGGATGGGAGACTACAAAATGTGCCAAAAACAACATACTGAAGCATTTTAAGAAAAGTAATATCAACATGTAATCCAACTGGAAACATACTTTTTTTCCTTCTGAGGTGGCAAGTCTTGAGCTGCCAGTTGGTCTTGATGTTTCTGAACATTTAGCAGTTTTTCATAGGTATCCTAAAATATGTATGGAAGAAGAATTTAAATGCATTTTTTTCCATTTAATATTTTATTTTATTATGTAAAACACGCTTATGTGGTTTTGGTCTCCAAACATCTAAAATTCAAGAGGTTAGAAAACAAACAGAGCTCTGACAAGTTAAAAAAATATTTTTTGCATGTTTAATAGCATGTTAAAGCTAAACCAATAAACATTTAGACAGTAGGTGTAATATTTTCATATGTAGTTCAAGGTAATTAATTTTGAATTGTGTTATTTTTCTTTACTTTGTTGCCTTCTTATACATGCTTTTACAAAAATTCTCAAATGTATACAGAAAAGCAGCTACATTTATGTAACGGATATGCCTCCAAAACATACTGCACAATCATTTCAGAGCATTCACATTTTAGCTTGTCTTCCTCAAAATAGTGAGGAGATTTAAAGTTATAAATTATTTAATTTAGCTAGATTTTTGTACATTTGGATTGTCAGCTCTATCAGTAGTCTGTATTAATCAGAACTCGCTTGTACCCAGGCATGTCCATGAAGACACACGGTTAAAGTTATCATAATTAGAATTTTTTTTTTTAAACATTACAGATATATTGGCTCTAAATTTTCAGTACTTTTTTTTCCCTCAACAGTTTTCTCAAAATTCTTCGCTATGTAATTTCAAATCATGCTGTGATAGGGATTTACAATTTCAGAAAACCAAAAGCAAAAATATTCATAAAGCCACACAGAAAATATTACATGAGAGACGTTTTTAAATAAACAGTTTCTTCACTTCAAAAACTTTTGGAATCTATTTTGTTCTAAAGTATTACATCTAATACTAAGAACTACAATAGTGATTTAAACTAGAAATAGGAATATCTGGAAAAATAATTACAAATAATATTGAAACAGAATTGTATTACAGCAAAGTACTAGAATGTAAAATAATTTACTTTCATTAACAAGTGAAAGTACAAAGCTTATAACCACTTTCACATACTTTAATAATGTAAGGACTGTAGCAAATACTAGGGAAACTACAGATTAGGAATTACTGGGGACAGGGAAGGATCAATTTTTTTTTTTTTGCTGTATTACTTAAAACAAATAGACCATTAAAAGAAAAGCAAGACAGATACATACTGTTAAAAATTAACCACTGAAATTCTAGTTCTTAACACAAGTAATACTGTGATTTGCAACAGGCTGCCATGAAATTTCTGCAAGTTTACTTTTTTTTTTTTTTAAAACCCACCTCGCTTAGCTATGAGCATCTACTGTCCAAGCTGATTTATCCATTAATATAAAAAAACATTGGCTCATATACTAAAAATATGTGTACTTAAAGTATATGAACTAAGAACAGATTGCTATCTGAGCTGCACTCGAAGCATTTAAATAGGGACAATTCACTAAGGCCTTTGATGCAGGTCATTGGTGACATTTTTAACAGCGCTGTGGAACAAAAGTATTTTTGGAATAACTCCACAGTATAAAATCCTGCAGTACAAAACTGCCCACTTTTCCTTGAGACTGCACAAGAACTCACATATTATAGTAATATGCCTTCCAGAAATCTTTCAGTTTTGACAGAGATAACCCATTTCAGGTAGGAACTAGGAAAATTTTTCAATTTAAAAAATGCTCTGTCTTTACACACATGAAACACCACATAAAAGAGCATAACAAATCATATTTTCAAATACTCCCAAACCTCAGAAATACATCCATAGATCTCTAAGATAAGAAGGTATGGTAGCACTACTTTGGGTATCATTCATATCACATCACCTCTAATAATCTTAACAGCTCTATTCAGAGCTGACTATTAGGCTGCAAAAAGTTCTATGCAGGAAAAGCAGGCACATCTCATGCCCTCTAACCCAAACCTTGTGCCTGACACCAAGAATTTTTTTTAATGCATTTGTAGTTAGACTGGAAGAAGAATCAGTATGGAAGCTTCTGCTCTGGACTGTAGTGGGGACGGAAGAGAAGGGAAAAGGATTTAGCTGCAGGTCAGGTATCTCTGGAGAAGTCCCTGGAACAGGGGCTTCAGATTACTATGAGCATTGGGAAGTCATCAAACCAGGCACGAAGATGATATTTTAGAAATTAAGATGATCTCTTTAAAATGTTCAGGTTAAATTACAGAAGCAGTGGTCATTAAAAAAAAAAAAGAAACAAAACACCAACAACACCCTAACTAAAAAACCTTTACGCAGGAGATGAAGTCAAATAAAATTAGAAAATAGTATTATAAAACATTTTGGCATGGAAGTCAAAATCTAAATATAATTTCCTGCATATTTCTGGCAATTAAAGTGAACTTGAATCTGTTATGAGATAAAATTTTGGTCTTAAGTATTACAAAAAATTAATGCAAGTGTTTAACGTCTGTAGAGAGATGAAGTCAAACAAACTAAAAGAACCACTCACTTGTGCAGTAAAGTACGTGGATGAGTCTTGCAAAATCAGGAATCGCATGTAATGCCCAATAATTTATCTGACAAATCTTCACTCCTCACAGGCTAAAGAAAGCATCTGAAGACACACTTGCTTTTTCAAAGCTGGCAGGTGAAGATTTTACTAATCACTTCAGGATTCAATAGTCCAACTCATGAATGTACACATCTGTGTGTCTCGTAAACTCAGCTCGTACACAATCAAAATAGCTGATTTTACAAGATTGGCTATGTGCTAAAATGCTTCCATTTCTAATAGAGGTATCAAATTTTAGATCTGTGTAAGGATTAAGTCTTCTAAAATACAAAACGATATTCTTATTTTACCCTACATAAAAATTTTGGGAAGAAATTAGCAAATGGAACCCTAGAAAATGAGGGCTTTTTGGTCCTTTTTTTTCTTAAATGGGAATTTAGCATTGTAGCATTTTGGTTAAAATATGCTGCAGAGCTCGTATCATTTTGCCTTTTTCTTCATGTTTTTTTTTTCACTTCAGCATATACTTAAAAAAAAAGTTAAAATGCTCTATTGCATATATTATCCACAATCTGATATTTCTAAAAAAGTAAAGCAGCAGTTACATAAAATTACTATTTTGCTTCACAGACTGGTATGAAGAGACCATTTTGTCTTGCTTTGTGCATTACTAAAATATGACATTTTCTCCAAAAAACTCTTAAGTTAAATGATGATCAAGTATACAAGCAAATATTTGTGAAGCTGTTTCATGCAGTAAACGTTGTATATCAGAAGAAAAATAAATTGTCCTTTCCTGACAGCTAAACTTTATTCAAACAGGCAGAATAAAGGGAACAATGGAGTATAAAGTGAATATCCTTTATGAAAGTTCATTTAATATTCAAGTCATATCAACATGTATATTGGCTGTTATAATACATGTGAATACATATGGTTTCTATTTTCACTAGGTGGGTAACATTATTTCCTAGTGTTAACTACACGAACAATGCTGTGACCATTTATGTCACTAGAAATTAATAAAAGTGAAGTTCCACATGAGTCTGTGTAGTAATTAACAGCATACAAGTTTAAGCTAAATATTATGTTTATCTGATTTATGAGACTTAACACAGCAATTTTAAGGACATCCTCAAATGGGATTGATTACTTACACTACACTGTATTAACATACAACCTTTCTTTTTTCCTAGCCAAATTAATTAGCTTTGAGACTTAAAAATATGTTTTCTTAAATACACATTAGCCTAATAAGAGGTTAAAACAACATCGGGAATTTCATGCAGATTTAGTCTTTCATTTGGCTGACTGAAAAAAATGTTAAATCTCCTTTAATGGATTCAGGCTTACAGAACTCTATTTAATGAAGATATTTAGAAACATTCTAAGAACGCTCAAGCACTTAAATATCCTATACTAATGAAATTTGTGTTTGTCAAAGTGGTTTTGTTTGAAGGTGGTTGCCACTGTTAGAAACAAGATGCACACTATTCTCTTTGAGATTTCCAAGGCAATCTTGCATACTCTTTCTAACTGCTTGGAAGAGCTAAAAATAAACTTGTGCTCCTTGTAAAATTTGTAATTTCTTCATTATGATGGAATGCAACAAAACGTCTTGCCCTTGGGTTGCTCCGTTTCAGCCAAAACAAATGCAAATGGCTTGTCAGATGACAGCTGTTTGATAAGGCTCCTCTACAAGACCTGCATGCTTTACTTTTTTCCGTGAAACTTGGGATGAAAGGCAGAAGGCAGGAAGAGAATTAATGTAGCATACAGTCTAAAGGCAATGCTACAACCGTGATTAAGTAGAAAAGTTAAAAGGCACAGATTTTCCACAGCCTCGCTGCGTGCAACCCATCCGTGTAACAAGTTGACAGGCCTAGCGCGTCAGCTCCATCATCCTCTCCGACAGCTAAAACGCAGCATTGCATCCCTTTTCAGAGAAAATTTGCGTCTGCACCATGAAGCGTTGTACATTATTTCTTAGCACTGCAGGGGGCTCAAGTCCATATGGAACCTTCACAAATATTACCACAGATCAAACCAGCGGCGTTTCGAGGCAGATTTGACATACCTATTTAAATGAACAGCAGGGGTCCTCGGGCTGCCTCAGGCTGTGCAGGAGAAAACCTCTGTGGAAAGCCTATGCTGCAGCTCCATTACTCAGCAAAGATACACTCTACATTTATCATTCATTTCATTTCTGCCAGGGCAAGAAGCTCATTTGCCCAAGGTCAACAACAAAAAAAAAGGGGGGGGGGCTGTTTTTTATTCTCCCAAAGAAATAAATGTACCTGACAAGTAGGGATTTTGTCCTTTGGGTACACAGTACACAAATAAATACCAGATAATTCTAATAAAATCACTGCACTCCGTAAAACCGTGCACTGACTTTGGTAACAAAATTTATTTTTTTGAGAACAGACTAATCACAGAAATAACTTTTTAAGACTAATGAGGAAACAAAATCTGAAATGACTGTCCAGTTAAATATTTCTGCATAAAGCATTTATGCTTTCATCTTCTGTAAGTACACATAAGAAACATGCATAAACTCTTCTAAGGAGGTAGATAACGCTTGCGCTATTGATGGTCACAGATATGGAGCGTCTATTCATAATCCACGTGAAGACTCAGAAGCTGTATCTGATAGAACATAATGAGACCCTACCATAAAGGTAAACAGATGCAGATCTTTTACTCCTGGAACCATGCTAATCAGAAAAAGCCTTAAGTTTGCATGAATGAAACAGTCTTAGAAAAATCAATTAAGCAGTTTAAATGCAAATTTTCTTCATACTAAATGTCAGCACAAATAACGTTTCCTATAGCTTTGCCCTTCAAGGGAAAAAAAAAAACTATTTTTTTTATTCTACAGCAATTTTTCCTAGGACTAGCTGTTTCTGTTGTTTACACATTCTCCACAACTAACTTTATGCTACTAAGTGGGTACAGCCTACAAGAAAGCAGTCAGACTATTCAAATGCAGATCATAGTCAAAACTGTAAAATAAACCAAAAAAATAAGCAGGAACTACTACGTACTCTGTTCTCTTAAACTTCACATAAAAACACCTCTAATAATAGATATTGTGACAAAAATTAACATTTCTTTCATGTTCAGTGGTGATATGACCTACTGTGAAAACACTGAGTAAAGTCAGGAGCTCCTGATACACATCCCTAGAATAACATGCACTTGACTAGGAACTAACATTATTTACTACAGGTACCATACTTACATGCATTAATGAATAGTATGATTGCTTGCCGGTATAAAAGAGGAAGTGAAATGGTCGGCCATCTTCTCCCCACTGGATTTCTAATGAAAAGAAAGATTAGACAAGAAAGCAATATACGCTCACTAAAAAAAATCTTTGTATTTAATTGCTGTTACAAACGTCTTTCATAATACTGATTACCTTTTAAAATATCAGAGAACAATGACATTTCATGGGTATTCAACCTGTCTGGAAATCTAATGATTTAGACTACCTTGTTAAAACCAACCAAACAAACAAATCTCTAGCTGCAATTATAAGCAAATATTTAATACTTCTAAATATCTTTTAACATGAGGGAATCCCTCATGCATGTCTTAAATGAGCTTTCAAAGACTGTTTAGTTGGTATTACAGATGCAAATATCCATTTTAGAACAGAAAGAAGTACAAACTAAGGGACAATTGAAATCTACATAATGATGGCAAAAGGCTAAATATTAACTGCTCTGGAAAACAGTGCTTTAAACTCATAACAAATTACTTACTAGTATAACACATATACAACAAATTTAGTATTCATACAATTATCTTCTGCAGGTAACTACAAATATTCAAAACTTGGGAGATTTTAGGACTTGTTCATGTTGATGCCTGTGGGATATTTAAACACAAGACCTATGCTATGCTTTACATAATTAGTACAGCAACAAAACAGTCTTTGTTTAATTCATCACATCCAGATTATTTTATTCATCAAAAAAAAAAGCTATTTATGGAGATGAGTTTCGACTTAAGAAAAAATTGTGTATCAAATATAAGTGTCTTAACATGACACCCATCTCTTCCAAACACAGAAAACTAACAAAAATAAACACCTGAGAGCTTTTAAAAAAATTGAACTGTAAAGAAACCGCCAGTCATTTTATCCAGTAAGTTCAGTTGAAGCAATCTATGAACTACTGACAAAGATAAGACTCCAAGAACCTGTCTGATAAGCATGCTGGTGTATTGCATTGAAACATTAACACAGAATACAGCAGAAGTAGAATGAAAAGATGTAAAACAAAAAAAAAAAAGGAAAGAACACTGGGGGCATTTAACTGGATATAGTACTGGGAGAACGTATGAATTTCCCTTTTTGTGGCTGTGAAAGTATGTTTAGTTGAAATTACTATTCAGGAAACATTCTGAAGTATAAATTTATGGTTTTGTACTTCCAAATTCTTACAGATGTAATGCACAGACAGTCAAGAAAAGCTGCCTTAAAAAAATAACAGATATTTATTGAAAAGTGTTAATTTTAGAAATATACATTTACACTAATCCTAGTTCTCAGGACAGAGCTAGAATCTCAAAGAACTCTTTGGTCCTGAAAACATCGAGAGTAGTAGCTTAGTTCTGCCATAAACAGCCCTTAGATTTTAAAATTGTATAATTATGTTTAACTGTCTTACCCTTTGCATTCTACTTTCTATTTTATGATACTGTGAAGTTAGAAATTAATGCATGATACCATTTAATAGCTAACATTCCAAAATTTCTAGCAATGCAGAGATCTTTCTAAAAGATGCACAAAATCTAAAAAGCATCAAGAATCTATTGATTCCAGGAACAGTAAAAGGAAAGAAGAAAAGAAGGAAAATGATAGGATTACACTGATCATCAGAAGTTTCTAAATGGGACTCAATAGTTCAGTGAATAAAGAATTTCACATCCATGCTAATAGTTCATACTAAATGACAGCCAAAAAATTAATAGCAACTTTGTAAAATTCTTTGTAAAATTTAATTTGGTGATTCCGATCAGGTTCTCATTAAACAACATATTGGCGTGTCACTGACAACTGAGGTGCCTCAGGAAGCAAGGCCAAACACTGTATGGATCAAGTGCAGATTTAAGACTTCCAGGTCAAAAATGAGATGTGATGGGGAGAGTTTCCATTCACATCACCCCCTATTCTCTCAACTGGCAATTTCGAGGCTGTAATTTCTCTGCTTTTAGAGCACCGAAGGTACCAGGAAAACTTTTGGTTTAAAATAGCATTAATGAATATTTTATGGATGTGATAGACAGCACTGACAAAAAAGCTACTGAATTCAACAAAAGGTTTTCCAGTGACTTCAACAGATTTTGCACGTCATTCTACCTGCTGTTTATTTTTAAATAACGAAAAACATTTATCTATAGTCAGCTCACAATATGCCTCAAAGGGCTACTGGTGTTCCAGAATCCAGCAGTATTTTTTTTAACCTAAAAGCTAGAATACTAGATCAGGCTTTGTACTGCTCAAGTCTTACCAATTCCCTCCCCCACATTGTTCCTAATAAAAATAAATCTGTGAAAATAAGGCATTCTACATATATAAATTTTTTTAATACTTAGAAAAAGAATTTGAAAAAGATCTATGAAAACTTACTCCTCTGTTCTGGAAAAATTTCTGTGGGATGCTGCAAATAAATAAACAAATATCATCAAAAGGAAAAAGTTACTTGAAACATCATGTTATGGTTATTCAAAAATGCAACAAGAAATCCTACCTTCATCATGGGCCTGGCTCGTTTGTCGAATAAGCCCGAAGGAAAGAGATAGGCAATAGCTCTCTGAAAACAGAGATCACATATGTAATTTTTCCATAAAAGAAGCATCAAAACACTGCTTAGGTACTTTCTCGTAGAGAAAATTGAACAATTTTTTCACATGCATAAGCAAATCAGTTAACAACGACTGCCACATATCTGCTGTGTGGAAAAGAAAAGCAGACAGTTTCCTCAGGAATCCTCGGGTGGAGTAAAATCTCATTATGAAGGTTGCAATCTACTATATCAGAATGAGTGAACATTCCTCTAAAGTTTTTTTTGTTTTTTTTTTTTACAGTACACATTTACAATGACTCATCAGAACTACTCAAGTGCAAAGACCACCTTTTTAACAAGTAAATGCAACACTCATTTTTCCTTAAAACTTCAAATGCTGCAACTTCTATGAGAAATTACATTTTATTTATCTTTCTGAAAATATCAGAGATTGTTAATAGTGCCTACTGACAAACTGAGCAAAAGAATTTTATTTATTCAAACACAAAACAACTGGACACAAAGTTTTGCAAATTTGGAACCTCAGTTTCTATAGATTTAGGTTCCCAAAGTCTAAAAGCAATGTTTGTTGAGGCAGTAGAAGATACTTTACATAGCCTAAATAAGTATTTCATCGAACACTGCATTTGGAAACAACTGGGAATCACTGCAATCTTTGCTGAAGTTGAACTAATAGCGCAGCAAAGCAAGACTCCTAAATGCCATTTTTCTTTTTTAAAACATTAATTCTCTCACTTTCTCAATACCTAAGGGTTTGCTAAAACAATTTAGAAACAAGTATGACATTACACACTCATGATTTACCACTGTTCGTATGGAGTACAGTGTACCAGATGCATCACTTGCTTTTACTTAACCAATATTCTGCTTTTCCTGTGATATATAAAGTTTGTATTATTTGCCTCCAACAAATAAAGTAGGAATGACAAAATTCAAAGTCATTCTGGCAAAATGCAAGGCAAAGCAGCTTACAAGGTTAAACCCAATGGCATGTCTTTCCATTCAACACCATTTTACTGTCCCTTTTCAGCGCAACTGAAACATAAACGTGTATCTTTACTTTATTCACTGAATGGTTGGGGTGGGCAGAGACTTCTGGAGGCAACCTGCTCCAACACCAGCTCAAGCAGGGCCATCCAGAGCAGGCTGCCCAGGACCATCTCCAGGCGGCTTTTGAACACCTCCGAGGAGGGAAAACTTATTATAAAACATTACTAACATATGAGAGCTCTTCATTTCCATTTGTTTTCAAAAACGAAACAGACAAAGAGAGCCACCAAAACCCCCCAGATGCAGGACTCTGGCAAGTGTGGCCAACTTCAGACAGTGGGCAGTAGAACTTGAGATAGAAATCATTTGCTTGTACAATAATATGGACTAACTGAATAAAACCCTCTGGCTGTCGTCTCGCTTATACTTCCACTAGACAGTAAGGAAAAGTAGAATCACAATAAAATCACAATTAAAAATCTGCACTTAAGAAGAATGCCTCTTTGTTAGTTAGGCAACCTTAGGGCTATTATTTGCTGATCGTTTTTTTTCCATGGACATGGAGTGGTTTGTCAGTGCTTCAACAGATTTATATGTATTTATATGCATGGAGTGTAAAAGGACCTAACCTATTACTTTCATTAATCCCCTACTGGTATTCTGAACAGAAATTTTGAGAATTCTGAAGCAAACAAAGGCTTAACTTGATTTTATGAAATGGTAATTTTGTTTCTCTTAGTGACTACTGTATTCCCATTTGTTAGTCAATGGGCATTTTATGCATACACACAGTAGGTGAACACCTATTTATGAACAAATGGGGATTAATTATGATGACAACAGAGAAATCCACTGTGAGCCAAATGATGTTAAACAAACACATTATATAATATATTAAAAGAATTTATTACAGGATATTGAGACTGACTGTGCGTGTACTTAAGAGGTAGACGTTATACAAGCATCTCCAGAATCTCAATCAAAACAGCTACTGTAACCATGACACCTTAATAAATGCCAAATTTACAATCTACTATTTATAACGAAGAGTGTCTGTCACCTGAGATGTACTACATCTTGAAAGTTTATTTTACGTTGCTTGAGTGTATATTCATGTCTTTCATGCTAAATCATAAACAAACCCTGCATTAAGAAATCTTAACATCTACTTTCAGCTCTCCACACGTCAACTAGCCAAAAAATAATTGTTCTATTTTGTAAGTTTCTTTTTTATGTTGTTGGAGTTTTTGTTTGTTTTTCCCAAAATGAAAAGAAGTAATCTTCCTGCCCTCTCCTTTCTTATGGAAAGTATTTGGAGTATTTCAGTCAAGGAGCATTTGCCTTTACAACCTGTTCAGAACTATCCTGGGATGCAACAGACTACAGGTGAAGCCTTGCTCTCCTTTATTCAGAAGACTTTCTTCATGTTAAATAGCTGTGCCCCCAGTTTTTACTGAATTTGACCAAGAGCTGTTTTCCTTAGGCTATCATTTCAGATAGGCAAGATTCATTCATCTTCCTCTAACCTCCACAGATTCAGGGCTACTACTTCACAGTTCTATCTGTTAAACCACACTATTACCATTGTTTTCTGATAAAAAAAACACAACTTCCTAAAAAAGGAACAGCATAATTATTTTCAGCAGAAATGCTTAGAAATCCTGTACGTAGTTAACAGAATGGTGTTTCCAAAAATTACTGTGTAAACTGCTGGAAACAAAAGGTGGAATGGGTACAGTCTGCATTTGCTATGAGTTGCTGAAAAAAATGTAGCTGTTTCCTCTCAGGATTTGAAGGTGCTTGTTTTTAAACGCTGTTGAGCCATTCAGAGGAAAAAAAAAAAAAAGGAAAAAACCCTCTGTAGTCACACCTTCAAAAACAGTAGATCACAATGAATACATGTCAGTATCAAGATGGTTTAACTCAGGCACTGCTACACTGCTAAAGGACCACACAGTATTTCACTTCCAGTTAGAAGGTCTGAATTCAAGCCAGTAGGCATAATGAGAACAAGCTTCCATCCCTATCAAAAATCGTATCTGGCAGTCCTTCAACCAAATTACATGCAAAACAATTCATTAAATAAGCTGCCCAGCACTGCATGGGGCATGTTGTGCAAATCCAACATACCTGCCACACCCTCGGCTTCCCTCCTCATCGTGGATGCTACACATGCTGACTCCTTGTCCTTGCTCCACTTCCTACCTACAAGCCAAAAAGCTTTTCTCAACGTTTAGAGACTTTCGTTCTGAGTGAGACAGGTTCAGCTGGGTCAGTAAGGGTTGCTTTTCTTTTTTTTTTTTTTTTTTTTAGAAATGCCTCGAGAAATTAAGACTTGGATACTTTAATTCAAACAGAGCTGACTGAGTTATAGTGGGGTAGGGGAGGGACACTGAGGCACTTCAATCCTTAAATTACTCTCCACGAATAGGGGAGATGTGACAGGGCAAATTCATCTTGCCCAAGTGCCTGCCTGGGCTTTTCTCAAATACAAAACATTCTAATTTTCATTGCTCAAATCGTGTGTAAATAAGCTAAGAAGCATCCAGTGAAAAAATATGTTTTGTAGAAAATAAAGAAAAATTTCAAAAAAACTCCCCCCCAGGTGGGCTGCCTTGCAGGAGCATCTTCCTTGGCATAGAGGGCTCAAGAATCCAGTTCGTTCTTCTTTAAATATAAATTCTGACATGGATAGAAAAGCAGAAAGATATAAATTTTAACCCCATCACTTGAGAAAAAAAAATATAGCCATTAAATAGTAAAAAACAGCTTTTTTTTTAACATTAAATTATTTATGTTAATTAAACATTTTCAAAACTAAAAAAAGACAATATCTTGTCCAGAGATCAGACAGCAAAAAGCTTTTGAAAGAAATAGTTGTTCCTTTATTTTCACTGTAACTTTTTAAAAGACTGAACAGTATTCAAAAGAAGAAAAAAAGTAAAAAAAGCAGTCATCAGTTCAAAAAGACTGATGTGGAGTTTGTCTCCACTAAAATATAGTTGGAAAAAAGTATTCTAGATTCAACTAACTATTTAAATAAACAATACAAAATCCGGTGTTTCTGGTAAGGACAGTGATGGACATCATGTTCCTACGGACAACAGAAAGTTCAGAAATGTATTTTGTTCTGAGTAACGTTCCTGACATTTCACATATGTTAATATTCACTCACTTCTAACAGGCTGGGTTGCTAAAACTGGAACGTTACTTCGAAATCAGATGCTCTGAGCCATTTTTAAAAGCAACCGAATATCACCCATTTTTCATTAGAGAAGTCTTAATTCATTGAAAGAAACCATACCCTCTAAGGAACAAAGCTTCTCATGTTTATAACATTTCCATACTGAAAATGCTGCCTTACTGGTACTTTTGCAACAATATATATGTACATGAAGATATTTATTTCTAAATGTATATTTTAGATTTTTTTCCATCTGCTTGACAACAATCTATTAGGTCATACAGCAGGCAGCGAAAGAAAATTAACACATTTCCAGCTTTCAAGTTTTGCTAACTTATGGGGAAGAGTACGGCTTCGTGATGAACTCGTATCTTAGAGAGCATTTAGCGACTGCATAAAAATGAATAATAAAAATACTGGCATATAAATAGGTCACGGAGATTAAGATGCTTTTCCTATATTAATCTTACTTAGATTTCTGGTCTTTAAAGTAGAATATCACAGGACTGACAGAGGAAAAATGAAGGTGGGCTGTTTACTACAACCATAAGTTAAAGTTAAATCAAAAAATAAAAGGATTACAGACTCGACTGGGAAAAAGCACTGGGTCAGGACTGCAATCTCTATTAATTAGGTATCCCAGCTGGGCAGTGGGTATGCAGCTGTTAACTTGATCAATGACTTACCTAAATGTCATCTCTACTGATTCGCTTATAAATTACCAGCAAGTGAGACTAATGTACAGGTGCTAATTTATTTAAACTGTTCTCTGCAGTTCTACATAGCTTTATAAACTGCATCTGGCACCTAATGTTAGCTGTCAGTTGTACTTAGACATGCCTGTCCTAACGACTCTGTTCATTAGAAATGAGCACAAATTATGAAATATTGTGAAAAATGATACATCAAATGGAATGGGCAAAGCAAATCAATTAGAGAAACTTCATACCACATATTCACACATAGGAGAATAAAACATCTCAGCTTCAGAGCAAGGTCTGTAATACCAATTAAAAAGCAATTGGTAGACTTCTGCAGAGTTATATATCAATTTGCTGGATTTTTTTTTTCTCCTCCAGAAATACAGTTGTAATGCACAGCTTAACTTTTCATTCCCAAATAAAAGTATCAATAAGAGGCAATTCTGCTTCCACAACATCCAGGAGAAGGATTAACAAGTCAACTTATTTTGCAGTTTAGAACTTTACAAGGTTTAGCTTTTATTAAACTATACCTAAAACTGTAGTGAAGGACGGAATCCTGTGATGCTTACTTTGGAAATACACTGCACTACTGATTAACAGTAGAAGACATGGAGCACTCACATACTCGATATAAGCACTCATCAGAAAGAATTACTACTGTTTGAAATGTAAAGCTTGATAATTCTCCTGCCAGTGCTTAAGCAGCTTTCGTATTTTTATAACAGAAATTTAATTATGCATAGCAGACACTGTTATAGATTCTGAGTATTTTCCAACACCTGATGGAATATGAAGAAATTAAACGCGTACCACAGATACTTGGTATCACTAAACAAAACATTACACTTTTAGCTCTACTTCTCCAGCTTTTAAGAAACGGAGGCAGCAAAGAGGTCACATACTTGTCACCTGCACTGCACGTGTTAAAGCTAGTTTCAGAATTAATCTGCTTTTACTAATTATGGAGCTCAGTTAATTTTGTGCAAATTATCATAGGGCTGTGGATTCATAAAGAAAAAACGACCACCTATGCATGGTCACCTTCCACTTGCAGTCTTGCTGTCTGTAAGCCTACCCTGTAGGCTCTATCAAGAGAAGGAATCCAGACTGCAGGCGAATGCACTGTTCTACCTTTAACCTTTCAGGCAAGCTATCTAAACTACCAGGAGCAGCACCATACTGTAGTAAAATGAGAGGGTTTTTTTTTGTTGACAGATCTGTGCATGCATGCCTTTTTGAGTAACTTTCTTGCAACGTAAGTGTCATTAAAGGTAGGGGAAAAAAACAATATCTGAAAAATGCAGGGAAAAGAAATTCTATAGTCTGTTAAGAACTGCAGAAAAGAAAGCCAGAGTAAAGCAGGCTTATTGCTGACCCAGATAACTCGATGAATACTTTCACTGTTGACTGGAAGGGTCTGCAATACCACTTGTCTGTAGAAGAGCAAAGTAGTATCTGTGATTCTGAAGAAAGCAGCCACAGTATCAGTGCATAGCTTTGTACTCATGAAGTTTGATTTCCTATGGACTTCTGACTCGAAGTCAACTTTCCCTTATGGATTTCGTGATGCTGTCGAGACTCAAGTCTCATTTCGGCCTTTTTCTCTGCAGGCCATTAACTGTGTCTCTTCTCTACTTTGCCGTCTATTTTCAGAGAAATTTAAAAAATTCATTTTGAAGCCTCTCTGTCAAATGTGGTTGAAATCATCCTGCATCACCACCTACAGGTGTAGTTCTTCGGCATAAGCATGCTGTCACAACCTCCCATGTGGACACAGCTACGCTGACACAAGTTTGCCACAGAGAGGTGACCAAAAAATGCTACAACATACACCTCTTTTGGCACATACAACATCAACCCTAGGGGACCCGCTGCTACACTGTGCTGCCATGGCTAGAGTAATAGTGTCACTGCTGTGCAGAAAAAGCCGGCTATGAGACTTCATGCAGCTTCACCTAAGACTGAATGTCACCAAATGACATTTTTCCTCACTACCTCTCATGTATGATAAAAGAAATGACAGAAGTGAAGCACGAGTTGGACGTTAAAAAAAAAAAACTTTAAAAAAGAAAAGTGAAAGACAGCACATCTATACATAAGCCTAAGTGACACGCAGAAAGAGGAGGCCACCCACCTGTCAGTTGTCAGAGGGAACGGCAATAAAATAATATGTTTTGAGGTACTGATATGAGCTTAAATGCAGGTCTACATTAAAATCCCTAAGCTAAGCCAGAGTGTTAGTTGTAAAACATCCTATAAGATTTAATTTGCATTACCAGCAACCACAGTATCACACAAGAAAACCCAACCTAAATATACACAGCAGGTCAAATTGTGGGTAAACGTTTCAAAGTGCTACATAAACCTTCACAGTGCCTCTTATAACCTCAGATCAAGGGGATTATCCATTAGTACTTTTAAAAGAACCTACTGTGCTTTAGCAAGATATGGTGTATAGCTCTATACTGTGATGTCTGACCTCACTTGGTAGCAGGAGTAGAATCTCTATTCACAGTCACAGTTGCAATGTTTGCAATGTAGTAGTAGTTCTTATTCTGACAGTTTGATTAAAATTCACAGAGAGCTGAGGGGCTCATGCTGAAGTAAAGTGCTTTCAATATCTGAAACTCTACAGTAAATTACTTCTCCAACAGAGCAACTGTACTTACATCAATATCCTCTTGGGTAAAAGTTTCGGGATCTTCTCCCATCATGTTGGCTAAATGTCTCTTTCCTAGGTTGAACTCTTCAATCTGTTTTTTAATAAATGCCTCTGTGTACTTTTCAGGTCCTGAGGCTGCTACATTTTTCTTCCACGCAGCTGTAGTGGTGTAGATTAGCCTCGATGTCTAACAAAAACAAACAAAACAACAAAAATGTGAGGTTTATTTTGTATTTTTGGTACAGTGAGCCCAAAATAAAATGAATAGTAAAACAAACCATGCATACCTATAACAGGCTTGAACACATTACTGTGGTAAGTTAGAAAAGGCAGTTATACTCACAAAACCACTTTCTTCCAATTGTTTAATGCCCGTAAACAGATAAACACATTCTAGAAGGTAAACGTTTCTGCACATTACAATTAATCTTGGCAATTGCTTTTCTTCTTATTGAACATATCTGTAATGCACCTGCCTTTTAAGTTTCTTTTTTTTTTATTATTATTTAGCAAGATTTTTCTGATAAAAAAAAATATATATATGTAGCAACATGTTAGGAACATCCAGCAAAAGCAAAACGCAGAACTGATTAACTGATGCAGTCTTAGAAAAACCACCACCACCAGCACATAAGGAGGTTTTGCATTCACCTAACGGCACTCTGTAGTGAAGTACAAAAAGGATCTGCAGGGCAGCTCTCTTGTGGCTTTTGGAAGCACGTGGGTGCCCGACATCCCACAGCACAGTGGACAACCACTGCTGAAGGCTCTGGAAAGGCTATGAAGCCCCCCTTCCTTCTCAGCGCCAGAACATTTCTTCAGCCATTTCACTGTCTCAGGTAGAATGATTAGAAAAGGAAGCAGAGTAATTCTCATCAGCATCTACTGCTGAGCAGGGTTCCAGCTCAGAAGTCATAACTCAGGGGACACTCACCTTTTGCTGTTTGTGGGAGGCAAGTTTTTTTTCTTTACCAAGACAATCAGTAACTGGGATGACTGATTTCAATCAAGACCTCTAACAGGGGAACAGGAACTTGACTATCAGAGCTGCAATGTCCCAATTTCAGCTTAGTGAACAACAATATGCACTATTTTGTCTCTCCAACACTAGTGTTAACAAAGTTCTCCGCAGCTTAATTATTCCACAAACTGAACGGAGAACTGATTATCTGCGTGGCCTTCTGGGGTGAGAGGGTGGTAGGTAATCACCAGAAAAAAGGATATGGGGTAGAGACAAACAAAGACAGAAGAAGAATCCCTTCTGAATCAGAAAAATGCCAACTTTTGTTCACCGGAGAGTACCCTACAACATTTATCTTGAACCTCTTCAGTGTGCCACTGTTCAGAAGCAGTTTCAGATGGCAGAGCATCTCACAGTTCGCCAGACCTTGCATTCTCTCCCCCACTCCCATTACCTACTTACTGCTAGCTCTGGCCCTCAGACTCTGCCTCAAGCCAGCTCAGCTGCCTGGCCTTGGCAGAACACTAATTTCTGTGTCCTCCCCAAGAGCAGGGAGCTCTCCGCTGAGCCAGCAAAAGCGATTCAGAGAAGGCTCTGAGAAGTGCCAAAGCTGACAGGAGAACGCAGCTGAAAGAGGGAGAAGGAAGAAGAGAAGTCCCCTCTTCATTTCTTCCAGTGAATTATTAAATTATCTCTGCTTCTCCTGGAGCTGTAGCTTCAGTCTATCTTTGGCCAAACATTAAAATCCACACAGTTACAGTAATTAGAAATAGCTAGTAGCCTTATTATGAGGGACCGAATAAACCCTAGCATTTGAGACAACTAAACACCCTGCAAGTCACAGAAATAGTCCGCAGATCACACTCACCATTTTGACTTGACTTCTCTTAGTTAAGCTAATATGAATAGCTCAAAATACTCACGGTCTTCATATAACTAATATAAATACAGCAGCAATCTTCAGGCCTGGTTACAACCACAAAAGACACGAACATACAGATGTGCATTTGCCACAAAAGGTTTAAAAACAGCCCCAAGAAAGAACTCAGTGCAGAAGATCCTGCTGTTGCTTTATGTTCTCCATGGCTTATAAGCATCACATGCAATGCTAGTCCCGGTTTGCTCCTTTTTTATTTTTAATTCATGTCTTCTGTAAGATTATATTTATACATAGAAAATTAAAACAAACAAAAAACACCAAAATTTTAAATTTACACCATTTCTACTTACAATGCTCTTATGACTTCCTTAGAAAGCAGAAAGGTATCTGCATATTCCCTATTCTTCTCCCAGTCACTCCTCAGGAAAGAATTCAATTCACCTTCTGTCTTGCTTGTCTTAATAGTAACTAATTATTTGTAATTCTTGTCAATGAACATATGATTCCTTATTACTTGGCCCAAAACTGCTTTCTGTCTGCTATGCTTTAAACAGGATACTTTAAAAAGATTGCTTTCATCTTATTTCTGTCAATTTCTATTGTAATTTTCTCATTTTTGTCCTCCTTCCCTCAAGCTATTCATATTCTTCCCTGGTTTCAATTCGTCACTAATCAAAAGTCCCTGGACACACAAACTGTTCATAATTAGAAAACAGCCTCTTATACAAATTAATATCTATTGTATTGGGTACCTCTTCTGGGACAAGAGTCCTATTTCACGGTGGTAGAGGCGAGAACTGCAAAGCACAGCCAAATGCTTCTGGCATTTCAGTCAAACAAGAAAGCCCGCTCCTCGACTTTCTAGAGGAAACCACGCAGGTCTGCATTTACTTATTACACATTTCATGAAGCATTACTGAAGACAACAGCCTCACCATTTTAGAAGTAATGATGGCCATTAACAGCACCCCTGAAATAACAGGCTGTTCCACCAGAAGAGGGAGAAGGTAAAGCCTTCTCTTCTGGACCCAGCTCCTGAGTATTAACCCCTCACGACCAATCCCTCCCCAAACAACCTAGCATTAAAACAGTCTGGCAAATCCTTATTTTCCAGGGAGACAGTCAATTTACATAAAATCAGTTTCTGTAAAAGCTGCCTCACAAAAAAACAACTGTTTTCAGAGAATTTCAAGTTCACTGGCCTACTTATTACAAGATGAGAAGGAATAACGGGACCTGTTTGCTTACTGTTGTCCCATGAATTTTGCTTCACTGGTGTATAGGTAGAAAACCAATGCGTATCACTAACAGAAGAATCAAGGTTCCTATGCTTTTGCAATGGAAGGAAAGGGGAAGCAGAGACAAAAGGCTCAAATTCAAGAGAAAACCGTCTGTTTTACAACGTGGCATAGCTACAGAGGTGAAAGGGGATACCCCGTTTATGTGGCATGCCTGCAGCTACACCATTTTCAAGCTGCTTCCATGCTCTAGGCCAGCAGATTTCAACCATCTCCTTTTCCAAAGCTTCACAGTGCATGGAGGTCACTTGTTTTGGTTTTGTGTTCTCTGGCAGCAGAGAAAAGTGGTATCATCTTCCTGATATTGATACATATACAGTGGTTCACATACAGGACCAGTCCCAATCAAATGCAAATAGCATATAAGGTACCCCAAACATTTTTGCTGAGAAGAGAGCTATACAATCACAACAGAAGCAACAGACAATAACAAAGCTAGATCACTTTTTCATTATAAATTGCACTAAGTATCCATGTTTTGCTTGTTAGAAGGATAGACTAAACCTGCTGTTCAGTAAAAGCTAAGGGAAATGGAATTACAGTGCCCTTGTCATTTCCACTCTTAACATGACAAGCTTGAAAATTAAAAAAAAAAAAAAAAACACCCATACTTTTGTCTATCACAGTTGGGGAAACAGTTTAATGAATACATTACAGCAAGGAATTTTTAAGAGAGACACCATAAAACAGTTCCCTAATGGAAAAGACAGACAAGCGTTTAACATAGAAATGGCTATAGCAGGTCAGAAGAAGGGTGTATCAGTTTTCTGTTCTCAACAGCAGCCAGTAGCTGAGCCACAAGGGTAAGACAGAAAAGAGTAATACTTTTTCCAGGACGCTTCTAACAACCAGCAGTTCAAAGACGTGTTGATATCTTGGTTTTGACAGTCCTCAGTGGAACTTTCTTCTGAGTTTTGTAAGCTGCTTTTTGTACTCACATAAATGTTCAGCGCTCACAACACCGTCATCAGACTGTTCTGCGGGTTAGCTACACTGAATGAGTAGAGCCTCTCAAGTTTCCCAGGCCATGCCTCCCCTTAGTTCCTTTCACACCCTTTAGTTCAGAGATTTACGAATAGGATGGTCTGTTTACTGCTCTGGGCTCCGGTACTGATCCCATCTTTGGGCCAGAGAGCAGACAGGCGATTCCTGGAGGCCCCAAGCAGCCCTACCCTGTAAGTTCCCTCTCCTTTGAGGTCATTTTCTCATTTATGATAGAGTTTTTAGTTCAAACTCAAGCACGTGCCTGCTTAGGAAAGCTATGTCACTGTCAATTACACCTTTGACGTAGGCTAACCAAACCCACCCAAACTCTTCCAACAGAGAACTATGATCAAGTGCTTGCATATCTCCAGCTTTTTCCTCCTTCCTCGGGCAACTTCACTTTGTGCATTTCTGACTGCTCTCCATCCCTAATACACAAAGTCTATCTACGAACAGACAACACTAACGCTCAAACCGCTCCCCCCAGCACTACCTTCCGTTTACTTCTGGCTGTTCAGCCACCGGGCAGACCCCCAGCCCTCCCCACGCCGCGCTGTGCCGTGACCCGACCGCTACCAGCCCGCCCTTTCCACCCTTTGCTTAATTACACGCGTGTACCCAACGCCCCCGCACACACAGCAGCTGAGCTTTTTAATTACGCGGCAACCTACTGAACACCAGCACCTCTCAAATCAAACGGGCAATCCCCGCACACCCCCGGGAAGGGCCGGGCCCGGCTCTCACCTGCGAGCGCGTCCCGCCCGCCGCCACCACCAGCGCGGCGCCCCGCCGGCCGCCCGCCCGCAGCAGGCGCCTAATGGCCGCCGCCATCACCGCGGCTCCCGGCTCGGCACGGCACGGCCCGAGGAAGGCCCCGGCGCCCCCGATTGGCGGGCAGGGCCGGAGCCGCGCCTGCGCGGTGGCGGCGCGGTGAGGGCGGGCGGTGATGGCGCTGCCCTGCGCTGGCGCTGCCCTGCGCTGGGCAGGGGCAGAGCGGGAGGGACGTGGAGGTGTCAGGGGGGCGGCTGAGGGCACTTGGTGTGCTCGGCGCAGAGCAGAGCAGGCTGAGGGGGAGGCCTCATGGCGGCCTGCAGCTCCCTCACGAGGGGAGCGGAGAGGCAGGCGCTGAGCTCTGCTCTCTGCGGACAGCAACAGGACCCGAGGGAACGGCATGGAGCTGGGACAGGGGAGGGTCAGGCTGGGTGTGAGGGAAAGGTTCTGCACCTAGAGGGTGGTCGGGCACTGGGACAGGCTCCCCAGGGCAGGGGTGACAGCACCAAGCCTGATGGAGCTCAAGTGTTTGGACAATGCTCTCAAACATAGGGTTTGATTTTTGGGTGGTCCTCTGTGGAGCCAGGAGTTGGACTTGACGGTCCTTGGGGGGTGCCTTCCAACCTCAAAATATGCTATGATTTAGTGATTAACAAACTAAACCTGATACATGGTACAATTACGACAGACATCATTAAAACAGATGTAACAATCAACCTCTGCTCTTCAAATAAAAATCATAAAGTGTTTTTTGTTCATTTGTTTTCTAGTTTTATGCCTCCAGACCTGTTTCACCTGGAAGTTGCAGCGAGTCTGGTGCGACCCAGCTGCTCTTGGGAGCAGTTAAAAAATGTTTTATTTCACCCTCACCTTGAGTTTTTGTTTAAGTAAAAAATGCCCTTTTTTAGAGGTATCACAGTGGTCTTGCTGAGTGGGGGTTTGGGATGGATACTGTCACCTTCCAAGGTGGCGTTAATCTGGATGCTGAACCTTCAGGGCTTGAGAGGGTGTTCATTATTTCCACAAGTTTTATGGTATAAAACTTGTGGAAATAATGAAATTATTATGTAGAAATACCACTAGAGGTGATTGGATTTTGTCAGTAGTGTTTTGTGCCACAGGAAAAGTGGAAAATAATTAAATTTTTAATTCAAAAAAAAATATATACTCTAGACTTTTGGGGACCTTCTCTTTAAAAGCACTTGTTATATGAGAGGACAATGGAAGGAAATCTCAGCTTTTCCAGGTTTGTTTTTCTTTTCACCTTTTCACTGGTGGCTTTTGCTTCTTCCCATTCAATTGTAAGTATGATTTCCTTCCTGGGATTTAAAAGTGGGTGTAAGAAAACTGGCAATGGGCAAGGGCAATCACCCATGCAGGGAGGTCAAGGAGAAGCCGGCTGGATAGGTATTTATTCCTAAGGTTACCAACAGTGAAAATGAAATCATCAGTGTTTTTATCGACATGGATACGTATAAGTGACTGCAATGAATCCTGCACTGAAGGGAAGTGGTGAAATGTCTGTGTTTTGCACACACCTGTACAAGCCCTGAGAACAGCATCCGGCTTTCATTCACATGGTGTGTAGGGATTGCGCCTGTTTAGCAGCTGTTTCTCCAAAAGAGAATAAAAGTGGGTCGGGTTAGGGTCACATGCTCCTGGAGGAGCCAGCAGACCTGAAGGATAGAGAAAGCCAAAGGTGCTGCAGCCTCTTGGAGGTCAACAGCATGTCTCATCTGCCACCTATTGCCCCCTTGCTTAGCTTTGCTCAGCATGGAGGAGTTCCTCAGTCCTCACCGTGCCAAACAAGCGTCACCTCTCACCGCTACCAGCTGTCTAGAAGCAAAGTGCCGATGGAGTGAGCTGCTTTCATTCTCCACATACAATTAATTGTCAATTAAATCCAAGGAGCAGGGCTGCCTATGCAATATTGGCTGCTTGCACTCGGAAGCTGGTTGATGTCAATCCAACTCCCTCCACTCCTTAAGCCTATTTACTCCTGTGCCCACTGTGAAATAAAGCCAAATGCTACTGCAGTCCAGAGCATGTTTTCAAGGATACGGGAGTCTGTATACCATCCATGGTTTTAGTCTGAGGTTGTAAAATCATTTTCACAAATGAAGAGCAGTTCATTACATAAATGAAGTACTCAGTATATGTGGAGTCCAATATTTAATGACAAGGACCATGTTTTGTCTCTCATGGATTCTCCAAGTGGTCAGTTCTTACAAATTAATTGCTAACCCCTCAAGATAGAAGATTTTTTTTTCCACAATTTGTTTTGAAACCCTTGATTCAGGTATTTTTCCAACCATCCTGCTACTGCCAAGAGCTTGCTTGTCCCTGGAAGACATTTCTCCAGAGATGCCTGGGTTATCACCAGTTTCTAGACTGATCATACACCTAAATGCAAGTGAGTGTAGTTATTTCTTGGGATGCTTTGAAGGAAATGGGCTCTTGTGGTGGGCATGATTCACATATTCCAGCGGGATTCCTTCTGCTGGAAGGGTTCCCACTTCTGCTCAGATGACACGAGTCTGCATTTACCAGCCCAAAATCAAGTTTTAGCACAAGCCAAATTAAGATAAAAATCAGTGGAAGTTATTTGCATGCTCGGCTCCTGCATCCCCATCCCTCTGAAAAGTTTCTTAAGACAGACTTTAGGAAAAATGCAAGAAAACCATGTTTAATCTACTTACCCAAGACTAATTCCAAAGGGCTTCTTTTTCTATCTCTGTATTTAGTTGACAGTTTGTATATGCTATACCCAATCCGTGCAAACTGTCCTGATGCTTCGCTAAGCCCTTGTAGATCTTCAGTCTTATGTGTGGCACGAATGTCCTTTTGAGCCCAGCTGGGCAATGCTCGACTCTGGGAACTTGTTCAAATGTGACCCTTATTACCCATATACTGGCATAAACTTGTTAATTGTGCTCTACACAATCACACAACTGGGAACTGCTGTGTGCAGCACATCACCTGCTTTTGTTTTGAGACTAGATAATGAGGGTTAGGATATAATTGGGGATAACAGAAGCTTTGGAGTCTGTCTTTCAGGGGCAGCCTGAGACTCAGAAAACTGGCATTTCTGTGTAAGGCTTGAGATTTCTGAAACGAAAAATCACTGAATACAAAATAAGGAAACCAGGCTGAGCGTAGCATGTACGTGGGTCAGGGGACAGCCTGAGGGGCACATCTGTAGTGTATGCAAATTCTGCAGTGCAGACCTGAGGCTGTGCTTCAGTCCAAATTTACTGATTGCTTACATTACCAGCCCACATTCAGACAGTCCTGCAGTGAGATTTGGGGTGTCCTTTTGTAATCAGAGATGGGGTTTGAAGCTAGCCTACGTACAGGTTACCGGTATGGATAATGTGAATACTACCTGCTGGAGGAACAGGTATCCATGTGATAGTGACATACATGGTAAAAATCAGGGTAAAAAAGCATACTAAGTTTCATCTCCCTGCCCCACAGATGCAGACAGAAGATAGCAAGGATGCCAGTACTGGGTCAGACCTAAGGTCATTGAGCTTTACTCTAGCAGTGGTCAATGGTAGATGGAAGAGTAGAAAGACGAGGAAAATATACTGGGATACTTCCCTGATACAGTCTCCAGACCTGCAATGAGCCAAAGGCAGAGTCTTAGGCTTAGACACACATGAAACGTATGCAGGAGAAGAGGGCAGGCATTCATGGAGGATGTAGCAGGATCTGCTGTCACACAATGGAAAGAGCTAATGTGCAGCAGAGACAGTGGGACTCGATGAAATCAGAAGACCAAAGAAATTGTTGTAGGAGACTTAAGACTTCTCAGGATACTATAATCTAAATCCACTTCTGAAGAGATGTCTGAATTTTTTAGTGTTTTCACTTCTGCTATACAGAAATAAAAGAGTAGATTTGCTTTTGATTTCTGAACCGAAGTTTTTCTTAGAAACTATTTTCTCTTCTCTTTCACCTGTGCTTTTCTTCATTAGTTTGTGAGTATTTTGGCTGAAGTTCTGGGACACCTGTACCAGAATGGGCACCAAACACCAGTGCTCGTCCAGGGGCCAAGCAGCTGGGTGGCAGAGACAGAGCATCCACGTGCCGAGAGTATTCCTCAGATCTTAGCCAGGGGCAGCTTCTGATTTCTCTTTAGAGCCAGAGAAGTTCAGGAAAACCCAGGTCCAGTCAACTGGAATTCAACAACAGCTTGAGGTTTTGGCTAGCGAAAGCACTGGAGAAGGGTGTCTTGACAAAAAACTTTGTATTTCTGAAGCTGATTGGTATGTGTTTGAAAAAAAAACAAACAAAATGCACGTTAAAAATGCAAATAATTCAGCGGTATTTTAACTCTGTTCCAGTTAAGTAATTTCTCAATATTTTATGGCATGTGTGTGCTTTCTGACGTTGAAATTGTTTTGCATTGATTTTTTTTCATCACTATTGAAAGGCTTGAGGCTGATATATCCAGAAGTCATGCTTTCTTAAATGCAAACACATTAATTTTACTTTTAAAAAATGAATAATAAGAACAGCTATTTCATTGTACCTAGATTTCTTCAAATGTGGACTGAGCACACTCCATTTTGCAGACTGCATATGCTAGCTACCTAAGGGTTGTCAATTATGTTATGCTATAAAAGGCACAGCACTTAGGGGGCTGTCAATCAAGTCTGTTGTGAGAGAGGCTTCAAGAATCATTATTCCAACGGTATTTATTGAATATAAAAATAAAACAAATTTACGTGAAAACACTGAGTACAGATGGATCATATTTCATGTTATTGTGAGAGGGGTTTGGAGTGAGCACAAAAACAGGAGAGGTGACACCACCAGAGATCTGTGCTTGTGAAGCAGTGCCCTCTGGTTTCTCCTTCAGACAGCTTTCCTTCTTCCTGGAGGAAGGTGGTACCCAAATCCCACTGACTTCAGTGCACTTTGGATCACAGCCCCCACATCTGTTTCATCTTTTCTTCACAGCACGATCGCTGGTGTCCTTTTTATTTTCCCTCCACACACCACACACACACAGACACAGCTGATGTGTATCTTTGAGCACTGCAAAGCTTTCTGGGGAGTGTTCTTTTCCGTAGCATTATGTTCCAGCTCTACCATAATTTATGTGCTCAAGTAACCCCCATTGAATTTACAAACAGTTCTCAGAAGGAAAGAGAACTTGTATGGATGTAATTTGGAGGCATCTGAAGACAGTTTTATTCCACATGGATGCCAGAGTCAGCCCAAAGAGATCCAAATGCAGTGTCTGGGCCTATTTTTAGTTGGCAAGTGCTTTTAGACTATGTAACGTGTCTTTGTCATTTGTCTACCATACGCTTTGCCTCCATATGTTTATCACTGTTGCTATTGCTGATTCAGTATTTCAATAATAGAATCACTCAGAGCTATGCTTTCGACTTGGTTTTGCATCAGACTTTTTATCCCTGTATAATTAGACTGATGTCACTACTGATCCTAGAAGCAGCTCGGAGTCAGAGCTGACATTAGATCCATAAGCTGCATCTATACAGCTAAATAAAGGAGGGCTTAGCACTGGCCCAGCGACCAAGTGACCTTGATTGAGTCACATCGGTGCTGATTTTAGAGCCTCCTTCCCTGAGCAGTGATGCTGGCTGGAACAGCCCCAAATGGAACCAGAAATACAAATAATCTCCCTTGCCCATATACAGAGCAGTTGTAATTTTATCTCTTCATCACACAGAAGGAAATTTATTGCTCTTCCCATTACTGAACCTTCTCAGATTTATAAACTTTCCATTATTGATTTTTCTAAGTACTGGAGACGTACATATATTCAGAATAAATGGAAGAAAGCAGTGATTTCTCAAATTGTATATGCTTCCCAAGATTCACTTACAGATAGGGAGCAGACACTGTTAAGTCCTGCCTACCTCACAAGATAACCAGAAAATACCTCTTAAATTATGCCCTCCTGGGATGATGCGAGGAATTTGTCTGTGTGCAGTTTAGGGATGCTATTCAAGGTTGGGAACTCCATATATATATATCTTTGTCAGGCTGCAATCTCCGTCTTGGCTTTAAGGCTGGGATTCTCCTTACTGTGGTCTCACATCTTTCTTGATGGATTGAAATCCACGCAGGGTGCAGGCATGGAGCAGCAGACAGTTGATGCCCAAGTGCTATCTACCCCATGGAGCGCTGTAGCCCTAGACACCGAGTTACTCCCATGGAGGAGGTCACGTTGTTGAGGACATGGTCACCTTGTCCACAAACTAATCTGGCAGGAGACTGCATTCACCTGCTGAAAGCTGAACAGGAACTGGGAAGTCACAAAACAACACGAGTGTTCTCTGGGCCACCTTCAGCAGCTCAAGGTTGGAGGGAGAAGATGCCACCTGAACATGACAAGGCAGGGAAAATCTGCTCTTCTGATGTATTCATGCACTCTGCCAGGAGCTTCCAGTAGAACCGGGCTTTAGAACAAGGGGTCATGGTTGTTGCTTTTCCAGAAGGTGCCTTTTCCAGAAGTCCTTTATCTTTTACAGAAGGAAATGGTGTCACCTGAAATTGTGCAGAAAATGGGTGTTGTATTGGTCTTCCCTGGATTCCTCCAGAAGAAGAAAGCATAAGTCTCACCTTTTCAGTGAGTATCAGAAAAGAAGGCTGTTCATTCTTTATCCTTGGAGTATTTTTGGCACTTGGGAACTGGCAAATACAGCATGTAACATTTTCCATGCTTCTTGGAGATGCTCAAAAGAGGCTAAAGTGGTTATTCAGGGAGAATTAAATCTCTTCTTCTCAAAATGAGAATGATGACCAAAGTACTGGCCAAGTCAGAGCTGAAAATGAAGCTTTGCAAGTATTTTAACAAGCTTTGGACAAATCTGTGAAGTAATGAAGCCCAAGAAAGTATCACTTAAAGATTTCAGGTTTTAAAACAGCAGCAGCAGCAGAAGCTTCTGAGTCATCAGGGCTTCCACTGAAAGTCTAAAGAAATACATATGAAACATCTTTCACAGAGATAACAAGGAAGGAGAATGACAAATTGAATCTGGATTAGGGAAGAAGAAAAAAAGCACCAAGTACTGATATTACTTTCTGACTGCTATATTCAAATAATAATGAAAATAATCTGGCCAGTTTCCTGCTGTAGATCTCTTTCCAGAAAATATCAATTCATGTGTCTGTATTGAAGCTATTTAAAAACTTTGGGATCATTTGCTTTCTTTCATGATAAAATAACTAAATGTGATAATAAATAATGTTTTTATACCTGCTATAATGTTTTAGGTACTTTATTTTAGAATATGAATGCTATAGAGTGTCCAGCAAAAGCAAGTATCTAATATAATACAGATGTCTCCCCAGATGTTCTGATAAAAGAGCTGCTGGCTCTTTCTAGCTTCTCTGTTCTTACAGCAATGAGGCACTACCTACAGTCTACCCTGCGGGTGCCAGCACCTGAGAAGCCAGCCAGAAGGACACCTGGAAAAGATGCTTCCCATATTTATTTCTGCAACACAAGAAGAGCTTAGTCCACAATAATCTTCTGTTGGTCACTTTGGAGGTGAAATTCATGCAGGGTGCAGGCACAGAGGTGGAAGTCACTCGCAGGTGGAAGGGCAGGCTCTGTTTTGACATCTCTTACTCTGCCCTCTTCAACTAAAGTTACTCGGCACCTTCAGCTTAAGAGGGCAAATGATGCAGTCTGGAGCTAACTCATGAAATAACACTCATAACTGAGATCATTATAAGTATCAGTAGAAACTGCCTGAATCATCACCTCCTCACATGTGAGAAGCCAATACTGTACATCAGCCTAAATCTGAACATCTGCAGCAAGCAACTGTATTTCTCAGATTATGGTAGCTCTCTTTCAAAAGAGGAGGCAAAACAGGGGAGAGAAAGTTTTCAGGGTTTCGGGGAAAAGAGAAAGGATTCTGCAACTTCTGTGAGCATAGTCACAGACCGACCAATCTACTTGCATGTTGATGGCACAAGTCTTGTGTCATTTATAACATGCTGTCACAACCTATCTGAACATGGTTGGCTAGCAGCAAATTATCCTGAACCTTGCAGAGGTAAGTAGGCTCTGGCTTACTCGAACAGATGCCAGACATTTTGTCTCTTTGGCCAGGTCTTCCCAGTCATTTATAAAGCTACATGCAAAGGTCAAACTGTACTTAGGTATAAAATATGGTTAAAACAAATCACATTAAACCATTTCAGTTTACTTAAATAAAAGCAAAGCAACATGAAAATGCTTGTCAAATATCTCCTGGGAGAGGACTCCACTGTCCCCTACTAAGCGGGCTGTGATCGCTGGTTTTCCACTCTTCTGATTAGACTAAAAATAACAAAATCAAACAGGAGTTTCATCAAGAGTTTCTGTTGGGGGTCTACAGGTTCTGAGAAAATGTGTAAAGAAATATAAGCTTCTTATGCAAGGAATCTTCAGAAAAGAAATCTAGAGTGGAGTTTTCAAGGAAAATATGATGCTATTCAAAATTAAAAAAAAATAATAATAATTTTAAGCACTGAAGATAAAAGGGAAGGGAAGTCAGCTATGTGAAACTCCTTTCTGGGATCAATGGGATAGACATTTTTCTTTGCTTTTGTTTTCTATTTCTGTGGGACTCTGCTATCAGCACACATTCCTCTACATTCCTATAAATCTAGCACTGAATCAGAACTTGAAGGCAAGCCTAACTTGATCACAAAAGATCACATCATTTGGCATTTCACCCTTGCACATACTTCAGGGACAGCTCCATAACTTACTGATCCTGCCCACAGACTGGCTTGACCTTATTAATCTGATTTGCCTCAGTCTGTGGCAGTTATGACACTGATCAGATCCTGTCTAAATGGCTTTTATATGTTCATTTTCCTAAGATTTATATTCTGCTACAACAGGAGAACTAACAATGACTACTTTCCCTGGAGTGTTTAGCAGTCCTGGGACCAGAAGCCATTAAGAGAAGGACTTCAGTTTCACCAGAGGCAAATTCACCACTTGTGTTAACGACTAAACAATAGAATGATAAGAAAGGTTACTTTCGATTTTACAAGTGCTTTCCTGACAAACTAGTAGTGTTGTCACTCTTCACAGGAAAATTCTAACACTTGCTATAAAAAACATTTCCATAAGTGGAAAAGGGTGAGCTGAAGAAGGAGCCTGAGAGGCTTTCTGTCCCAGATGTAATGCTGATTCCAAGAAATCACTGCACTAGCAGACCTCAGGCAGTTTTGTGGCTCCGTGCAGATGCCACTTAGGAGAGAGCTCAAGGAGAATAGTCTGAAGTAGGATTTATCCTTCTGTGATTACATTAATCAAATGCAGTAAATGACTGAAGCTCAAAAATGAAAAGAAAAAAAAAAAAACACAACAGAACTACCTACCTACAAACAAACAAAGATCCACCTTTCTTCTGTCCTCCTCAAACCATTACAGCATTATTTATGTACTCCATGCCAAGGTGCTGATTTGCACTGGCAAAGGCCTTTTGATGCCTTTGTCATAAAATGTCTGATTCTGAAAATGCTCAAGCAAATGAGTAACTTTACTCCTGTGAATAGTATTTACAGTTATTTCATGGTTAAGCATGTGGCTATTTCTTCTATATTAGAAGTACTTTCTCTTGATATCTGGATAGAGGGCTGAGAGACACAGCAGGCAGAAATGTTCCTTACATGTCTGTACCTATCCTTTTCTCACCACTTTTTTTTGATAGGGCTATTCTTGTCTTGATATGAACATTTTCCTTCCTATCTTGTCAAGGCTATTTCTTCTTCTTTACCTGATAATGATATCTCTTGCTCAAGCTGATGGAGTGTTTTAAGAAATAGAGATGTGTACTATACTTAGAAATAAGAAAACTCTCTGGTGAGGTGCTTTGTCACAATGCCATTTCATCCAATGAACTTCATACAACAGAGAGCATGAAATGAAATGGTGAATTATTTGGTAAACTATTTCTACACTCAGGATAGTATTTCTACACTCTGGTCACTTTTTGAACACCTTTTGGTAGCCTGCAAGCAGTTGGCCTCACAAAGGAGGACCAGGCCTGGGAAAACAAAATTTGTTTTCTTTCTTTCTGTTTGAAATTTTCTGCAAATGATATGTAGTTTCATTGTTATTTTTAACTGTTTACGTGGGTTTGTTGAAATGGATTTTTACACTCTGCCAGCATATGATAGTCAAGCACCCTCTAATTATTTGGGGAATGTTTGCAAACATACATTCATCTTCAGATTTTTTTTCAGATTAATATAATCATTTGATGCACAAAATTGGAACTGTTTGAAATTCTTAAGAGAAAGCAAATTTTCATCTCATGTTCACAATGTAAATCAGATGTGAAATATTTGGCTCCTCTGTTCCAGGAGTAGAACAGATCTGGCAAAATGGATCGACATATCTGAGTGAGTCTTCTGCTCACTCATTAGAAGACCCTCACTGATTCTCCAACCTTCTTTGCAATCATCTGTAGAACTACCTGTTCAAGTATTAGCTCTAGATGATGGCAATGTATATGTTTTAGCTGTTGCAATGTTTAGAACAGCTTGTGACTATCACTGAGTAATTACATTGCAGTTACTGGTAGTGAATATGGTATTAAGAAACATGTAAAATTTAGAAACCTTCAGAAGTTAAGTCTAAGGTCAAGAAAGCAAAATAATGGAAATGTACAGTCAAGGATTATAGCAAAATTAAACATAAATAGCAGGGCATTTTTTACATCTGAAGAATCTGAATTGTGAACAGAAGCTGAAGAACAGTTTTCTCCTCTGGGAAAAACAGATACCAACAAAGAAGGCAGAGAATAATTGGCTGAATATATGGCAAAAATGAAGGGATTCTGTTCTCTTGAAATTCTTTTTAGAACTGAACCAAGGGCAAGATTCTGCTCCATGTTTATTTAAAGACCTCCTCACCTGGTGAACAAAGCTTTTACCATCAATGGCACAGTATTAAATGACATAGACCTCCAAAACCGGGTCCTAAGCATTTCCAGCACCAATTCATTACATTTTTTTTCAGGCCAGACTTTGACTGGGTGGTAGATGATAGCAGCTCTGCTGAGGGACTGTTCCCAGGAGCCCTGGAGATTCCACCCATGACTGATGCCTGCCTGGCCAGCAAAGAGTCTTCAGGTGCCTTGTCAGTGTGTCAAGCACAGTAATGCTTAGATGTTAAATCCTAGCTACATTTTGTGTGTGATGGACATTAAACAACTGATTCACATTTCAACGATATGTACATGCTTCTTGAAGACCCTTTGAACCCTACTCTAGACATCTGAACAAGCTGGCCCAAAGGAGGATCTGTAAGGATATATGGGTATCCACACCTCTGCTGAAAAAAAAATTAAGAGATTCCCAAAACAAAATATCAGAAAATCAATGTGTTAAGGGTTCGTGCTTTTTAGAGATGTAATGTTTAATTAATTTCTTCTTCTTTTTCTTCTCCTTGAAAAAGAGGTATTAATTTATCTCATACCAGAAACTCTTATTCCAAAACCTTATTAAGGGTTTTTCTGAGTGCTCTCCATTCCAGTCAGAGCTGTGGCCATACATTTAACTATTATGTTATTATTGCTATACCAAATTGCCACCAGGAAAGAGCTTTTCTTACAGCCCTTTACATTATTTGTTGCCATGCCTTTCTGCATTACCTGAGCTACATTTTCAAACTGCATAAACAACAAGACAGAACAGGACTAACAGTCAGAAGTGTTTAAGAATTACCAGCTGTACATTTGAAAATATTTTCAAAATCTCTAACATTATTAGAGGGGAAAAAACATATTTTACCTATTGTCTAAATGTTTGGCACCCCATAGCCAATGGAAATCTCACTGATGGGCTCAGTAGAATTGCTTCAACTATAGTTTACATGCCTTTGGAAGACACTACTTCGTTTTTCAAGGTGTACTCTGGATTCATTACATTTACCAGTATCATCAGATCTCTTTTATCCCTTGGCAAAAGACTTCTAAAAAGATTCTGGATTTCATAGTCAATATACTTAGTCTCTTTTATCCTCAGTTTATGATTTAAAGCAGCAGCACGAGAGTCATATGCTCAAAATGAGTCAAAAAGTACTGTAATGCAGTTGACATTTGAAAATTGATCCCTTTAATTTGAATTGTTTCTTTTCAAACCATTTACTATCTGTCTTTCTTTTGGTTGGTCAAAACATTTTAAAATACAAGCACATTTTTCATTGAAATAAAGCAGTGGAGACCTAGAAGGCACACTTAGAAAAGAAAGCTTAAAGCCAAATCACATAGACTGAGGGTGATGGGTTCAAATGTGTGATGAGAAGTTCAGTGCTCATGGTCTTATTTGAAATACTATTTTCTATAATTTTCCAGGGGGAAAAAAAGCTGTCCACTAGCTTTTAACTTCCTACTTTAAAATGTGCTGTTTACTTCAACATGTATAGTGCTAGTTTATGCTAACACAAGTATGATCATATCCATAAATCAAAGACAGGAATAAAAAGTGTAATTAATATTCTCTCTTTTATACCTATTCTGTGCTTGTTTCATAATTTGTAGCAGATGGAAGCCAAATGTTTTTAAAGAATCAGAACCAGTTTTATAAGAAGATGGTTCATCTTCTCTAAATAACTTCCCCTTAAACTGCCAGTTATACTTATAATTTTAATCTATAAAAACATGATTGTTGGAATATATTATATTATTTTGGGTAGTTCAAAGTGAGGCCACATTCTTGAACCTTCTTCCATATTCCATGTCTTCATTTTAATACTAATGTCTTATTGTTTTATTTGTCTCGAAAAATCTAGAATCCTTTGTGACATAGCAATATTCTCACTCTCTGTTAACAAGCTGTTATGGTATTATTTATGGTAGATTTTCTTGATTTAGATCAAAATCTGGCTTTTAAATTTATTTTATTGCTATGACATATATAGTACATTATGAGCAATTCCAACACAAAACAATAAGGATGTCTGTCTTTTAGTTAATACTTAAAGAATTTGTAAGCCAATGTTTGAAGAAATGAAGATATAGAAATAAAAGAAGCAGATCTGAATAAAGTAGAACACAAAGAGAGATTAAAAAAGTAGGCTTTCTCTTAAGTGAATATTCCAAATAGGAATAGGAAAGAGTGAAGATAAATGGATGATGGTGAGACAGAAGCCCACCATATATATGGATACATACTTTATATAGATATTTATATACTTTATATGGATATATAATTTATAGAGATATTTATATACTTTATATGGATATATAAAGGATTATAGCATATTGGTAGAAGAAAAAAAAAAAGAGTATATATCTAGTGTGTGTCCAAACCATCTAAATAAATGCAACCAAGAGGAAAAGCACTTGTTCATACATGCACAGAAACAATTTCTTGAGTACATCTCTAGATTGATTAATCAGAGCTTCAAAACTTCTAATGTCAAAAGTACAAAATACAGATGAGTTATATTTTATTCAAATAAGTAATCCAATGTTGCAGGTAGCAAGGTTATGTTAAAATGTCAAACGATGATCTATTCTGAACTTTCCTCAAGTAAATACCTGAAAAAAATTCTGAAGGCAATCCCAGAGAATAAGTTTATTCAGAAAGTGAATTTCTAGCCAAGTAGGCTATCACTTAAAAGCTGCAGAGAAACCATTATTTCTTGGAAAGCATCTAATGTCTTATTATTGCTAGGAGCAATCCTGGTATGTCAGTGTCACTGTAACCCTTTTAAAAATAAACAAGAAGAAAGTTAGCCAAGTGGGATGAATGTATCTGTAGATAGGAGACTTTTGTTTAAGCAGAAGACTTTTGTTTAGAAGACTTTTTTTTTTTTTTTTTAATGTCAGTCCTGAAAGAAGAGTTCACAAATTACCTGTTGTTATGATTACAGGAATTTCAATGAGAATTTTTTCTTAAAATTGAGAATACAGTTTTTGAATGGTTACCACAAGGAAGGAGTATAGTGTTTTGAAGCAAACAAGTGCTTTCCCTTACTTTGGTAAGAGAAGAGTGCCTAGGGTTTATGTAATTCCATGTCAGAAGTACAAAAATTGTATGGAGCAAGGAAGTAGATACTACTACTGTTAAGTTGTTCAGAAAAGCACATCATATGTACTTTGCACTTCACATTTTATGATGCCAAAAGTTAAATGTATAATATAAAATTTCCAGAAGCTGAACTTTATGGTAATTATGATAATTAGGGATATGTCTCTCCAGGGAGTGAGCTCTAATAGATAAGGAGTAACTTGATGTTAAAATAAAAATTTCCCTATGCATTGATTAATTACATACAAGGAATCCAGGAGGTTTATTCCATAGCAGTAAGGCAAGATTGTACTTTCTGTGGGCCACAGTATGTGTTTATTATCAAACATATCTGTGTTTACTGGAAGTTGAGATTGCAGTGAGACATATCGTCTCATCTGAAGCATTAAAACTATTGAAATGAATACCTGAGTGGGGAGATGTATAATCCATTTAATTTTCATATTGTTTGCAAACCCATGCTCCACAGTGTTTTCGCTTGCATCTCTGGAAGCCACCAGAAGAAATACCTCACTTTCATCAACAAGTACTTCAGAATAACACCAGCATGCTTGGGCTGTTCTCCAGGGGCATGTCAAAGAGTGCCCTGACCTTCTTAGGATCAAAGCAGCAGTCTGTCTCACAAACACCTTCTCAGTATCTCCATACCTTTGGGGATCAACATCTTACATCTGGTGCTGAATTTCTACAGAGGCTGAGTATGTCTTCAGTTGGCAGGCCCTTAAGCTATGCTGGCTATGGTAGACCAAGAATCCCACGAACCTTTTCTGGCACTGAGGCCAGCTGTCTCAAAGTGGCTTGCAGCTGTATTTGTAAAGTTCTTACCCTTCAGCAAAGGGCAGCCAGATCCAAAACATCCGTAGGAAGTGGTATCAGTGCTGCACTAATTCTTGAGCTATACTTGGCAAAGTTCTACGTAGCACAGACCAAAACTGTGTCAGGAACTATTGTGTGTGATTTTACAGTATAGCTGATGGACTTCCCTTGCCCAGGAACTTTCCCTGACAATCCTTAATTTATTAGTGTGTAACCATAGAGTACCAAAAGAACCAAAGTCACCAAGTGCTGGTCCAGTGGTCTGCATGGCAAAGTGCTTCCTTCTCTAGTTCCCCCAGGCACTCTTCTTTCCTTTCCTCTCCATCCTGATCCAGACCTTCTTCCCCTTCTGCCTCCCTCTCCCCTGCACTCTGTTGAAGTAGATGTGGGCCCAGGAGTGTGACCTTCTAGGCTCTGGCTTCAGGCATATGGAGGAAGACACCTCCTATGTAAGATTCCCTCTCATGACGACACCGGGTCCCTTTACACAGATATTGCCTCTGGGGGGAGACGTTCTCCTCACACCATGCTTGAAGGCTGGGTGGCCTGGGCTTAGTGTCCCTTTGAGGTGCTGAGGTGGCCAGCACCAAGTGAGGGGACATTTGCCTTGATCCGTGGGGAACTGGGTGGCAACATGCACTTTCCGAGCTCATTCTGGTGAGTTCTGAGTTATTTTTTAGGATATGGCTACCAGAGACTCAGTCGTTTGTTGGTGTATTTAAATAACATGCTATAGTTCTAGAATGGGATGAATTCAGCTGTTTCTCATCAGGAAGTGATGGTGTTCTGATCAGTCATGAGCCAGCTTAGGTAGCAGATTGGAGTGTTTTCCTCATGATCTCTGAACTGAGGGTGTTGCTAGCTGCTGGATGTGTTAGGTGATATTTAGAGTTAAAAATAGGCTTTTCAGAGCCTCATTGTCAGGCCTGGTAGAACAACTGGTTTAACTGAATCATCAGAGTTAGCCTAGTTATATTAAGTTGGAGGAACACGATGATGGTGTAGTGATAAAGCCTGTTGCTCCTAGGGAGTTTACCTGTCAACCTGTTTGTTGTCTTTGTAAGTACATTTTATTAATGGCATATATTTTTACTATGTAGATGACGCAGTGTTAAAAGCCGCTTTCCGTGCAGTTTATTCTGAGATTGTATGCCATAGCATTGCTTATACTGATATGAATATCACTTGAGTTTACACTGACAGAGAAATAGCTATCTCCACAGGATAGTAAAACAGCTGATTACTTCCTGAAGCACCTCTTTAAATCAGAAATCTTCCCAATAAAATGCCTTTTAAAAAACCTTTTAATATTAGAGCACACAACAGTTAATCACCTTCAAAAACTGTAGGTACAGTGGTAAAAGGAGGAAAACATCCTTCTTCTTTCCACTGGTACTTCATCTTTGTTTAAGTTCAAAGCAGCTTTGGCTTAGTATTTTTAAATGCCTTCATTTAATCATGAATTCAATGTGATTTTTTTTGCAAAATTGAGAATAACGCAGGGATGTCAAAAGCCTCCTCTCGGTCTAGACTGCAATATTTTGCCTATGGCGGCAAAATATTTGATGTCATTCCTGAATAATGTTGAACAATGTTTTATCCATCAGACTTATCCAAATACAAGCAAAGGGCAACTCCGTATTTCAGTGACCTTCTGACTGGTGCTTTTGGTGGATGGTCAGCTTCACATGATATAAAAGTGTAAGATATCACCCCCCCCAAAAAAAACAAACAAAAAAACAAACAAAAAAAACCTGAAAGTACTGTAAGCTCTGGGACTTTTTTTTGACTTTTTTTGGACTTTTTTTCTTTTTTTTTCTTTTTTTTTTTTTTTTCCCAGCCTGTATTCATATTTGCTTCTGCAATTGATCTTGTCCACATTAGTAAAGTTTAAAAAGTTTAAATCAGTTACTTTGATATGATCTATGTAAACCTGAAAAAATCTCTGAGGCTGAAACTTTGAATCCAATTTAAATTTGTTCAGATTAACTTCTCTTAATTAGCCACCTAAGTCAAAAAATGCAAGGGTAAAATCACTTCCTGTGCACTGCAGATGGATGTGCCTTCAGTGAAGAGTTAAAATGAGTTATCAATGCATTAATTATTCCATTTCTATTAGCTCTGTTTGAGTGAAAGCAACTACAATTTGAAACACTTGAATTTCTTTTGTCTGTACTTTGCTGGTCTGTAAGACCTGTGCATGGACATCCTGTGGATTTCTTTACCGGAGTAAGCTTCAAAACAAAACAGAATAAAACAAAAGATCCCCAGTTAATTGTTTCTAAGAAAAGGCTGACTTCTTTACATAAGCAGAAGGCACTGAAGGACTACATATCCTTGAGGCTTTCCCACGGAGTAAACATATGTCCATGCTACAGGGAGAACTGTTAGACTGCACCCGTTACCGGGCAAGCCATTTAGTGCTAAAAGTTTCATCACACTGAAGTTTGGATCCCACCTACTTGAGCAATATTATGGCTAAAGTCAGCTTTTGGGTTGCATTTGGGATGTGCGCTCCTGCAGACCACCTGGTAGAGCAAGACTGCTGGTGCTGCTCAGATCTGCTGAGTGACAGTAGGATGCCCTGCACCTCCTGGGCTCGCCTGGGTGCACCTTGTCTGCAAGAGCTTTTGAGGCCAGATGTCTGCACAGGGTGGCAGTCTGTATATTTTTCCAAGCCTCCTTCTATGGTATACCTCTTTCTACCTACCCTCTGGCATACATATAAAACTTAGTAATTACATTAAACCATACATTTCCTCCCACAAAGTGAGAAAAAAAAAAAAAAAAAAAAAAAGAAAAAGAAGGAAGGTAACAGTTTGCAACACAAGTCAGCAAGCCTGGCAGTTCATTACTGAAGGAAATCGAAAACACTAGCCAGCATTTTCAAGTGGGAATCTATGGGAAGCTGAATGCACATTTGCTCACTTAAATGGATGGCCTGAGTTTTGGAGGTGCTGGATTGATGCAGGCTCTGAATGTTTTTCATCCTCAAAGATCAGGCCAATTGCTTTGCTGTCTCAATGTGGAATGTAGTCACCCAAGTCTGACAGTTTTGGCTCTAAGGTTTAGCTTGACTGAAAACAAACTGGCTTCAAAACTGTAGGGGAGGTTAGCAGCAGCTGCTCAAACCTATGTATCCAAGAAAGTAAATTTTAAAATGTCAGATGGATTTCTTCTCATGAAGTCAACCAGCAACAGGCAGGAGCAGAGGCATACCTGGAAACAGACCTCATTCTTCTGCTTCTTGGTAGGATGACGTTTCTGAGCAACCCTGCCCTGGGTCAGGGGCTCAGGTGGGCTGACATACAGGAAGCTGAGTCTTGTCATGTTCATAACATCTATGATTTAAATATTGCTCTCTTCAGTTCTCACCAGAGGAACTGTGAGCTGGCATGATGATAACCTCCACATCATCCCTCTTCAAAACAAATTAATATTTCTACAGGAAACAAGAGCTGCCCAGACTGCGACAGACTGGTGGAGAACTGCTGTGAGACGTTTGCAATGCCTTGCTTCTGCATCTGCAGTGAGGTTCAGCGTAAAAAGATAAAGGTAGTTAACAAGCTTTCCTATTGAATTTGGTACTGCTGAAAGTCAAAAGCTGAGAATAGAATTAGTGAGTCTTTTGGATTTAAGTATTTGAAATTCTAGCATAAAATTATCTTTCAGTAATGGAAAAAATAGAAATAATATTAGAATGATTCTGCATTCAAGAAGTGCAAATCTGTCTTGAAGTTCATTTAGCAAAGTGACATTTAAATTACTATGAAGAATTGTGTGCACTATATGTTATTTGTAATTTCATAACATGTTGGGATGAGATTGTCCTGGGATCAGCATGTGATTAAAATGATTATATACCTTATATACATGGTATGTTTCTTATTCAGTCACGATCAAAATACAATTTACTTTTATTAATATAATAATTTAGATGTTATAAATGAATTCTCAGTTAAATATTTTTAATTTCTATTCATAGCCTCCTAATCTCAACAATATTAACAAATCCATTCCCCTCACCTAGAAAAGATTCTCCTTTTCCAACCATCGCGATGGCTGACATCTGCTGGGATGACCCCTTGCCCCTAGCAGCAAAGCACAGCTATGTAAAGATGGACGACAGACAGATGCTCCTCTCTGATTGTAAAGAACTTTAAAAATATGGATGGGTGCAGAAGAGGGCACCAAATACTAACCAGCAAAGCAGATGCTGTTTTCCTCTCCTTAACACCCATGCTGAGTATTTTTCTTTTTCTCCCTCTCAACCCCTGTGTATGCGTATGTGTCTTAATACTAAAAATAGGTCTTATTATTTAAGTTTGAGTCCTGGAACACTTAAATCCACCATCATTCAGGCCTGTTGATCTTTCTTTTCTGCTCTGAAAATAAGGGTGTGAGCAGTTACAGCAGACAACGAATGAGTATGTTAACATAACCCATGCTGGCATGGAGTGCCTCTCGCCTGACTGGCATATTTAGTGTTGGGCAGCAGAGGTCAAATTTAGTAAATGCAGAAGCCCACATTTCAGTTCCTGCTATGCCTGCTGAGTGCATCCTGGGCATTATTCAGAGAGGACTTTTAATATAATGTTAAAGCCATATGGTTAAAAAAAAAAAAAGGCAGAAAAATCCAAAATTAAGATTTTGTGTGTGATATGTTAATGGGACTGCACTGCACAGTGAGTGCCCATTGCATTTTTTATTGATTTTGTAGTTATGGTATCTTATCTGCTATGCATGCAGTCTGACCACTTTTTCCAAGTCAGAACTGAAGGGGTAGTCAAGGTTTTGTCACAGCAACCCAGGGACTACCTAAGAATTACACACTGAGGATAAGATGCAGGGGCAGGGCAGAAGACAGAAGTAACGACTGCTGTACCCTCCCATGGGGTTCCTGTTGTCACTGGGCTACAGAATCAGACTCCATCATTGTTCTTTTCTTTTGGCCATGTATATGTTGCATATTTTTTGTATAGCGTGGCTGAATATCTATAGCCTGCTCAATTCATAACTCCCATGGAAAAAAGGAGTCAAAAATTAGGACTTTGGACTCAAACAAGTGTAGTTTTCTTCTGGATTAGGAGAGCACTGAAATATGTGGGAATTAACTGCTTAGCTTGTGACGTATGAAAGCAAAGCTCCTGAGCTTGTGCAGAATGCTTTGTTTTGGTGTCTAGGAAACTTCATGTCTGAAAGCAAAGGCAATGGTAGATATTGGACATACAAAAGGGAATTGTGCTGTGCTTGTTCAGAGACCCAAGAAACAAGCAAACAAACAAATGCTGGTGAGGAACAACTGAAAAAAATACAAATCAGAAAAAAAAAAAAAGTTAGTATGGAAACAGACAACTTTACTGACATTGGAATATTCTGGACACACAGTATGTGGGATGATTATTTTTATGTTATTGTCTGTCCGTCTCTCTGTCTAATGATACATGCCCAGAGACATATAAAACTGTATTCACACTTTTCCATAATGGGATTGAAATCTGTACGATACCCTTTCATCAGATCTGCATGTTGTTATGGCTATGTACACACATAACTATGGACAGGGTTGGGAGGCGGCAAGGGGGCTAGTAGCTCGAAGTCAGGATCTCTCAAAATCTAGACAAGATACATAACATAAACCTCTGGTAGACTAATAGTGGTTCTCAGAGACCCATGACGCTAAAAACTTCAACAAGTAGTACCTGTCTATAGGTTTTGTGATTCTAGGGACTCCTCTATGGGGTCACTGAAGGATTTTTTAAGGTCTATTCCAAGTTTGAGAAGCGAAAGAAGGCTCAGATAAAAGTTGTGCAAGCATGACAGTCAAATCATGAAAAGTTGAGTGCCACTCAAGCCTATTCTGACTGCTATTGAAAACATTATTCTTTTAGTTTGCAGCTTGATCATACTTTTTGCCTCTCTCTACTGGTTTCCACCCTAGTTCCTGTACCACAACTGATGTAAACTGCTTGTTTCCATTTTTCTGATGTTCACTGCTTATTCCTACTTGTCCCATCACCACTGCCATTAATTGACTCACATCTAACTGCCCCATGAAGCCGACTGTTCCTGCCCACCTACCACACTTCCAGACAAGCAGTTTCAGCCTTTTGCTCATGCTTCCCCTTGGGAGGAACTCCCATCAGATGACTGTAAATTTACCTCATTTCCTGCTTTGAAAGTGCCAGGTTCACCAAAGCTCCTGACCATGACATTAAACAACGTTGGCTCACTCTTCCTTTGCACTCCCTTATCAACATCCATTTTCACACTGATGTCTCTAGCTTCTTTATGCAAGAGCATTGTTTGTTGGCATGGCACCTCACCTTGCAGCACAATGTGGGCTCCAGGTGAGATGATAAGACAACGCACCTGGGCCAGGTGGTCTGAGGCAATGACCATCCTGCCCTCTGTGGAAGACTGCTGGGCGATTCCTGTTCTGGATCCCTATGCTGCTGGTGGAGGAGGAGAAGGCCAGTTCAGGTGGTCATTCTGTATGAGGATTTCCCAGGAGCAGATGGACATGAAGGCTGAGTAGGGTCAGGTCACACTTTCTCACTGCTATAATGGCCTTTGGTCTGTGAGAAAAGTTAAATCTGCCCTCCACAGTGTTTATTGGGAACCTGCTGCCTGGTGGTCTGCCCCATCTGCTTCATCCAGGCTGTGACTTGATCCTGTTGTTCTCAAACCATTGACCCCTACTCTGAGAAACACCAGAGAAGAATAGACTTTAACTAAATCTTTCACTAGTACCCTCTCCACTTATTTTTCTCCCTCCTCCCCATTGTTTTGAAGCCAAGTCACTTTTTGTTTGCTAGAGGAAGGTTAAACAAAGAAATCCACCAATGTTCAAGAAACAGCATCAGTCATTGCAAGGCCATTCTCTTTCCCATTCTGGTTCTGTGATTCTTGCAATTTTGTGGATGTTCCCGCATCAAAGATACTAGAATGTTTGTGATTTTTTAACACTACAAAACACTGAGTAATTCTCAACTAGGTAATCATGAGATTTTCCCTGTAGACTGTCTGAGACACTGTGGAAAAGATTATCATGGAAACTGTGGCATTTGAAGCTGCACTGATGCCTTTACAGGAAAGAAATGGGAGGGGGAAGAAAGCCAAACACAACCCAACAGCTAGCACTCGGATTATTATTTGGTAGCTTGGCACAGTTTGTGGAGAGAAGTAACAATGTCTTCTGCAAGCCTGTACCTAGTTCATCACCCACAGATTTTGTTCTCACTGTTCACAGACAGTGAACTGTCTTCCTCAAAGCCCTTGCCAACAACTCTCCCATCCAACAATGCATGAATTTCATCTGTGGCTGATTCTCAAGGATATTACATTAAAACTAATTTGAAATGATACCTGGCTGTGGCAATGCTATGCCCAGGGCCTTCCTATGAATTACGGTTTTGGCTGTCTCATAATCATATACAGTGAAAAGATGTATTTCTTCTCTGTCTGTTCAGTATTCAGATTACATAGCTAGCCAAACACAGTTACCCAAACATCTTTGCTTTCACGTGGAAAAAGTGTATTTAAGTATGAGAAACTCGGTCATTTTATCCAAAGAGACAAGTTGTCTTCTCTGTTCTCTTCCTTAACCATATAAGTTTCATCTGAAGCCATAATAGACGCAGACGAGGGGAAATAACCTCTAGGCTCTTAATTCAAGATGCAGACAAGGGGAAGTAACCTTGAGGCTCTTAATTTGAAGGCCACAGTGATCAGTGAGATATCAGTGAGAAATCAGTGAGAGGCGATCTCCCATTGCCTTCAGTGGATCTCCGATCATACCCCAGCAGCTGACCTCTGACTTAGTAAAGATGGTTACTAGCCCTTTGTTCAGTTTAATGATGCTTAATGAACTTGTCTAAGGCATGTTTGAGCAATCTGAGCATGGCATGAGCAGGAAATACGCTGAGTACTAACATGACTTAAACAGATAAAAGTTATCTGGCATTTTTTAAAGATTAGCTCACACCATCCAAACTTTTTATCCAGATGCAGCTAGCTGTTACGGTTGTGTTAGCCATCTGGTACTATAGTCTTTGGCTGAAAACAGAAGCAATACGTCTCACCGCTGGTTTGTGTTTCCAGGAAAAAAAGAACGCTGTTTTTATGATCATCCGTTCATTTGGTATCAAGCACATTTCACACATGAGTTAACTGGAGACCTGCAGCTGATGTATTCTGTGGTAAGAAGAGCTTTGTAGGGCTAATGGTAGAAGCAGAGATGTGGGAAGAAAGGTTGCTTTTTCAGCATAACAATATAATATCATTGTTGTGGGTTTGTTTTGTTTTGTTTTGTTTTTTAGCTTTCCCTTCACAAAAGATTCTTTATTCAGTGACACATTGTCTCGTATAACAAAAGGTTTTGTAGTAGTTTCTGGTTTTGCAGCTCAAACCAGAGAATATCTTCAGCCATACTGTTTACTAAGCACAAAAACATTTGTAATTACTTTTCAGTAACCTGCCCAACAAGCTACCAGTAACTTATTATTGCATATTTACACACTTGAAAACAGCATTTTATTTTATTCAAGTACCAGATGCATGAAAAAAATAAAAAAAAAATGCCAGTAATAGAGAGCAGAAAGGAAACCAAGAAGTCAGAGGACACAGTGGCTGCTCCTGATTCCTCTCCAAGGAGGCAAAAAGTTCTTACGAGAAGAAAAGGAGTGCTGCTGCCATAACATACAGTAAGGAACTCCAAGGTCTCCTGTATCCTCTTGTCTCCCAGAGACAGGAGTGGAGTTGGAGCAGGTATCAGTGTCTCCTGGAATAAAATCCAGAACTCCAAATGATGGTAGAATAGAATGAATCCTGGGATGATCGTTTGTCTTTGTTTGACTGATGCATAGAGTTAGGAAGTGACACAGCCCAAAGAGGTCACTCAGCTATTGACTGCCTGGCAATGCTTGCATCAGCTTTCTGGAAGGTAGATTACAGACCCCTGATGTGTAGCCATTAAACATAACCCCACTCTCTATTTCAACCAAATCTGAACTTCCAGCAGGTTGATGTGAGGGTCCCCTCTCTTCTCCCAGTTATGTCCACACTGACTTGTGGTGCTCTCGAGAGAGAGCTTAGGTCCCCAAAAGCTGGCTTAAGTGGAGATTCGCTCTGTGCTGTGCCTTCTGTATCAGCATAAGAAATTTCATACCCTCATGGGCCCCAGTCTGCACTTACTGCCTGACAAGTTTGCCCCTGGTGCTCAGGAGATGCCTAGGAGGGCCACACGGCCTTTTCCTGAGCTGTCACTCAGCTAAGGATGATCCTGCATCCCACAGTGCTCAAACACCCATCTTTATCTTCTGCATGTCATCCAGCTATTGTGCACCTTAGGTACCTGTCACCTCAGTATCTAAATCCCAAAGGAACAACTTAAGCAACTGTGAGGAAACTGGAACTGGGGGCAGACTTCAGTGGGAGCTGGTAATCCAACCCACCGAGGTGCCTGAAACACTTCCACGTGGGTATATATATCTCTATATACACAGTATCTAAGTACTTGAATAGCTTAAAGGATCTGGGCTTAAGTGGTGATGCGACTGTTGAATATGGCTCCTACGTCACTTACACTTTATTGAAAAAAAAAATAATAAGGTGTTAAATACAGAGAAGCTGCAGATATGCTACAAATATATATAGCTGCACAGGCTTCTCTGAGCAGCAGTGCGTTATAGCAGCTAGTGTAACTGCTCACATATCTGCAAGAGCGAACAGATCAAGCATCCAGGTAATCCACACGCCGAAGACCCCACACTGGAAAAATATTCTATGCGTTAGGAGCTCACATAATGACAACGGAATTTGCTCTTAGGATTAGAAGAGCCCACCAAATTGCAGGTAGATGAGCAGGAGGCTGGGTTCACCCTGTCTGTTAAGAGCTATTAAGACATTCTGCTTTGTAATGGTACAAACGTTATACGCCCTGACTTCAAAGTGGTCTTGTGAGGGGTCCATCATGGCCAAGCTGTGTAGAAAAGCAGGGCTGTGCCTGCCCTCCTTGGAAATCCCGAGCTTTGCTTTTTGCTATCTGCTGATGGCTTGCTCATGGCCCATCTCAGTGCCCACAGACGGGATCTTCAGCACGCCGTTCCAGCATCCTTGGAAGGGATCTGGTGGGATCTGCTGGGCGCAGCTGTGCCTGCACACCAGAGGCTGGCGCAGTGGGTGAGGCTGGTCCCGAGGACAGGCTTTGGCAGGTGGAGAGACCTCCCCTGGAGAAAGACTGTGTGTTTCACTGAGAATGGAGCTGGCACACAGGCATTCGGCATGCTCCCCTCATTGCCCTCCACAGGTTGTGAGTACCAAGGGAGAGATTGTCTGGCAGTGACATACCTGAAATTGTGAAAATCTGATCTCCTTTTTTATTTTTCTATGTCTGTATTTGAGCTGTGTTCATCCACCGTTTGCGCCTGGAGAAGACCTGTGCTAGTGGCACCAGGATTAAAAGGACTCCCCAGCCTGTTGTCTGGCTGGCAGAGCTGGGAGTCCCCCTTGCCTTGATTTCTGTGCTGGAAACCCAGGGCAGCAGCAGCAAAATCTTGTGCCGAGCGCTGGCAGTGCCTGGCAGCGTTGCTAGCTCTGGATTCAGCACCACTGATAATTATAAAAAAAAAAAGGAAGAGAAGGGGGAAAAAAAAAGAGTGAGAGAATGCAATGAGCAACATCCAAAGCAAATAAGGGAAGTGGTAGCTTCCTGCGGAGACAGCAGGCGAGCTCCATGCCTGGCTCTGCTCAGTGCTTCAGCCCTCCTCCTCCCACAGCCACAGACTGAGATGGTGGCACAGTGGGGTGACGGCCGCATTTTGGGGCTGACACACACCCTTCTGTCCTCCCCATCACAGCCACATCTGGCCCTGCGGTAGCTCATCCTACCCCTCCAAATGCTCAAGTCATTATCAGTGTGACAAATCCAATATATACAGAAAGATCTCCAGGCGAAATCTGTATTTCCAGAAAACGAGATTCCTATACCATCTGCAGCTAATTGTTTCATACCGTATTCGTCTCTGTCCCGCTGAGCCCACTCAGGGCCTGCTGAGCCCATCACTTACGCTGGTTTTACACCGGCGGGGCTCTGCTGTCTGCAGCAGCCGGGCACCACGAATACTACTCTCTGCCAGAGCAGGACTGGGGACAAAGGAGCATCCACCACGTCACCCTTCTGACACACCAACATCCACAGGGATGCGTTTTGGTGGTGAGTAGCCATCCATCCCCTGGGTGGTGATAAGGGGAAGGAGGTGCTCGCTGCCCCTGAAACCAGACCCGAAGCATGGGGCAGGGAGATGCCTACGGCAAAGGGCTGAGGAAATGACCCCGCTCGCTCCCCAGAGGTGATTGGCAGCCTTTCTCCTTATTCAAAATTAGAGAAAACAACAGAGCTCAGCGGCAATCCCGATTCTAGAGCCTCGTTGAAACTCTAGACACACATATCTGACAGATACAACAGAGATTAATGAGCCATGACCAGAAGTTTGATTTTTCTGTCAAGTGCTCCCATCCGTTTTTAATAAACAGAGGAACAACATAAACTCCAGCGCCTGCTGAAACTGGGCAGGTTGCTTTCGGTGCCACGTGTGTCTGAGCTCAGTTTTGACTCCAAACCACTGATAAATGCTGGAGGGGTGAGGGTTTGCTCTCCCACCCCCCAAAAAATTGGCCCTTTTGTGGACACTTGTGACCAGCTTTGTTCCTTGCACAGCGTTTCTTCTTTCTCCAGCATGGACTGTCTGGTGTTTTACCACTGGAAACTGTCAAGTGTAATATCATGTTTACAACTAAACGGGTTCAATTTAGTGTCGTTGGTGTGTTATCTGGAGCACGAGTGCTTAGAAAGCCCACTGCTTTGTTTCAAACAGCACTCTGCTAGATTTTTTTATGGGTTTTTGGAACGTGGTCTCCTCATCCCTTCCAAGCGCAGTAGGCTGAGCCAGATAGCATGGAGCCCAAAGACCGCACTGTGTGCTCTCTGTGCTCCTGGTTACTTACATTACAATCGGGCGTCGCTCTCATGAAATAATAATCAGTACATAGCCATCTGAATTTGTCAGGGATTCGTGGCAAAGCAGTCCCTGGGGATTTTACGCCACATAAATTTGTTTGAGAATTCCTCTGGTTTCATTTCTCGCAAGGCGCGAGAGAAGCCACAAACAAAACAAAAGGCTAGCCGAGGACGGTTTTATACCCCGAGGTATTTATGGAGAGGAAAAAAGGCAGTGCGAGCGAGCTGCCATAAATCTGACTGGCCACAGAATGTCACTCTTGCTCCATGCAAATGAAGCCGAAAGGAAATTTACCTGGTAATATAAAACCTGAGCCTTAAGGAAGGAAGCTCTTTGCTGTAAAAGAATGAAGCACAGGTGTGCAGCACCCATCCCAGGTCTCATACTGCAGCTGGCTCTTTTCTCAAAGGCTCTCACCAGATTTGGGGAAGACCCAGGATAATAACAGCCCTCCCTGCACTGGGACAGGCGTGCACAGAAAGTCCCAGCCTGTGCTTCAGGCACCTCAGCCTCCCTGCCGAATCCCCCCAATTTCCAGTTGGGTGCTGGCTGTGAGAGGTCCTTCCTGCAGAGGTGAGCCCATGGGATCAGGGCCATGGGGACATGGGCTGTGTTATTTCAAACAAAGCTGGTCTTGAATAGAAAGCACTCTTGCTTTCCAAACACAAAATAAATAATTGTTTCGCTGGTGTGAAATTGAAATTGTCCTTGACTTGATGCCACCTACAACTGAAATTGTCACTAAATTTAACAGACCGATGCTTAGCATTTAATTGCCCCTGAAAAGACGTCACCATCAGGAGGGAAGAGTATCAAAAAAAGAAAACCACAAATCTTTTGTTTTCCAGTCAGGGCTTCATTTCAAGTGAGAAGAGGCCTGTAGCAGGTCTCTGCTTCTCCAGGCCATGGCTTGGAGGCAGAGGCCACCCTGTGCAAGGCCAGGACCCCACCATGGTGCCACCTCTTGATAGGGAGGGAAGGCACCAGCTCCAGGGCACCTCCCTATTGCTTCTCAGGGCAAAACCTTGCCCTGGGGTCCAAAACGGGACCATGGAAGAAGAGCAGAGGTGACCTGGCTGAAGGGCTGCATCCTTTCCTTTCTGGCTTGGTGGAGCTTCTCTGGAAAAGATGCTGGAGCTTTGTGTGATCGCTCTGTAGCCTGCTGGAAATACACATCTGCATATTAGCAGAGGTAGAAGCAAATGGTTTTCTGCTTTTATCGTACTTTGCATAATTACAGAACTTTTCCCATCTCGGGTTGGCCCCCAAAGTGGAAATCTTGGGGAAAAAAATGGAGTAAAGAATAAAATACAAAATTTTAGATTGGGTCTAAAAGAAGTTAGTTCTGAAAACTTACTCTGTAGTAAGCTTTGAAGTGTTTTTACTTAAAGTGTTTTTATTTTTGACATTTTTAGTGTAAATTTACTTCAATTTCAAAACAGAGGCTTACTTTCAGCCTAAAGATTACAACTTTTCTTTTGAAAGTACAGAAAGAGAATATTTTGATCATTTTTAAAACATTTTTCAATTGTATGTGAATATGGCATATTCATTAAAAAAAAAAAAAAAAAGGAAAAAGAAAAAAGAAAACCTTTCCTCCCTAAGGCTTTGATTTTGACAAAACCACATTTTTCAGTGAAAAACATTTCCCAGAACACTTCCAATTTTCTCTGATATTTACATCTGTTCTTCTCTGAGAAAGCGTCACAGCTGTAGATCAACAGGAATCACACAGAACACAGTTGATTTATGGTCAAAGTAATATTTCTAAATCAACTTGCATTTAAGAGTAGTGAATAGTACATGTCCATATACCACCAATGTATCATAAGGATTTTGTGCTGCTTTTATATCTTTTTACATTTCTTTTGCATAATTACACATGATTCATGTGTAATTGTCATTTTTACAATTATTTTACATAATTATGTGTTATTAAGCTGAAATTTGGGCAGAGTTAAAGATTGCGAGCCAGATCCTTAGTGTTTCAGGCACCCACCCTGATGCCATCATTCGTCTCTGAAGCTGGGCAAGTTGGATCAAAAGGGACCGCCGTCCTCCAAAAGCAGGACAGCCCCACAGTGAAACACGGCTGTGTTTGGTCTCTGCCACTTGTCCTGAGCTGCAGCCTTGGCCTTTTATCACTGTTCTCTCATGATCCAGACGGGATGTGCAGCATCCAAGGAGCCAGAAGAGAATTGGCAGCAGGTCGTACGCTGGTCTCCTATGTCTGTCTCTGCTCTGCCTTCTTCTCCAGCCCCCAAATCGCAGGCACTCAGGTGCAAGCCCGTGCACTGAGTGGCTTCTGTTTAATCACAGAAATATTGATTCCTCTGGCAAAAAGTCAGGTTTTTCCCTGCACTTGGTAAATAATGAGAGGAGCCATCCAGCAGGCCATGATGCCACTGCATTTTCTCCGCCACCACCTTCATCAGGATGGTTCCTCCTATGGAGGTGAAGGCTAACTCCAAGCTTAGCTCCCCAGCTTTGCTTTCACCCACTTTTCACCTCATTTTCTGCTCGTGGAGGGGGTGCTGAAACACACTGGGTGGGTGCACCAGCACACCCTGGAGCGTTTTAAGAGAAGCGGTGGGCTTGCTAACAGTCCCTACCTGTCCCGAGGCCCGCGGGCTGAATGGCTCGCTTCATGCGGCGCTGACATGATTGATGCAGATCCTAAAAGGTGGCGCGGTGACCTCACGCGTGCCCAGCGCTCCCCACGCACGTCCCCGGGCAGCGGGGCTCCTGTTTATAAACAGTGTCACATTCATGGCTGGGTAACCTGCTCTGTTTACTCTGCCAGCGCAGAACGGCCGCCGCACAAGCGAAATATTATTCCCCGCCGTGTGCGCTCCGTTTTTTCCGTCGGCTGTGTGTTTTCTTTCATGCTTTGCCCTCGCTGACGGTGAACTCGTCGGCTGCTGTCCCTGGGCAGGGGCTGGGGGATGTGTTTGCTGCCATTTCCAGGGCAGTGCGGTGGAAAACACCCCTGGGACCCTGGCAGCCTGCTTTGGGTCACCTGGGTACGGCTAAGCCAGATTGAGTTTTCCACCAAAGTCATCTCTCCAACGTTATTTTAAGGAGATCTTTTTAATGCAGCCTCCAAAGAGCTCGTTTCTGGCTCATGAATTAAGAGAAAAATGTCTTCTCTCCCAAAATAATCACGGTAATGAACTCAACAATAAAAACAGCTTATCACCCTTCTGGGTTTTTTTCTTTTCATATTTTCTTTTTTTGCTACTAATTAAAAAAGAAGGAAGGAAGGTTTAATGCTTTTTAAAATATCTTGTTTAAAGTTGTGTCTGGTTCATTATCTCCCCAGCTTCTGCTGTTTTGAAAATGTCGTTTCTTTTTTTGAATTTTCTCATCGAGATGTTTATGGTAAATATTAACTTACGAGCAAGTCGGGAAAATCAATAGCTGGAACCCTGTCAGTCTCAAAGGAGGCTGCGTGAACTCCCCGGCCTAAAGCTCCAGAGGAGAAAGAGCTCTCTATTGCCTTCTCTGATGGGAAGGGAACAGCATCTCGTAAAAATATCTGTTCCTGTACACTGCAGGCGCCTGCTTCCTCCAGTGGCACTTGGGCTACGTCTAAACCACAAGGTCCCAGGGGCAGAACAGGCCTTGGGCCATATCCTGCTTGCTGGGCACCCCAGGAAGGTTGAGCAGCATGCCCAAGGATGGGAAGCGGGTGCATTTGGGAGCAGACCTGTGGTTTGCCTCTGCAGCCCGGGCTCGGTGTGCCTGGAAAAGCATGCTGTGAGGGCCGTCATCCTGGGACCGGGGCAGCGACGAGCCAGAGGACTGGAAAACTTGCACAGGGAACGTGTTTTTCTCTTTATGTGCTCGTGTATCCTTTTACCTGGCCTCCCAGGTTTGCAGCTGCATTTGCTTTCCCCTCGTAAAGATTTCCTTTTCTGCTGTCACTCCCAGTATGCATGTCGGAAGGGGATTTGGGCTTGCCGAAGGCATTCAGAAAGGCTGCAGTCTGCCTCCCCAGTTTTGGGATCACCAGGCAGCTCAGGTATTTGCCAAAATGCACTTGTTGAAACACAGGGGTCCTTTTGTTTCTCCCCATCTTTCAGATGGCCTTTAGGAAGGGTCCAATTCTTTCCAGCCTTCCTTGTAGTAAAAAACACTTTTTTCCAGCATCATTAGGATTACCTGCACACAGTCAGCGTAAATACAGGCAGCAGAATCTGGCTTCAGGAAATTTTCAATATTCTTGAAGTACATAATCAATTATTTCAGAAATCAAAACAATACCAAAATGAAAAATTGCCCCTCTGAACCAAAGGGAAATTTGGCTGGGGAACCCCCCACGTTTAGTATTTGATATTTTGGAAAATATTGGTATTTTCTTCAGTTTCTAGATGAGGAACTGAGCCCACATTGTAACGCTTATAGGATGGATTTCCTGCTCGCACTCAAGGGGTTTCCCCTATAAAGTTTGGTAAGGAAGTGTGTTGAGCCTCATTAACTCTCCTCTTGCTGCTGAAACAGCGCTGGAGAGTTTTGGAGCTGTGTGTTAGGAAAGCTATCCTGGCTGTGGGGACAGCAGCGAGGAGCTCTGCAAGGTGAAGGGAACAAAGGCATGGGGAAAAGCAAAAGTGTCCAAATATGATTGCAGGAGGAAGTTTGTCTCCGGCAACACATATAGTTTCCCATTCTTTTTATGTGTCAGAAATAACACCAGATTTTCTTTCCAAAATCAGAGAGGACCAAGGTGGCAACAAAGCTGTCCTTCGAGGCAGCTCCTCTTCTTTACCAATTACATTTATTTCCACTGTCCACAAAATCTCCGTAATGTCTCAATAGATATCAGAAAAAAAAATTTCTCTCTCTCTGTCATCTGTTTTTCACGGGCCCTGCTCTGCTGGCTTCTATAGTGCTGCTTCTGGCTTACAGAGGGACGAGGAAAGCTGGAGACTTTGCATTTTGTTTTTTCCAAACCATCTATAGGGCTCCTTTGTCCCTGGAAGGACCGGTCTAGCTCTCAGTGAGTAGTGGCTCTGAAAACACTTCGGCACCTCCTAAAGAGAGGACAGCAGGAGCCAGCAGTGCACAGGATGCTGCCTCTCGAAGGACTGGATTGCAACCTTGCTCACGCTCTGCATTAATGCTGTGCATTTTATTCATTGGACCACGGCTGGGATAGCCCATGTCCGTGACTCCAGATGCTAGCAATACAGAGCACATTGAAAGCAGCAGTGGGCCTAAATGTTCTCCTTAGACTTCCTCAGGGCTATGGGAAAGTGCAGATTGAGATTCAGGGTGTAAGCTTTCCCGGTGGGGAGATTGATGCAGCATGATTTATACATGGAGGGAGAAGGCTGGGGAGAAGCTGTTCCCCTTTGGCTTCTTGGCCTCGTGATGTGAGCAGCAATGCTTTCTAACAACCAATTTCTGTTCAGGGTGATGTGTACACTACACCACTCAAAGGAGAATAGCATGCTATTGGTGTCCAATGAGATGGGTCTTAACCTTTGAGTCCTGACAGACCACTGGAAGCTGTCTCTGAAGAGCACCCATAGGGTCAGGGCACAAATTTGCAGGTGCGATGCAGCATTTGCAGCTACAGATCACTGAGGTGCAAATGTCATGCTCTGGGCCTTCTCTCTGCCACCTGAAAGGCTGCAGACAGAAACCCAGGTGCCACGCAGACAGAAACCCAGGTGCCATGCAGAGGCCCATGAAAACCTGTGATCCTAATGGTTTAGCAGCTTGCCAGTCAGAGGATTTGTGTCCTCCTGTTTCTGTGAAGTGCATTTTCATTTTCCAGCTGTGCTTGGATGCCATCTCTGCTAGACGGTTTCTTGAGTTACAGCCTTCAGAGTCTGCATGGGGCTTCACTGACTGTCCACATCCCATTCAGGTGTGTTACGAACCTCCCACGGAGGTGGACGGCCTTTTTTAGGCCATGCTGACACTTGCCTTCTTTCACCTTTACGCATTCCCAAGGAGCTGTAATATTTACCACTGAGAATCTCTCTTCAGTCTAATGCAGTTCACATGAACATCATATGAGGCTACCTCTTGCAAGAGGCAGCCTTACGCTGTAATGCTTGTTTCTGTGCTTAGTCTTCCATCCCTTGCCCTTATTTTGACTTCAAAGGGGCTTTCTGCCCAAGAGGGACAAAAAGGCACGGGTCCTGGAGTGCAGACCTGTCTGAATTAACATAGGCGAGAGCGTATCTGAACATTTGCTATCCAGAGAGCATGCAGTACAACAACTGCATTTACTAAACATGTCAGTGTAATCTCCAGGCTCCGGCACTGCCACGGCGCTGTGAGAGAAGGCTTGTATTCCTGCATGAGTACAGCTTGTCTGCCAACATGTCTACCCTTTCTGCAGGTGTATGCTTTACAGCCCAAGGCAAAAATATCCATGCCTTCCCCAAAGATCTCATGGTGCTTCTGCAGGCCAGATGGTTCCAATTTGAGGCCTACACTCGGTGATGTAGCTGTATTGAGTTTCTTCCCTGAAACCAACAAAACCTGCTTTAGCATTTTGCTTGGATTAAAATATTTGTCCCTTTTTTCACAGGGCAGAAGAGGGACTCCTGAAGCCACTGAAGGAAGGAAATCATTACAGGGTTCTACAGAAGTAGGTCATGTGCTACAGCTGCTCATAGTTTAAGAGGAAGAAACATGGGACCTCAAACATGGAACATGACTCCTTCAAAATGCTTGAGAGCAACCCAAGAAAAACATCCTCAGAGGCTTATTTAATAAACATTATCTATAATAGTCTCAATGTGTGCTCGTGTTTCCTTAGGAGTTTGCACCTACTTCCCAGAGCTAACAAGATTCCAAAATAGAGCGCAGAATAATTTAATGAAAAGGATTTAATAGTTTGTGTTAAAGCTAATATGGTCCATTAGGAGCTGTCATTTTATAAACAATGAAGATATGTTACCCTCTCTATCGCTGCAAAGCCATTCCAAGCAAGGTTTGTAAACAGTCAGTAATGATCTATAGAACACGCACAAAAGACAATTAGAGCCACATTTGAAAAATGTGCTTTCCCTCCCATTTGATTTCTTTTTAAATAAACCTAAGAGTAGCATATATGTATGTAGATGGATAGATGCATAGCATAAAGACCGCATATATATATATATATGTGAGTATGTGGATTTCATTAGCAATCATACAATGTTCATTATCTTAAAAGCACTGCTATTTCCACAGCCCCAAAAATGCCTAAAGTGAACTGTTAAATCAACTGAAAAGTTTTTAATTATAATCAAAGTGTCACTTCACTGCAGCTTTTTTTTCCAGCAAACTAACATTTTTGTGAAGACTCAGCCTGCTTTCTTTAACAACTGTGAACACAAAAGATGATGAACCAAAATAGTGCCAATTTCAATGTGCAGAGTTTATTTCTCCACAATGAGAGTTAATGTAACTGCAAAACATTTACATAAGTTAAAAAAGGGCCTCTCCAAGGTTTGCGGCTCCTCTCCCTTGATCCCATTTCCCACTGGTGTGATGCCAGAGGATGGCAATGCTGCATGGGGCTAAGGAGAGACATTTCAAGAGGCACAGACAAACCCAAACATCCCTCTCACCTGTGCAGCTAGCCCGTGTAAAAAAGGTGTCACTGCTGCTTGCTGGCCCCTTTTTCCAAGCTCTTTTCTGGAAGACATCTCAGTAGGCTGGGGGAGCCACCACGAGTGGTTCCCGTATCCCTGCCATGCTCCAGTGCCACCATGGCCCCCTGAGAGCTGGTAGGACAGCCACAGACTAAAGCAGCCCAAGAAGGAGAGGGACAAACGATCTGCCCAGCCCAGGTCTGCTCCCCACACCCCAGTTTTCTGGAAGCCAGGCAAGAATGAAGTATGAGAGAAATCAGAACTAATGACTGCAGGGGAGTTACTTCTGGTGTACAGTGAGGTAAGTGTTTGGAAAATCAGGTCCATAAAGTGCCTTTATTTCTTATTACTACATGATCTAGAAGCAGATGGAATAGTCAAAAGATGACTAACTTGGTAAAAAAAAAAAAATGGATACAACCTTATTATTCATAAAGTGAACCCCTCATTAAAAAGCACAACTTTTTCAAATAGCATTTAGATTCTTACTCAAGAAAACAGGCAAGAACAAAACTTCAAGCTGAGGTCACTCTGTTCTCCATTCGCCTTGTAAAGATTTACTTCAGCTACTTCTGCAAGGTTTGTGCAGTGTCTTAGGACTGCCAGGTGCTTAAAAGCCACTTATGTGGAAATCCTGCTAAAAAGCTGAGTAGAAACATGTAGAAAGAGATTGAATCAAATCTGGTAAGCAGTTGCAGCAAGTGTTAAACAGGCTTTTCAGAAAGTTCTGTTATTCAGTTTATGTTGCTGCTTCTTTTTATAAATGGTCTGTTTTTATATGAATGTAGGGTTGGTCTGAGAGCAAATATTGAGCAAGACAAAAGATCCTACTTTAAATCCCATATAAATAGTCAGGAAAATAAGGCAATAATTTCTGTTTCTTCACACGACAGCAACACCGAAAATATGGGAAAAATAAAAATGTGCTGTTTGGGTACTCTCTTCTTTCCTATAACATTTAATTTCTCAGGTGAATAAGAAAGGAAACAATGTTACATCTGCATTCTCAACTACTGTCAATGGATTTGATTGAAGTTAAATTAGTATTGCTGATTTACAGTGATGTCTTGGCTGGCTTCATGGCAGCACAGATATGAGGCAGCCCAGTCTCCCTGGTGGTCAATGGACAGCCTTCAGAGATTTTTAATGGGGACTGCACTGAGTTGGATCTAGCATTAAATCTATTTCTAAGATTATTCAAATCTGCTGTTCAAATGCTGGGGAAAACTGGAAAAAAAAATCATAAGCAGCTCTAAACAGGAGAGACATTCATGGCATAAAAATAATTTATCAGGTTACATTATCATTGTCACAAGGGTAAAAGCAAAAATCACTTGTATTCTAACAAAAGACATCCAAATAAAATGAATGCTAATGGGTGGAGGTAGAGCCTAGCAGGAGATGGTAAGCAGGCTTCTTTTGAAATCAGTACAGGAAAATGTGCATTTCTAGGAGGTTCATCATCTTCTTGGGCTGACATCTACATTTGAACAGAAGAAATGAGACTTCAAAACACGTATTTCACTCCATTGACATTGGAATCATAGAATCACAGAATGGTTTGGGTTGGAAGGAACCTTAAAGACCACCCAGTTCCAACCTCTCTGCCAAGGCCAGGGATGCCACCCTGAGCACCACCAGGTTGCTAAAAGCCCCATTCAGCCTGGCCTTGAACACCTCCAGGGATAGGGCACCCATCTTGAAGGGATCCAAGTAATCTACCTCAGGTGTCAGTGTATATGGGACACATGTCTCAAGTTAAGGACCAAAGGAGCCCATCCCACAACCTACAGAACTACTCTTGCAATTCAAACAAAGGAGGTGGGGAATGCCTATCATTCAGATTTTTACCAATTTTTACCAATCTGAGGCTCTGTTGTACTGTTGTTATTTGTCCTGGCCCATATAACATATATGATGGACTTGTTTTAATGTTGTTGATAGATGCAGCATTCATGTCTTTGATCTGGTGAGCACAGAACCAGTCTCATAGTTCCAAAGGTAATTAAAAAGTTTCCTGCTACCTGATGATTTTTAAATGAAAAATTTTTAAGGAAGAGATAATTTTAGTTTTTCACCCAAATGGGTATGTTTCTAATGTTTACCTTCTTTTGGAAATTTCCCTGCGGCTGGAGAGGATTGAAAGAGGGGGGAGAAAATAGGATGGGAAAAGAGATTACTGCGTTTGTGTTCACATTTGCTTTGCTTTCAAGGAAAATTTCAGTGCTTTAGATTTCTTCCCACTTAAAAGTAGGGAAAACAGAATATTGGTGCCAGGGACAGGTGCCTCTAATGTATTCTTGTCAGACATGCTGGGAACAGGAGAGCTCTATTTTTGAAATACCACTGTTAGCTACATTACGTGGAGGTCTTGTTAGCGGTAAGCAGCGAATTGGTGTTTAGCGATGCAGGTGACAGCACTTATTAATTTGGGGGAGAAGGAAAGAAATCTCCAAATTCTCAGGGAGACAGGCATAGTCTTGTATGTCAATATGAGGAATTTATGCAAGCATCCTCTCATTTTAATGAGGTAGAAAAAGCAGTACTGAAGAGGCAGTAGTGAGATACCAGCTTATGCCTTGATTCAGGAAACATGTACTTAAGCCATCTTTACGCAGGACAGCACTTAATCCTCTGCTTAACTTTGATTTACATGGGCACTTTTGTGGTATCTCAGGTGAGGATGGCTAAAGACCAGGACGAACAGTGCCTCAGTTAATAACAAACTCAGCTCTGTGTTCACCTGGTAATAATAATAATAGTAATAATAATAAATTGCAGTTAGGTAGCTACTTTTTTTTTTCTTCTTTCTTTTTAGAAAGATGAAGTGTTAAGTTGTATAAACAATAATGGTTTAAGATTCCCTGCATTCCCGAGCTGGGAGGAGGTTTGGTCATTCTCCTTCCACGGTGGCAAGCACCTGAAGATGCCTGGTGCCAGCATTATCACCACTCTGGTGTCTGACACGGAGACAGCAATGAACTCTTGGTCTCCAGTAGCTGCCTCCCAGTACGCTCGGTAGTCAGCCTGAACAAAGCACAAAAAGTGAAACCTCCTGTCCACAAAGACAGCCCACGGCAAAATGAAGAAATACTGGGGGATTCCTGAGCCCCCCAGGCCAGCATGCAGCCACAAGAACATCCTTTTCCTTGTCAGTGTCTAATAACATACAAGGGGGAATTTAATTTTTTACTGTCTTCATTTGAAACAAAAGCATTGAAATTTGCATCACTAATGCAAAATCTTTCTTTTAAAACAAACCGACTTGGAAAGAATGGAAGCATGAGCTATGTCTGGTTTGGTGTCTGGGTTATACTCCAAAGTTTGATGATCACACCCAGATGACTAAAATAATGAAGGTGATAGATTAGTGTATTGATGCATAATCACTGTCTAGCCTGCAAAACTTATGAGCTGCATGGTTTTGAGAACAATTACTTGTAATTAAAGCAACACAGGCTGCCCCCCTCAAAGAAATATTCTGTGGATCACAATTAATTACATTTTTCAATGAGAATAGCTCTTAAATGCCTGTGCTGCTATTTATTTCTGACCACATTCAGAATTCTGAAGAAGAGATATGAATTATGTATTGTTTAGTGGTATTATTTTGGTTTGGGGATTGTAAAAAATACCTCCCTCTTTTTTGATAGCATCTCTTGAATGAATTAAAAGCTAACCATTTCCACAGGGTGAGGATATGAACAGACTCTCATAATGATGAAAGGGTGTTTTTAGGCATACAAGCATTGCCTGATAAAGTCAATATATCTATCCAGCTTAACTATCTGCTTATCCATCTCTTTTTGATTTTCCACACCCTTCAAAGATAGATTTGGTGAAACTAAAAGGCCACATCATGCTCTGGAAAGAAGAAATCTACCACTGTGCCAGCTCCTTTACTAAATGCTACTACATTTGCTCTAAAAAAAGCCATATTGTGGCATTTTCAGACTAACATGGTGTAGGCCTTCCTTCCACTGAGGGTTGACTTCGATGTTAGAGATCACCCATGGTCGATCTTGCTATAAGAACAGTGCTTTGAAAAAAGGTTCTTGCAGTATTCTCTCTCTCCATGTTTGAGATATTAATTTAAATATGAATTAAAAACTGAGCTTGGTATCTTAATCCTGGCTCAGTATTTGAAATCTCACATGGACTTGAAAGAGTTGTATGAAAGAATAAAGGATAAGAGCCATCCATGGTTTGTTTTTTCTAAAACTGCAGCTTTACCTCATTGGTTCTGCAAAAATAAACTCTACAGTCCACCTCTAAGTGAAATAAAATACAAAGTCTGAGTTTTATTCTAAGAGTGATTGTGCATATGCAACTCCCATTAAATCTTTTCCCCCTAATCTCCCCTTCCCTAGTTACAACTGAAGCCTCAAAGACATTGGGTTTGGTAACCACATCTCCTTGACACCTTTCCTTCTGGCAGCTGAGGTTTACTGAAGAGATAAATAGGTCCCACAGTCTTTTTTGCTTTGAAATAGTGAGTTCTCACTTCCTAAAAATGGCTGGGCTTCTCCTGATAAATCTTTTCCCGACTTTGTATCCCTGGCAGCTGCACGAGGCGGTGTTTTTTCCCCAGAACCTATTTTTCCATGCGAATTGCCTTCCTCAGCTTGAGAAGTGCTCTGCTAAACACAGCCACCGCAGCTGCCAAGAGAGGAGCAAGGACTGGACTCCTGCTGCCTTCCCAGCTTCCTCCTGCCACCCTAAAATTTTGGTTCCCTCAACAGATGGGAAACAGAAGCATCCTCTGAAAATGCCCAGGCACCCCAGCAGCATGCGAGCAGCCGTGCCCAGAGAATGTTCAATATATTGTATATGTCACGTGTGCCCTGGGAATGAAAAGCGAGACAAAATGTCCTGTAAAACTTGTCCCCATAACTGCACACTTGCTTGTGAGTGATAAAGATTGAAAACATGGCCTTGACTCGTTTGTGTTTTTCCGATCCGTCACACCGAGGTCCCTGCAGCAGCTCGGCTGCTCGGGGAACAGCACACTTTGGCACTCATACTTTCCTTTTGACCTGCAGAAACATTCGCTGTGTCTGTTTTGGCAGCTGGGCGTAACTCAATCTGCCATGGTATCCACGCTTAGACAACTCTACAAGTAAGCAAAACAGCTACCGTTTTCATCTTACCATGTTTTTCGTAGTATCTGGATGTTGAAATAACACTGCCAAAAAATCGACATCTTATGCTTTGACAATGGTTGCTACTGATGGCGTGCAGCAGTACACGATCTCCAGCGCAGCAAGGGGCCCACGCCGTGGGTTTCCAACACGTCAATCAACCCTTGGCACCCATCGGGCTCACGCGCCCCGCAGCCAGCCAGCAAGGTCAAGCAGCCCGGCTTGAAAATAGCTGCAGCCACCCTGGAAAAGGGGGCATGTTTTCCACAACACCACGAACTTGTGAAAACAGCTCTGCAAACGAACCTGAGGACAGCCTTCGCGGTCGCTACCCTTCTCGAGCAGCTAGCTCGCTCCCGGGTGCTATAAATACGCGGTAATAAAGCATACCAAGAAACCATGATACAGTAGTGTTACAGCAAATTCTGGAGGAATTGCTTTTGAGGTGCACCAGCCTGTGAAAGAGGAAGAGAAACGGGAGACACTCACATGTTAGAGGGAACGGAGAGGAAATACCTTCGCAACCTCATTTCCCTACCTCTGAACACAGCTCTCCTGTACTTTGTCTGTAGCCTATGGTGCCCTGGCAGCCCATTCATGCATAGAAAGACTTGGCAGAACACATGGTTACCCTTACACTGAATTCTTTTGCCATGTGTGTTTAATATATCTCTGTGATCTGATTCAAGTCGAGCAGATTTGAATATCTCATTATACAGAGACCAATATGTCTTCATACACACAGTAATTATATTGTTTATTCTGATGTTAGAACACTGGATCTCTTGCTGAAAGTCAGAGGACTTGCACACATTTTTCAGTCACTTAGACATAAGTGACTACTCTGACATTCAAATTCTAAACAAATTGCTAATGAGCTTCCCCACTTTTTTTTTTTTTTCCCCAAAAAACAGATTTCTCAGCCTTGGAGAGAAACAGAATGGAAGAGCTTAAATGAGAAGACGTGCACACATGACTGGAGTTTAAGGAGTAGAAGCCCATTTCTCAGCCAGGGTGAACTGCCAGAGCTGTGCTGGCTCCTTGGGGAGAGGAGAAAAGGCAGGAGGAGCCAGGGGATGGAAATACTTTAGCCGCATGTCAGATGTCTACCTTTGTACTTGGATTTTGTAACTAAGATTTATCTAGATCTTAGCAAGTGTTTTCCCCTAATGGAAACATGGGCTGCAGTCAGTCGTTTCTTTCCTTCTAGTTCTCCAATACTTTTTTATTTTGTAGAATTCTTTTTGTTTTGATGTACAAAATGTACTTATGATGCTATTTAATTGGTAGTCTTTGGGGTTCTCAAACTACATCTGAGGGTACTTGGGGATTGCAGGGTATGCTGTGGCTGTAGACATACACAGATGGGATAGACTGGCAAGGTAGACACAGTGAGCAGAAGTGAATTTCAGTCTAAAGGTTGTGCCTGTGCCCATCGTAGTGAGTATCACAAAAGCACCCTTTGAGCAAGGTCCCTTGGACGTGACCTGTGATGTCCCACGCGAGAGCAAGCTTGTTTGTGGACGTGATGCTGAGCATCCAGAGCGCTCAGCACCCAGAGCTGCTTCCCTCCATCACCACTCCCAGCTGTAACTCTCCCTTTTAGCATTGCTCTATAAAGACCTGTAGCCCTTGGGTCGTAACTGCTTGGCAGTCATCTTTTCTGCCTTTCCCGTGCCTTGGTACCTGAGATCAAGTGCTGAAATCACAGGTGGGTGGCTGGCAGCTGGCTTTCAGTCCAGCTCCCAGACCATTTACCGTGGGGGGCTGTATTCACGTACAGTTCACGGTGACATTCATACCCTTATTATTATCCTGTCTTAATTAAATTTCATATTGTTCTTAATTGTGTGTGTGGCCCCTGAGACAATGTGCAGGATTCATTATGAAAAAGATAGTGTTTTATGTAGTGCAGAATTCAGCTCTGAGAGATACTTCACTTCACCTACCTGGGGAAAAAGCAGCAATAGAAGGAAATTGCTGCTGGCATGTTGGTCAAGAACAAAACCAATGGGAAAGAAAAAAAGGCAAGACCAGAAGGGCAAGAATAAGAAAAAATAAGCTTGTGTTTTAAAATTTCACCTAAGCTACAAAGAGTAAAATGCACTAGTAATATGAAGTGGCACCCCACTTTTGCCAATGTCACACTTTATGAGAATGTTTCCAACATAGGGGTTAGCCTGTTTTCAGTCATGAAATGATTCAGCTGAGGGACAGGAAGGTGTGTAACAGGGTGACTGTGACTGCACCCATGCAGCTTGGAGCCAGGCAGAGATAATGTGTCCCTTTCCCCTTTCTGCCCTTGGGGACTGCAGAGACCATCCATAGGTATTACTTCGTGCCCCTTTCTTGCTGATCCTCTCCTCCAGCAGGCTGTATTCCTGTATTTATTTCCACCTTTTGTGGGAAACAAAACAAAACAATATCACTGTACAGCAAAGCACATAACTTCTTCAGGGTGTTATGAACATGTGGTAACAAAATTCCCACTCTATGTGTCTCAATCGATGTACTCAGAGTAACAGTTAAATGCTCCTCCTGTTAAAACCTGGAAGTATGTGGACTTCCTCTGCAGTAACATACTATGATGCTACAATAATATTATCCTAGATGAACGTGACTTTCACAGGCTATGTTCTCTTGTCGATCTCCCTGTTTGTGGGAAAATAAATGAACACACAGTGTGAGTGCTTGTTCTCAGAAACTTCCAGATGTGTTTGCTGGTTACCATGTTTTTGTCAAACCACTGTAGACGCTCTTTCATTGCTTCCCATACAAAAAGGAGCCCTGGTAAAACACAGTGCATACCAGCTGGCAAAGGGATGGGTTCCCAGCAGGCTTTTGGCATTTGATACGCTAATGTATGTGAACAGGTTGATATGATTAAGGTTAACGAATGAGAGACAATTCCAGACTTTTCTAATTATTGTATAGCATTAAATATTTGCTGGCGCTTTTTATTTTGAAACAGTCGGGAAGCCATTTAATGTTTGTAATGGCAGCCTGATGGGTAATAGATAAGTGGCATTCCATCCTTCTACCGTTGTTATGACCAAAAAACACACTTACAAGCAGAAAAGAATACAGCACAAAACCAAATTGTAGTTTTGGATGCCCAAGCTTTAGAAGCTTCACTACCAACAAGAGAAAAACTACACAGATTTCATTTTCACAGCATTTAGTAGAAAGACATTAGGAAGTGATTTGGGGACCTTTACAGCCTTAAAACCAAGGGCACCAAGGGGACAGAAATCAGTCTAGCACCGCAATTTGCTGGTTGGCTTGGGTCTTCTTTCAGCCCCCCCAGCATTCCCAGTTCTCTGTGTGCCGTACTCAGGAAGGGCACAAAGCTGTTTTCTTTCCAGGCAATTTTACCGATGGGCTTGACTGCTTAATTGGTTTGGCATATTGTACCAGAGCTCCACCATTTGTCTGCACTTCCTGCTTGCTTCTGGTCTGTAATTTCTGCTCTGGAAAGTTAAGTGTAGTATGGTGTGGCAGATTGTATAGCAGATTGGGTGGCTTCTTATTTGGTGACAAATTTGGTGTTATTTAGATGGCCTTAGGTAGATGGCCTTCCCTCATCTGGTTCTGCATATGGCTGTGCAGGCAGCTGGGCCAGCACTGCCCAGGACACCAGCCCTGGCAATAAAGGACCACTTGAGGACCTGTGGTCTGCACCATCTGGCATCCTGTGGCAGTGCAAGTATCTCCAATGTCAGCCTGGAGTTCGTGAGTTTTTGTAAAAACTGTTTGTTTATACAGTTTTTGCCTGGAGGGATAGGAGAAGTTTTGAGCACAGTGTGATCTACATAGCTTAGCAGCATTTCACGTCTACTTTTTCAATACAGTGCTCTTTGGCTATAAATTTACCTCAAAAATGGAAAAGAGGATGTGCCCAGTAAAACTTTTCCAACAAAAGCCAGCCAAGCAATATAGGGTATGGGAATATATGTGCGCTCCTATCTGTGCTAGCCTGAATAATGCCAGAGAAATTATCCCAGAACAAGATTAACCCTTTAACATTGTCCAGTTCTTCCTTCAAAGACAGGGAGAGGGGGTGTTGTTTATAGTACAAGACATTTATTTTATCCAGCTTGAACAACTCGGTTTGAAAAAAAAAAAAAAAGTAATTTCTTAAAGATTTGTGTTACTCCTAAAATGTTAACACAGAGAAATTGGGAGATCTGTTGCAAAAGAAAGTGCAGGCTGTTTGAAAAATGATGACCTAAGACAGATGTTGGCTTAAAAAACATATTTTATTTGTTGTTTAGGAGAAAAAATTACAAAGCATCTGAGAATCAGATTCTCATCTAACCTATATTGATAAAGGTCCATTGAAATCAGTGGAGCTATGCTGATTTGCATCAGCTGAAGATCTACTCATAACTTTTTATAACTTAAATTAATTCCTGCAATGGGTTTATTTTTGTCTTGAAGTAAGGATTGAAGATCAGGATTGATTAGCTCTTTTTTTTTCCCTGAATTATTAAAATATCTTTAGTTTTATTATAAATTTGCTTTACAAACGATGGTAGCTTTTGTCTCTTGTCCTCATAATTTATCAGTTAAAAGTTCTTCTGAGTGTCAAATACTTAGAGTATCTTTCAGATTCTCAGGTGACTAAGATAGAATTCTTTCTTTAATTAAAAAGAAGAAGATTGAGTTTCAGGGCAATCATGTTTTGATATTCCCATATGTATCTAAAGTCGCTCAGATTAGGAGAACTGGGCTTCAGTTTTTGAAATTAGACTTTGTTAAATTGGACTCAGAGAGTGCATTTTCCTATCTGACTAAAATACCAGTGGTTTAAAATATTGCAAGTTAAATGTTCATCAACTCTGATAGATGCTATATGTCATCTTGCCTTATGACTTGATTCTGACCTCATTTCTTACTTTGCAAATCTAGTGTAACTCCATCAGACTCAGTAAAATTACTCCAGATTTAGACTGGCATGATGATGGTTAAAGTCTCTCTCTAGACTTCTGCTCCCCTGAAGAAAAATGGTTTGTCATGATAACCCGTGCAACCAAACCCAGTAAGTCAGATATAAGAAATTAATACAGCAACACTGAAGACTTTGGAGTTAGGCTAAGTTATACCATAGAAAATCTTATCTTCTGCTTTCCTGAATTAAAATACCATCTTTGGGGTATTTTCCTACACCTAGTTACAACTAGTTGGAATTCAGAGTGCCCACCTCTCAGGCAACATATCAATAACAGCAATGAAGTGTGCAGGGTAGGCTTCATTGGCTGAGTGAAAGAGTTTTTGTTGGCCAGGTGTGATGGATCAGTGTCACATTGTTCAATGTGATCATCTCCTCAGACCAGAGGTGGTCAAAGCACGTGGTCAGCGTCATTTCCAAGGATCCCACCATGCACACAGGCCCCCGGGATGCCTGCACTGTTTCTGCATCACTTCTGATCCACCTGCCTTGCTCTTTTCCCCCACCCCTGTCAGAGATATCACGTTCCCTTCCCTTCCAGCCTCATCAACCAGCAGACATCCCTACCTTGCCAAGCACATGTGGGTAATCACAGAGCATGCAAAGCAAACCAGACGCAAGAAGGAGAAATGAAGAGAGAGAGTCTCTGCAGGGGAGCAGCAGAGTCCAACAGCCTCTCCAGCTTTAAATTCCACACAATTGGACTCTAAGGTCCTCTCTGCTGTTGTCCAGGAGCACAGGCCCTAGGCACATCTCTTTCTTCCAGTGAAAGAAGTATTTTAGAGTTCACCATGAGAGTTCTCCTTGAGATTCATGTCTTTACAATGACCCTGGCTTTTAATATGGCACAAATATACCCATCTCTGTGGTTTCAAACTTCCACCCAGTTGCATCTACCCACAAAAAAATCTACCTAATAATCAATTCCTTTAAATGGATTCTTCCCTTCCCTTCCCTTCCCTTCCCTTCCCTTCCCTTCCCTTCCCTTCCCTTCCCTTCCCTTCCCTTCCCTTCCCTTCCCTTCCCTTCCCTTCCCCTCCCTTCCCACTCATTTTTCTGTTTTCACTGGTTGTTTCTTACGACAAAGCCCCACACTTTTCTCTCTTCAGCATTTTTTCTCCCATTGCCTTTCTAGAGCAACAGTGTAGTGATGGCTGCTCATTGCAGGTGCAGGTGAGGGGAAACCAGCAAGGATGAGGACAAGCTGAAGAAAGTCTCTGGTGTCAAGACCTAACTCTGCTTGGAGCCTAGGTCACAAAGCAGTATGCAGTGGGAACCTGCATACTGCCACTTACAGGACCATTGCCATGACCAAGAACATCCTGATTTTCAATGATAATTGCAAAAGGCATGGAAGCACCAGTGAGGTACACTGGTATGATACTGCTGAAATAGCACCCCAGATGTACTGTAAGCTTATTTACTTTGAAAACAGAAGATCCAGCCCTCTTCACAGAGGTCTCTACCAGGTTCCTCAGGAATAATTCAGTGGGGCTGGATTCCTATTTTCCTGATGATCTAAGACCAGCCAAATTGCAAAGTGAGACAGCAGGCATTGGGGCTGCAACATGCAAACATCACATGGGGAATTAAGCTGAAACACTTGTGCCACATATGAAGGGGACGAAGTACATTCGGACAAATAATGCATAAATCCAGGATTAAAGACTGGAGAACAAGTGTTACAGACAGGTTAAAAACACTTCCACAAACATGCCACAGACTGCCCTATAACCTAGCAGATGCACTACTCACTTCTGATGTAAAAGAACCTTGGTCACATCCCTGCCCTTGATTCGGAATAAGATGGAACTGGACCCAGCCTTCTTACATGACCATTCAAAATGGACTGGTAGCTGATCTTACCTATGTTGCTGTTTCTTCCTGGAGTCTCATTCAGAGGTAGGTGAGTCTGTAGAAACACTGCGGAGGAGCTGTTTACACCCAGTTAGAGCTGTGAAAGGTAGCAGGCACCTGAAAGAACCTGCCATCAGCAGGAGCCATCAACAAGGAAATCTTCTGTATTGCTCAGCTTATGATGTTGACTGGACCTGTATTTAAAATATACTGGAGACACTTGGTGTGGGTGTGTGCAGGGGTGTCATTTTAGCATATAGGTAATCTCATACCTTTCTCAAGCTCAGCACAAGCACAATACTTTTGCTTCCATCGTCTGACTGATTTCATGTGATTTAAAGTGGCTGAAATATGTAAAGGCAGTGGTTGTTATTGTGTCATGTTTACATGCATTGATGCGCAGTAGAAACAGGGGAAAAGTGATTGTGGTCAAGTGAACTACTGTAGGATAAAGAGAGATAAATAATTCAGATTCTCATTATAACAGAAGAGCGCAGCTCCCATAGAGTGGAGAGAGACTCTCTTTGTGTGAATTGGTATGCAATGACTGTTTAGTAGCCACAGCATGTAATCTAGCATTAGTATTAACATAAATCAGTGGCAGGAATTAACAATATTTCTAAAGTCTTATATGATAACTGGATCCACACTATATTGTTTAGTCCTCCTGGGCATTTTAATAATCATGTAATAGAAATGTTGGAGTAGCTGAGATATTCTTTATATTGCTCTATGAAAGGTCTTTAACACAATGTCTTTAGCAGACAGTTTTGATAGAATGTGTTGTACAAAAAGAAATATGCCTATTTTGGTAATATGGGTATGTTTCATTAGCTCAGCCCGCAGCGATATGACATTACATTTAAAAAGGAATACAATTAATAACAATGAGAGGGGTTTTTTTAGCTCTCAGAGTATAGCTGGAGGAACTGAGCAAGGTGTCAGGGCAATTAAGTAGAGGCACTGTATTACCTTTGTCTGAACACTCATAACATCATCCTGTCTCAATATGTTGAATAGGGGATTTCTTTGCAGCAGGATTCCTAATTTATTTTGATGTTTCCTATAACTCAGATAATAATAAGATGGACTTTTTTATTAATCTTTAAAATTGTACAAACCTTGGGAATTAGCATGTCTTTGGATCCGTATATTTTCCATTTTCCATAGAGTATGGAACGATTGTACGAGAGATACACACAATAGCTTCTCGGTGCCCAACTTAATGGAACCATCATATCAGCTCTGTGGAAAAGTACAAAATACTGCCGGTGCATGTACAGCACATGGATTAGATAACTGCAGTCCAGGGAAAAAGTTATACTTTGAGACTATTAAAATAATCAACATGGGTATTATTTTATTCAGCATTAACCTTTATGTTTTATGTTAAATGACAATGAAACTGGTGGAACACAATCCTTCCCTGGAGTAACAGTATCCAGCATTTCTTTCATCTCTAAAGAGGCTTCTTAATATCCTGCAATCCTAAAAATGCTATTCCCCCACCCCACCCCCACCCCACCCCCCACTGCAGGTCAGATTTAATAACAGTAACAGGAGATAAATGGATTGGGCTCAGCTGAGCCTTCGACAGCTCTGTGGAAGGGAGGCACGGGTCTCTGCTCTCTGGGGAGAAGCAGCAGCAGAAGGCAGCGGGGGCAGTGTAGAGGTGGCCTCTGGGGACCAAGCCCTTCCCACTGGGGATGCAGTCCTTCCCTCTGGGGATGCAGTACTTCCCATTGTGCTCATTTCTGTACTGGCAGCTCTCCCACTTGTCCCAGTCTTGCCGGCAGGTTTGTGTGGGAAGGATGGAAGTGCACTCTGGCCCCAGGGATGAGGGCAGCAAGGATGTAACCAACATCAAAACATGTATGACTGATTTGAAAAAGAAAGCCCTGAAGTATCTCTCTGCAAGGGTGGCTCACTCATACTGCTCATATTCTCAAGGCAGCGACATTTATGCGTGAAAAAGGGCTATGCAGGTGCTGAAGCAGAACTGTCCTTCCCCTCTTCCCCCACCATCACCAGCCCCGGGCACGCTGACGCCATTTTCTGGGTGCCTGGCAGCAGCACAGCAGAGGCCACAGGAAAACACTGTCCTGGGGCCCCTGGGGGATTAATAAACAACTCCACAGCCATTCATGAGTAACATATTACACTCGTCAGAGCATAAATTCCAAACCCACAATGCTCTGGGTTGCTCCTCTGGTAGCAGCACCCAGGTTAATGGCACATGGTGCGGGCTGCACTGCCCCCAGCCCTGCTTAGCCCCACACATATGCGGTGGCATGCAGCGCCTCGAGCAATTAAATCGCCCCAGTGTGCTGGCCACGGCCGCCCTCCCCTGCTAAGCGTTATTGACAGAGCCATCAGGGAGGGTGACACATTGGCGCCCACCTCAGCCCCAGATAGCTGGGCCAGGGGTGACATGCAGTTGCCGTGGCAATGGCAGTGCTGGGCCGTCCAGGAGGGGCATGGTGGCTGCCTGGCAGCCATGTTGGTGGGGCCCAGTGGAGAGGCCTCGTGCCCTCCCATTGATCCGCCAGGCTTCAGCTCTATCGACCACTCCAATTTGCAGGAATTTATTGTATCGATGCGGGGCTGATTAACATTTTGCGCCAGAGCGGTTCAATACAGGCTAGTAACAGCTTTTAATGATTAATTGACTTTTATGATTCCGCCTCAGCACTGTCAGCGAGCTGTGAACAGTGGGCACGCGCCTCCCCGAGCTGCTCTCCAGTGGCACAGGGCAGTGATTGAGTGCCTGGGAAATTAGTGTCCTTGCTGTCTAGTTTTATGAAAGATAAATGCTATGACATTTAATGCAGACCTTAATTTAGAACAGAACTAAGCAGATCATTTTGCAATTTAATCGTAAACAGGTAAATATCAAAACTTGTTTAGCATTTCACGAGTTAGGTGGACAGACAGCAGAGGTAAAGCGAAATAGGCAGTGGGGGAAATGGCAGAGGTAAGGTAAGGTAATGAGACTTGCAACCAGCAGTATTTTAATAATAACGGCAGTACAAGTGTAGACAGTATCACATTCACAATTCAGGTATACTCTTCCCACATGGCCATCTTTCTCTCTTTCTTCTTTCTCTTATAATCTCATTCACTATTCCTATGCTATCTGTACAATGAGGGCTTCCGACACATGACATGATATACAGAAAAAAAATGAAAGTCACCTACAGTTAATCTGTTATCTAAAAGAAACATAAACATTGTGGAAAAATTGCAAAGGAAAACAAAATTTTATTATACTCCAAAACAACTGAAAAAAGATTGTCTGGAAGGCTGTATTCTGTCAACTCCTACCTTCCTGTGTTCATATTTATAACCTATTCCTTTGCATTCATTTTAATTAAAAAGATTGTAAGTTTCTTTTTAAATAACTGTCTAAACAAAATGTCATATTATGCATGTTTATAAGTACAAAAGCTAAAATGTCATATTTTGATCCTCTTTGAAATTTTGTTCTCTGCCTTCTCACCATTCCATCATCTCCTGTTATTTGAGCTGATTTACAGAGGAAATGAGGACACAACGGGCCAGATTCTTAAATCATTTTGACCCACTTTGGAAGAGCTGGAGAGGCGCCGAATCTCCCCATTTGAGGATTCCCTTGGCACGAGGGAGTTCCCAGCTCGTACAAGTCTAACAGAGCCAATTCCTATGCCATCTGTTCCCACGGAACCAGTTTAAAGGAGTCTAGTGGGGGCAGAGTAAGGTTGTAATTGAGGTATTTTTGCATTTTCCATGTTCCTTTCCAAGAGGCCCCATAGGGACTATAACTAACCTGTTGAAGTACAGCGTGAATCCCAGAAACAGAAAGCCTTGCAATGCTTTCTGTCCCTCTGAGCTGCACCCCGTGCTCCGTTTGTAAATTGTGTAGGATGCTGCAAGAAGCTGTGCAGAAGAGGCCAGCTTCAAAAGCCCTTCTCTTTCAACTTGGATCACTTTATGGAAGTGGTTGTCAAGGAGCAATCTGACAATGAGTTAAATTGCAAAACTGATTGGGCAGTAAACTCTGGAGAAAGTGAGAAAGGGGACAAACCTCTGGAGATGGCTGAGTGCAGCCACATCTTAACCCCGGTCAGCAGAATTCAGGAGAGCTCATCTAATAGCAGCCCTCAGTGCTATGATGCCATCTACATGATACCTGGAAGCCAGTGCTTAGCTCTTGAATCAAAATTCACAGTGTTGTGTAAGACACCTAAAGCTCTGTGTACACTGGATATTTGCCTATGGATTTGTCCTGATGAGCTTTGTAGCCCCCCTGGGTGCTGTGATCAAAATGACACGTACTCAGGCATAAATCTCTGCTGGAAGGCACCAACTATCAGCTGAGAGGTAGTAAGGGATGGCTTTTTAAACCACTTCTTAATTGGCCCTGCTTCTTACACTGCCACCTGACTGTCGGAGCACTCCTCTTCAGGGCAAAGTCAGGCAGGCTGGCAATAAGGTGTGGTATACTGTCCTCTGGAGTGAAGCAGGGACAGAGGAGCCAGCCTGTCTCAGCAATGAGGTGGTGACTATATGCTGAGGAGAAGCCTTGAGATGCTATTACTTTTTTTTTTTGTTTTTTTTTTTTTTAAATTTAACAACACCATTCAGATATTTGGTTCTGTCTCCCAGCCTGAGCTTCTGTGCAACTGGTACACTCAGCACATGACAGTATTCCACACTGTGCATGGGACAGACCCAGAGGTGCCTCACAACATCCTAGAATCCAGTTTTGTTACCCCAAAGGAGAGAAAGCAGAGCAGGTCCCCATGGCTACTCTGGCCCTCAGAAGGGGGGGGATGCAGTGAAGCGTGGCAGAGAGACAGACTTGGACATCGCTGGGTGACAGGGGGAAACACTGCTGATCCTGGGAGGAGAATACTCCGACCTCTCGCTTCATGTCATCAAACAGCTTGCCTTTCCAGGACTCAGGACACTGGTTAAATGGCTGTTATAATAGCCCATTATAACCCGGGCAAAGGTCAGTCTAAGTCACCACTCTCACTTTGCTTGTGCTAACAGCTGGCCCTCAACAGAGCTTTAATGTGTCCACACAGACTGCCTCTCCACTGACCCAGCAATTTGAAGATTCAGGCTAGAGTGCGCACTCTGGCTTTTGTGATCAGCAGTGAATAAAATCCTGAGTTAGGTCACAAGCTTGGGCTAAGGTTTTAGCAAAGTGTGCAAGTAGATAAAGCTCAAATTCCCTGCACATCGACTGAGGAGAGCTAGCACTTAGAAAGCAACCATGCATAGATAAACACAGTGAGACATATGCCTGCTCTTGTCACGTATGGTGACCCAGCTCTGGTCCCTCAGCTATGTGCCTATACTACTACAGGAGCTAACACACCTTATCTCTTGGACCAGAGTGCCATATATTCCTGTGGTTTGGATCATGGACACAGCAGACCATTCATACATGGGTATTACATTCATACCCATGAATGTAAACATACCTCAGAATGGGCTCAGCAAGCTAAATGCCATTTAAGCAAAGAGGAAATCCCAATGAGGGGAATTTTTCTCCCTGACAGAGCTACAGTTAAGGGTGTCTTTGAATGTCAGCTTCTGAACCGGGATGTCCTGGCTTTAGCTACCTTAGTCACACATTTTGAGACAAGTGGCTCATCTCTGTTCTCCCTTGGGATGGGGCTTGTCGTGACACTTTTTGTTAGTAGCCTATTGAACATGTGCCCCAGAAGTGGGACTCCAGACCTATCTCAGCAGACTCTACAGCAGTGTAAAGAAGGGGGTCTCATCAGAAGGATTTAGGTGAGAGTGGGAATGAGAGAGTGCTTCTGTTTTCTCTGCATCAACTGTGTCACTGTGAAGCAGCCCAGAAGTCACAGTTCATAGAGCCAGAGGGAGTAGAAAGGACTACCTTGAGTGGAGCAGGTAATGAGTATTCCCACTGAGAATGGGAAGCTCTGAACCCTGGTTTTCACGCCTGTCTACACACGATGCGAAAGCAGTAGCTTGCCTTTGCTCTGTTTAGCTCCACGACTCCTGACTTCTCAGCTGCACCGTCGCTGACTTCACTATGAAGCATGATGTGGTCCTCTCCCCTGCCACCTCTTGTCTCTCAATGAGAGTCCCCTTAACAGACTTGCAAACCTTAGGCTAAAGAGAACTGAAAACTTTTATTTCCCAGAGTGTTCCAGCTGCCAGACAATCGCACAAAAGGTAGACAGCAGTGGTTGCTTTTGAAAGGAAGTGGCTGCAAATGCTGAAACCAAGAGTGTATGAGACTGTGCTAACATGGTCTTTTGCAGATGGAGGTGAGTCTGTTTCGTCCTTTTTCCAAGCCAGCTGGGGAATTGCTTTACTGTAAGCTGATCCTGAGCTAACACAACTATGCAGCTTCAGGTTCAGAAGCTTTTAGTTAGCACGTACCTCAGAAAGCAAGCTGGGTGTCTGGGGTGGGGTGGGGGGTAAACTGTGAAAGGAAATAGGAAAAGGAGGCAGAAGTCTGGGTCTTGGGACAGTAACTGGTGCCTCTCTTTCGTTCTTTCCCTGTCAGGACTAATAGCTTTGTTCCCTGATCCCTCCTGTCCTGCCCAACACTCTGTCCAAGCCTTTTTCCTGTACCCTAGCACTTTCCACAGCAGGGGAAAACAGGCCCCAGCTCCTCTTCGTGCAGAAAAGCTGCACTTCTTTTCACTTTAGCTGGCTGTGGTAGCTGACTGGCTAGACATGTACAGTGGGACTGTACTGGGCACCTAAGGAAGTCCCACCTAGCCGTGTACCTGCCTGGGAGATGCCTAATCAAGATTGGCAGGATTCTGTGTGTGACCCTCCATATGCACCTACACTCTCCCTAAGCTGCGTTTTAAGCACATAAAAGACCGTGCCCAGTTTAATCACATGGTATCTTGAAGCAATTCTGCCTGCTTACCTGCAAAAATGAGACTGTGCTTCCTGCTCCCTAGGTGGAGAAGCCAAGGAAGCAGGAAGCGTCCTGAGTTGTCTGAATAGGACTGCAGAACAAAAGTCGGAGAAGGAAAGCATTGTGAGCAATATCTCAGCCCCACTGAAGCCCCTGGCACAATCTCCACTGACTTCAATAGCTTTCTATTGTGTGGCTGCGTGTCCTTGTGTCAGACCACACACCCCTTTCACTTGCACACTGTTAATAAGTTGTGTGACTGCTACAAAGGGCAGAGTGCAACCTTCTCCATTTTTATTAGGGCACAGTACGTGCACTCTGAGCAGAAAGCAGCATCTCTTTACATCAGGCCTTGTGCATCAGGTAATATAGGAAGAGTATTGTTAAGAAAGTGGTTCTCTCACGATGTAGAATGACTGGCATTGTACCCTTTCCCTCTCTATTCTCATTTCTCTCTATTCTCTCACATTTTGGACCATACATACTCTTCATTCACTGAATATTCTCCTATTCAGCCTCACTGACTTTTGTTTAGGTGCATGGCTAGGGATTCTGAGGGAGGAATCTGGTGGACTGTATTTATAATTACATCTTTGATATTTATCCATTCGAAAACAACACAACAATTTTTGAGCAAAAATAATATTCAGCATTTTGCCAAGACTGAGCATTGTTTTCCTGCCTCCACATGCCAGCCGTTCCTCGACAAAATTCCACGCATTGTCTTTTTCATGAGTTCAAAGGGCAGTTACCAAGTGTAATTTCCACCTGTAGGCACTGTTTTTGCTTTGTTTTTATGATTCCTCTTCCAGATTTACAACAGAATTTAATTAGGCTTCTTATAGATTTCTTTGGCAATTTTTGAATATATATATATATATTTCTCCTTCTTGATTACGATCCCCTTTAACTCACTGGATGTCCCAAATTATAAGCTTTGCATGGAATCAGTTGCCTTTGGCTATGTTTGGTATTATGTTACCTTCTGTTCAGTTAACGGTGTGGAGATAGGCCATAAGCACTGGAAAAACCTCAAAGCTCTTTTCTGCTGTTTTGAAATTGAGAAAGCAGAAACATAATTGCTTTTGTTGGATCACAATCCTGAATAGTGAAAGACTTTTTAAACATCTGCCCTTCCTTTGATTGGCTTTACATCTTCTCTCTTTTTTGTCTACTGTTCATTATTCTGCATTTTATTCACTAATGAAAAATTCTATCCATGACAATATTTTCATATGCCGTAAGAAGACTGGGATTCAGTGCATTTAATCTGATCTAGCCCTACAGAAAACCTTAATAGAATGTGACAATATATGTTAATTCTGTGAGGTTTGTATTTCCTTCTTGCTCGTGTAGTATCTGATCTGTCCTGCCTACAATCTCAGTGCAATCTCTTGTAACCCTGACTTTTAACAGAGCCAGAGTCTAACTCCCAGAATGTATTTGCAGCACCCTATTGAAGTCCAACAACACTGCATAGCTGTATGGGAAATAAATTTTGTTTTCTTTGTCACCGGGACCCTGTTCCCATTCAGATCTGTGGCAAATGCAGCGTTGACTTACATTCCACCAAGATGAGGCATCAGAATTGTCCCATTTTACACAGGATTCCCTTTGATGGGAGGACTCGCATGTGTCTCCCTGTGTTGATCTCTCTCTCCCTCTTTATCACTAATCGAATGACTTGATATACCTTTTTTTTTTTTTTTTTTTTTAATACCTCTGTCAAATACCTGTTATGATATTAGCATTCATTCCCAGGGAAATGTAGCAGCCAGGAAGAATGCAGATCCCCAAGCGAACCAGAATAATACATTCATTCTGCAGGGAATAGCTATCCCTATTCAATAATAATATTGAAATTAAGAAATAACATTCTGTCTTTTAACATGGGAAGACAATACAAATAATCGGGGAATTTTCTAATGAGTCTGTTATTAAAACAGTATCTAGAGGAAACCTGAGCATTCAGTCAACTGAAATGTGTCTTTTTTTTTTCCCTGGTTTGAGCACAATACTTGACATCAATACCACAAGTATTTTCAGTGCTACCTGGGAATAAGGGGGGATGAAGGCAGGAGGCTTTTGAAAAGTCACTTCTGATTTTGCTCATTTAAGAGCTAAGTATTTCAAAAGCAATGAGGGCCAAATTTTCAAGTGCTGATAGTCCCCAGTTGGATCCAGGTTTTCAGAAAGATTCCGTTCTCATTTACACTTCTCAATAGAGCATTTTTCCACAAGTGCTCAGCAGCCAGCAATTCTTTCTGGCCAGGAAGCCATTGAGAAATCTGGCTTTTTTTTTTTTTTTTTTTTTTCAGAGACTAAAAGGGAATGGGGTGTTCTTTTGTGAATCTGGCTCTTCAGACAAGTTATGACTGATGAGCCCAGGTCTGAGGAAAGAAGTTTCCTCTCCGAAGCTCTAAAGGCAGCGGTCGCTAGAAAGACCCGGTGTAGCGCTGGGCAGCGATAGCTCCGAGAGAGCTCGCTTGGAGACTGGGAGTGGTGGAGAAATACCCATAGTTCCTCCTGAAGCTTTGCAGTGTATGAGGGAACAAGTATTTCCATGAATACCAGAATTATTCCGGAAGCCTAGTTTCCAATGGAGTTAGTGTTTCGTGGCTGACTGACATTTTAAATGAATTATACTCTTGCTGCAGTGTGAATTCCACCCTTATCAGACACTAGGGAGCCCATGGGGGAGAGAAGCCTTGGCTATGGAGTGGATTCCCAGATATCTAATAAGGTATAAACTCTGAAGCTTTCCTTCACGTGCATCCCCTCTCTCTCCCAGGTGGATTGTCTCCATGTCAGACGAGAACCGAGCGTGGGCTGCAGCCTTTCTGCCAGTAGGAAAACTCTTCAGCTTTCTATTCGCACAAAAACTTACGAACTGGATTATCTCTGAAACCACCACCTTTCTGCCAGGTCTAGCTACAATTGGCCGATGAGTTCAGAAGTTGTTAGACAAACACACGCTCAAGCACATGCACACCATGCAATTATACGAGCTGCGCTTCCTTACGGAGCCGGGCTAAAAACACCCACTAAAAACTCCGAATGACTGCAGCCTGCTGTGTCTACGAGCAAGCTGGGGAGGCTGTAATAAAGGACCGGGTGGAAAGAGAAATAAACGATTCTGCATCTCCTGCCCCGTAGAGCAATCAGCCGCATGCTTCCCCCCGTCCCCAGCCACAGGGTCTCCCCGGCAGCGGCCACGGCTGCCGAGCCCCTTTGGCATGGAGCGCGCCTGGGGGGCGGTCAGGGGAGCTGGAAGCGTTCCTGGCCGGTCTGCCAGTGTGAAGGATTGGCAGGGCTTCTTGCAGTTTCCTTTCCCATGAGCAGCTAGCAGCAATCAAACACAATCTAGCCCTCATTATTTGCCGTTCGTTTCTTTGATTGTGATTTGGAAATAACGTTGCTAAGGAAAGCAAAAACCGTGGTTAACTGATTGATAGAAAATAAGAGTCATAGAAAACATCTGGAGAGCCAGATGAGTACAAGCCATTGTTTAGTTTAATACCCTTATAATATTTGCTGCAAACAGCCAAGCTGAAGGGTGGATTCTTCATCATTTTTATTATGTGCTTATTCCAAAATATTAATGAATGGGCTTTGACAGCAATGTTTGATCCATGCCCTTTTGCCCAGACATTACCATGCCTTGGCTTCCTGAAGCTGCATAAGGCAAAATTATCAGAACATAATATCAAAATGGAAGAATGGTCATACTGGATCATACCAATGTCCCTCTAGACTCTTGCCTCTGATGGTGACTAATAACAGATGTTTAGGGAAAAATACTCAGCCAAAAAATGCAGCCGCTGTTCCCTGGTGCGCCCTCCTCGCGCCTAGTGATTAGCAGCCCAAGAACAAGCTGAGCCAGAGGTGGTGTCTTTGTGTTTCACATGCCCAGATGGATTTTGTTCTTCTGGGATTCTCCGTCTCAGCCTTTAAAGGTAGAATCAACGAAGAGCTCATGTTTCACCTAGGGACAGAAAAATGCAGAAGAGGAAAATCCTACAACTGGAAACATTAGGGCTCATCCCTAGGAAATGGGCTCCATCAGGCTGCAGGGGCACATCTAATCCTAATTTAGATAATAAAATAATCTGCCTCTGACTTCAACTTTTGGTGTTCACTCTTCAGTTTACCAGACAGCAGCTGGTAATAGCTTACCCAGCTGCAGCCCTGGGAGGGAACACCATGGTTGAAATCTGCACCTCAGCTTTAAGCAGGGTGGTGCCTGGGTGCATATGGACAGTAGACAGAAATAATGTTGATGGCCAGCTTGCCATCAACCCACTCCTGTGCTGATCATAGTTATTCAACAATGTGCTTTACACCTACATCAGTGTTGCAGCTTTGTTAAAGAACCCTCTATGGGCCCAGAGGGACAGATAAATGTGAGCATGTTTCCAATTGTACAGATACTGAAAATGAGACAAAGAGTTGAAATCACATGCCTGAAGTCCACAGAGTGAATCAGGAACTGAACCAGGTGTAGAAACTACCACACACACTCCTAATACTCTGTTTTCAGTGGCTAGCCAGCCAGCATTTCCTTTCACCTAATTTACTCTTAAACCTAGATGCATAACGCAGAAATATGTACAACAAGGGGGCTGTTTCTTCACAGAAGTTTATTTGATATTTATAGTATGTGCTTATGATGATCATCATCAACAAAATTACATTGTTTTAACTCTGTAAGTGATATGCCACCACCACCACCAACAAAGAATTTTTGCATTAAAAATGGACTGGTGTTTCCAGAAATACCATATTTTTTTCCTAATTCACACATCAGTTCTGAATTCATTACAATACAAAGCTGTTCCTAGTGCCAATACATTTTTGCATTTCATTCAATCAAATTTTACTGTGAGTTTAGATGAGACGTCATCTCGCATTTCACAGAAATATGAGCTTTTAAGGCAAAAAGAAGGAGAGGAGAGGAGAGGAGAGGAGAGGAGAGGAGAGGAGAGGAGAGGAGAGGAGAGGAGAGGAGAGGAGAGGAGAGGAGAGGAGAGGAGGGGAGAGGAGAGGAGAGGAGAGGAGAGGAGAGGAGAGGAGGGGAGAGGAGAGGAGAGGAGAGGAGAGGACAGGACAGGACAGGAGAAAGTGAACAGTGGATGTATTTTGCCTGCCCAAGTGAAGTCATTACCATACTTTTGCAAGTCCACTTACAATTAAGTCTTCTGTTTTCTTAAGTATTTGCCAGTGTTCTGATGTCAATCATATTCTAAGTGTTTGATTGTTTGTTTGTTTGTTTTTAATAGCTTAACATATTTAGAATATTAGCTTTCCAGAAGAGGCTGATGAACTTTTGTTAGCCCTCGGTTCAGAAATACTGACTCCTGAGTTTTGTGAGCAGAGGACGTTCACTAGGGCATCCACCGTAGCCTTTTGTAATTCAACCATGGGCTGTTCCTGCCCTTTCTCACATCACAATCATTTTTACCCCAAACTGGTGTGGTAGAACGGACACGGTGTAGTCCCTGCTGCCTGCTATTCCATTAGACTTTGTTTGCTACATGTGAAACGGCTTGCCAGCAAAGCTACACTAATATAATACCAACAGAGTCACCTCAGTGGAACCGTTTTGATGAACAAAATAATATACCAGCAAAAAGACTTTTTTTTTTTTTTTTTTTCCACACGATATTGTTCTGTCTACCTCAGGCAATTGTTTTCATGCTTCTGACTGACACAGCAAGGATGGCAAAGCTCTCTGCGTAGACAAGAAGTCCTGAGGGGGGAACAGAATATTCACTGCTGGTTCCGGTTGCATCTCCGTTGTCTCTCTGGGCTGGCTGCTTGCATGAGGGAGTTTGCTTTCAGAACTGTCTTGCTGGAGATTTGGGGCAGATGTCATTTTTATTTTTTGAATTCTTTTTTAATGTTGCTTACTTAAAAAGAGCGCTGGGGTCTAGCATTTCCTGATGCTGTAGGAAATAAAAATTAGGCCAAAAAAAAAAAAAGTGCTTTGAGGAAGATCAACAGATAGCCAAAGGACTGTCAATGTTTGACCATTGGGATATATTTAATGAAAGAAGACCCTTTTTGAAGGACAGACTCCATCTGAGCAACTGTGGAAATAGCCTTCTAGAAGCAAGTCTGGCAGGACTGATAAGCAGAGCTTTGAACTGAGAAATGAAGGGTACAGAGTCAGAGACTTGAATAATCTCCACGTGCCCGTAGAACACCAGAGGAGAAAGCCCAGGTACATGAGGATATGCCAAAGGACAAAGAAATTTCAGTGATCAGAGTGATGGGGAATAAGAAGAAAGAAAGTGCAAAGTGTGATGAGAGCTCCTTCCAAATCAGCAATACAATGTCAGGAGCAGGTCTTAACAAAGCTGTGGTATGGGGCACAGAAATATTTAACAACACTCTATGTACCAAAAAAGGGAAGAGCATGAACTAAGCTGACAGGGCATTAAGGAGGACAGGTATACACCGGGAGCACAACAGAATAGCAATCATGGCTGGAACACTGGTCTCGAAGCGCATGCATTATTCAGCAAGGCAGAGATAAAGGTGAAGGTGGTGGCAGAGAGCTGAGTGTTAATGATATGAAACACTGCAAAGAAAGACTTGCAGAAGGGATGGCATGCAAAAAGCAGGATTTTCTCCAGTTAAAATCACTTCAGGGAAAGATGGCAAAAGAGAATGTTTGGAAAGTGCAAACCCCCTGATTTGGTCTGGTCATGGGTGAAGTCAGCAGTAATGCCATTAGAGAGAAAAGTTCTGTTGGGCAGAGAAAATTTTACCTTCCCAAGTACAGATCGAAGAATAAATGACACTAATCATGATAGGATCCAGATATTTCTGGATGTAGTAGCCAGCAAATTTCTTAATGAAACTCTCAGTAAAAAGTGATACTGTTTCAGACTTGGTTTTGGTAACCGATGATTACAGTGAAAAGAAAAAAAAATGGCTCAAGTGATCAGGAATTGACACTCCCTAATAAAATGGAATTAATAAATGAGCCTGTTAATAAGGTTTAATAAGGGCAGTGTTTGATAAACTCATGGTATCAATTAGTAAAGTCAGAGTCCAGGCATTAAAATGTGAAAGAGGCCTGAAATTTCTGCAGGTCTGCACAAATGAAAGTTTCAGGAATCTGAAGAAGAGGCAAAAGAGAAAGCTTGGTTATATAACCACTTCAAGAAAGGTACCAGTACACTAGTCTATGCCTTTTAAAAGAAAGGCCAGGTGATAAACAGGGAATGGGATAAAATGTAACAGGAAAGGTCACACCAAAGTCTGTTGGAACTTCCTTGGACAAGATTTATTTAAGAATAAATAAATAAATGCAGAGTTAGGCCTAACAGTACAATTACTCCTAATTGCTCTGAGCTTGTAAGTAAGCAGAAAGACCTGTCCACACTATCCAAGGTGACTCTCATGCTACAGTGTGACCCAGCCTTCAAAACAGGTAACTAAAACCCAGTGACACAGATACAAAAGTGCTTTAACACACACAAGAAAATGATGAGACCTTGTGGGCAGCTCCGAGCACCCGTGGGCAGGAATGCTCAATACCATCTGGAAGCACTGCAGAAATATGGATAACATGATCGTGAGGAAATAAGAAGAGTCCTGAATAACTTAGCTCGTAAAGTTTAACAAAGAGTGAGGACTGAGAATAAAGAAGCTCACCACAACACATCAAGGTTGCAAATCAGAAGATATTTCCTAGCTGTTAGTGTTGTCAGTCTTGCTGTGGGGAACAGCGAGCACCAAGAATCTGATGGCATTTCAGATTGAGTCTGATACATTGGTGAAAGCAAATCTACGACAGTGTTTGACATAAGAGGAGGTCTTCTGGTCAAAGAAGTCTCTTCCAGTCTTGCGGTTCTAACTATAGCTGAATATCTGAGGGAGGGAATAAAGGGAGAGATACGTGTGATGAGAGAAGGCCTCCTTCAGTGTTTGATAGATCTTTTAGCTGTTTCTCAAATCCAAACTTTTGCTGGTTTGCCAAACTTAGATTGAAACAGAAAGACACAAATCTTGTAAAAACCTTTTTGAGTTTGCTTAATATTCAGTAACTTGAATGGTGAAAGAGGAAGAAAATAGGTTTTCATGTAAAATTTAACACATTCTTTTCCTTGGCCATTTCTGAATACTCAGCTAAACTTTTCCATTTGAAATATGTGAGCTGGTAATGTCCCACATAGAAAATAAGCCCCATTCGTTGCCTGCCCACCAGCCAAACAACAATAGAGAAAACAAAGTGACCTAGGACATTTGTTTAACAGTATCTCGTATGTATGCAGTGATGCTTTTTCTCAGTCTGAGGCTAGATCTACTTGCAGAGAGCTAAGGGCTGGGGCATCCTCCTGTGAGAGGCAATAGGAAATTACCTGTTGGATTCACTGGGATATGTATGGAGTTCTTACAGCTGCGCAGGTGGGTATTTTCTCCTCTGCCTACAGGGTTCATCTGCTCCTGCTGCTTCTCCAGACAGGTCCTTGGAGTGAAGTTTTCAATGAAGGTGGCAGGCTACCCTGAGATATGTTCTGAAGAAAATGGTGTTTGGTTATTCTGCTGCTTCAGACGGCCATTCCCAGCATCATCACGCTCTTCTCTTGAGACTCACCCGTCTTGTGCCATGGCTCTGTCAACTGGCTCATTTCCAGCCCAGTACAGCAGGCTGTCTCGGGCTGCTGATCTCCCAGGTTTGGTGTTATTGATCCCACCACCAGCTGACACATGAAACCTTGGAGCAAAATACTCAAAAAAGACTTTGGAGTATAAATGTCTCTTCCACCACAGCCCAGCCCAGCAGCTCCCTTGCCTTCATAGCTTCCCAAACCATGGGGTCTCGCTAACTGGGTAAAGAGAGAAAAATCTGAGAGTTTATTATAGTGTAAATTTAGCTCTGTACAGTCTGTGTGTGCTAGCGCTGAGTAAAGCACCCCTGTGCAACCACATGAGAAGGTATTCCTATACACAGTTCTGCCAAGTTTCAATTTGGTTTTTGGAGGTCTTTGTTTTGTTTCATTTTTATGACCAGTCTCATGCTGCTTGGCATTTCCTTTAATGCCTAGCTCCTAGACTCATGTGATTATGCAGAAAATGTTTGAACAAAAGTGAGGGTCCAATTTGCCCTGTCTTGGAGAAAAACTAGAGGACCTCGTGCCTCAGAGAAGCACCACAAGATGGCAAGCAGAGCGGTGCCAAACTAAACCTGCACCTCAATCAGCATGACCATAAATTGATCAAATGAGCTGAGGGCTGGAGTCCAGTTTCTTGAGCATTGTGGCCACCAGCCACAGTATAAGTCAGACCCATTTTTAAAAGAGAGACCATCCAAGATATTTTGCTTGATATGGGCAAAATACAGTCACATTCAGTAGCAACAGTTCATCTTGACTAGTCCTGAGTCCCTGAGCATCTTCTCCTTGTCTGCTGTGCCCACAGAGAGGTAGGACAGGATCCATCTGCCCTAACTTCAGCCGTCTGGTTAGGTGCTCTATAACCAAGCTAGCTGCTTGGGTTTCTACTATAATTGACAGAGCAATGCAGACAGCTTCAAAAGGTGACACATCGCTCCCTTTAATAGGTACCTAGGATGGTGGGCACTAATTGCCCTCCGTCTTTCTCCATTGAATACGGAGGCTGTCCAGACTTGGCCGATACATTACCAGTATGTGCCTAAAGTTAGTGAAGATAAATCCCATCTGCAGTCAGTGCTGGATCTGATAACTCAACTGCTGAAGCCACATTTGAAACGCAGACCTTGCTTTTAGAAAAAGGTATCACAAACTTATTGGTCTCAGATGTTCTCTATACATGGGCACTCCTAAAAGGGGGGAGGGGGGAGGAGGGATAGTAACCCCTTGATTGTGAAATTACATGATTACTAAATGAATATGATTCTCCAGCAGGCTGTTTTTAATGTCTAGGTTGTGTTTCTAATGAAGGAAAACATGTTGTATCACTGATCCATATCGCAGCGCTCATGCTGTCTGCTATCAAGACTAGGCAAGCTCTAAACACAGGATCTCAGATTTTTATTCATACCTGCAGAAATAAAACCAGAAGGTTGTTCTTTTTTAAAATCAAAATAGTCTCTGTGCAGTGTATCTGATTCAAACCATATTGCTAGCAAGGTGGAACCTTGAAATCATTAAGAGTTTTCTATGGTAAAAGTTAAAGATTAGAGGGCCCTGAGGAAACAGAACACGTGGGCCAAAAGTTTTAAACCCAAATATTAAAGATAGCCAGCCAAGTCAAAACATTGGCATCTACATGAAGGGGTCATGAATTACAGAGGGACCGAGCACCCACTGAGTCTATTTATTCCCTAGCACTTCTGAAAACTACTCTGACTTTAAATAAATACCTTCATGGGGATGAAGCCACTTCATTTTTGTACAAAGGAACTCATACACTCTTTGCTTTATTAGGGGAACCCCCAAAGGGTTGGGTCCCTTGTCTTTCTCCACCAGCGAGGGAGGAACTATGAGAGCAGTCTTCGGGGCTGACAGATTATTTTTTTTTTCATCTGAATCAGAAATAACCCACAGAGAAAAAAAAAAAAATAATAATAAAAAAGGAGAGTCCCATCACATAATTCACCAATGGTTCAGCAAAATGATTTTGGAGGAACAGATACCTCCCACCACAGCTTAGGGACATGGTTTAGTTGGTGACATTGGTAGCAGGGTGATGGTTGGACCAGATGGTCTTGAAGGTCTTTTCCAACCTTAATGATTCTGTGATTCTGTGACATCAGCAGGTTTGGGATCAAAAGCTGGGCTAGATGGGCTAACCCTTCTGAGTTGCACAGCTGAGTTTCCACAGCTGCTCCTGCCTATGGTCCTCCTGGGGCTGCAGACAGAAATGCATTGCCTTGAGTTACCTCAAGGAGCTGTACTCACCTTTCAAGTATGAGAAAACTCACAACATTGAAATAATTTCAAAGCCAAAGTTTAACTTCTTTGAATGATAAAACCTTGAATTACTCTAGATTCTATGGTAAAAGACAATAGGTGTCATATTTTAGCTTGAAATCCAGTATTTATGTCCCACCCGACAGAAACAGGTATCTGCTACTGCAGAGCTAAAAGTGGCTCTCCCTCGCCAAAGTCAGGGGGACCTTTCCTAATCTGAAAGTTGTGACAACAAAACATGCCGTCTGCTGTCCTTCTGGCCTCACACTCCTTGTGGGGTGGCGGCATGGGGCAACTGAAGAAGCAGAGGATTCTCCTCCACCGAAAGACATCAGGGCAGCCGTCCTTCCACTGCTCTTCGGGTAAGAGTGGAGGAAAAACTTTTCCTTTCTCAGTTTAAAAGATTCTCTCAGCTGAAACCCATAATTCACATTTGCCAACGTAACCACAAGCCAGGGCTTTTCTGCTGTTCCTGTCCTTCACTGAGCAGCATGGCTTTGGACAAGGCACAAAAGATTTGTCTGTAGACACCTTCTCCACTCACAGCGCAGTGAGCCCTGGTGCCAAACACAACATCAGGGATGCCAGCCTCAGGGCAAGGCACTCGAAAGCTAAGTAGTGAGACAACTAACTTTTTAGACATGCAAATCCTTCATTGGATGTATTCAGAAACCTCGCTAGCCCAGCTCTTCATAGGTGGTTAATGAACTGGAGTGTGACTGATTTTTTGTGCCTACTCTGAGACACCCCAGCCCAACTGTCAGAGGCTGTCTGTTTTATTGTCCATAGCCCTGAAAATACATTCTTGTTTCAGTGTAGACAGAAATTGCTCTTCCTCCCAATTAGAGAACCAGATGAGCATTCCCAGACTCAAGAATGAAAATCTATTCCTGTCTGAGGATATACACATTATGAGTTTCCAATTTCTTGCCCATAAAACCAGTTCAGTGGCAGTGCTGTACTTCATTTTAGCCATGTGAAGTTTGGTTTGTTTTCACAACCTGGAATAAGTGTGAGGATGTTATGTTTTTTAATTATTAGGCTCAAAAAATGTCAGAAGTTTACAAGGGATGGGAATTATAAATCACACTTTCACCTCTGAAAATGCAGAATCCGATACAATCTGACCATGCAGCAGAAAATTGATCAGGCAGTCATTACCACCGCCTAATTGTCTTTTTTATGTAGTGGCCCATGGCGCAGCACCATCAGAAGGGATACAGCCGTGGTCACCTTGCCCTTCAGATTCCTTCTGGTGTGTAGGATTTTTTTTTTTTTTTTTTGCTCTATGTGATAAATAAAGAGAGAGCACCTAAAAACTCTACTTCCAGCTGTCAGGGGACTTCAGAGATGAACTTAAGTTTTTTAGTTTTTTTCTGCATATTTGGTCATTCTTCTCCTCAGAAGGTGTAGGCAAACTAGGTAGCTGGATCCCATTTCCAAACAGTGTGGTGCCCATCAAAGATGTTTTGGATATTACATCAAAATAAAAAGGGGGTTAGAAATTAAATATTTTAGGACTTTAAGACCAAGGTCCACATTCAACAAAAGATTTAGACTTGTAACTCTTGTTTAGGCTTTTATCTCCCTACTGGAGTCTGGAAGCAGCTGGGACCACACAGGCGTTTGTAGCCTAAACCCTTTGTTTGGGCTGGCCTTAAACGCCTTAGCGGGGCTAAACTTAGGAGCCATTGGGTGTCAGTGGCACTCAGGTGCCTCATCATCCAAAATCTCTTTGGCAAATGTAACCCATCCATCCAAGTCCCGTGGGATTTGCAGCATGCAGAAGTGATAGCCAAGGGCATTGGAGAACCTGGGCTGAAACATAAATACAGTTTGAGTGGCTGATGCAAACACACCTTTTGCTAGCCAAGGCTACGCTAATATTTTATGACCTGAGACATGGACAGAAAGATTTCTGTGCTGCTTTGGACCTGCCTGCCAACGTGGAAGACATATGTAAATACAGCAAAACCGGTATGTGTCATTGAAGGTGTAGCTCAGACTCTGCATCTGTAGCAGTAATACAGAAGCAGAGTGAAAGTTAACGTTAAACCTGTTGGAAAACCTCTACCCTGGGTTAGCAGAAACGCCTGATTTTAACACGAGGCACTTAGAGGTGGCAAGAGCTGCAGAGAGGTGGCAGGCGCCTGTATAGACTGCCTCTGACCTTATGTGAGCCCAGACCTGCCCTGGACAGACAGTCTCTGCTTCTTTTCGCTGCCTTTGCCACGGGACAGGGGTGAGCAAGCTGCTAATCTGGGCAACTCACTTGGGGCCTCAAATTCATTTTGGGAGGTCCGCTGCCTCCCAAAATAAGCATCGCTCTGGCTGTGAACACAGGCATGGTCACAGTGCCCTGGCAAAAGGGCAGCGTCGTAATTTAACCTTAAAAATGAGCATACACTCCAAAGCTTTGGGATCACAGAGCTCACTGGGATGCCAAAGCAGCAGCAGAAACGGGGACCCTTGCCACCTGCAAGATGCAGCAGCCTGCTGGGGCCCTCCCAAAAGAGGGATATGTCGAATATCTCAAACGTGCTGGGCTGGGAGGGCTCCCTCCCAACCACCCTCTGCTCTGTCCAGCTTGGGATTTATTCATTCCTCTTTTCCCTCCTTTATCCCGCCCCCAAAAAAAGTACCTTTACCAACTCTTCGCATCTACAACGACACAGAAAAAGGCGAATAAATTAAAAATGCACAGGCTGGGGGTTGCTCGGGGGGGGGATAGCCCACCGGTCGGCTTACAAAGCACAGCCTGGTCAGGTTTTGCGCCCTTCCTATTGCCACGGGCACCTTTCCACTGCCCCATACCGGCGGCGACGGGGTCCCAGGAGGAGCCGAGCCAACCCGAGCCAAGCCGTGCCGGGCTGTCCCCGCTGCTCCCTGCCCTGGGCGGCGCGGCACAGCTCGGAGCGGCCTCCGCCCCCCATTAGATGGCGCTACAGACTTTACAACCACGTGTTTTTAAAAAATATAGGGGAAAAATACCAAAAAATAACCGCCTTATTGTCCGAAACGGGGACACCCGGCGGCGCGATGCCGCCTCCTCCTCGGGTCCCCACGGCAAGGCGGGGACCGGGACCCCCCAGTGCCGGTGCTGCTCTCGGGGAAGTTCCCGCACCGGGTGGGACGGGGGGGCCTGCGAACCGGTCCCGGGAATGGGGAGCTCGGGCAGAGCCGTGTGCGGGTCCCCGTCCCTCCCCAGCATCACTTTGCCTTTCCGAAAAGCCGCTCGGGCGACCTGCGCGGCGAGCCTGGGCTTTGGGGTTTGCTGGCTTCGTCGGTTCCGTGCGTGCCCCCGCTTTTTATTTTATTTTATTGATTTATTTTGCTGTTTGTTTGGGAGTTTCGGGACGCGGCTGTGACAAAAAAATAAATAAAAAAAATCAAGTTTCCAAGAATTCAGCCACCGCCGCGGGGAAGCTCCGGGGCGTTGCGCGCCGCAGCCGTGGGGGATCGACGCCCGCCCCCCCCTTATCTCCCTGTCCCCCCCTTGTCCCCCTGCCCCCCCTTGTCCCCCTTGCCTTGCCCGGCCCCGTCCGGCGGGTGCTGCTCGGTGAAAGCCCCGCAGGCTGCGAGGCAGCCGGTGGCCGGGGTCCGATTTGGGGCCGCCGCTCTTGTGCCGGCGGTGTCCCGAGTGTCCCGGTCCCCGCTGCCTTAGGATGGGGTTAGGGCCGCCGAGGGGGAAAAGCAGAGCAAAGCCCTCCCGCCCCCCCGAGCTTGGCGCTTGGCTGTGAACTTTCCGCCGGGGTAAGTTCTCCTTTAAGAAAAGGAACTGCTCCTTATGCATATTTAACGCCGGGTGTCTGCAGTGCCCAGATGACGCGGGGCTGGAGGCTCGCAGGCAGGACCTGAGTTGTAGGGGAAGTAAAGGAGCCACCCTTCACCCGCACCCTCTCGCTGGGAGCCCCTTGCTCTGAACCCATGTAAGTCAGAACCGCGGGGCTGGGGGTGGGGGGGGCTCCCTGCAGGGCGATAAGGGGGCTCTTTGGTCATCCCCATCACAAACCTGACAATGCGCTGGAAGGCAGGACACCTCGGACTTTATTATTATTATCTACTAGCATCGTTATTCTTATTTTCCTGGGGGCGCGGAGCCGAGCGCAGGCGGGAGGAGCCCCCAGGAGCATCCCCCCCGGAGCATCCCCCCGGGACCGAGAGTGCGGGATGAGGCCGGGCAGCCTCCCCCCGGTGGCCACGTGCACTCCTGTATCCATCCGGAATGCCAAAATTGTAGGGGAAGGTCAGCCGGGAGCTCTTCCCCCTCAGATCGAGTGGGATGGAGAAAAACTTTGGGTGCTGCGCTCTCGGCGGTTTCCTGCCTTTTAAAGTGAACTTGTTCGAGTGTGTCGCTCCCAATGCGGTTCAGTAGTTGTGCCTTCAAATTAAGTTGCTTTCTCGGTCCTCACTGGGAAAAGCAGACATGTGTCCTCAATTGTATAGTATAAAAAAAAAAATAAAAATCTACTAGGTACTTTATGATTCCATCTGGAGAAATTAAAAGCCCAGAGCCGTAATGTTTATTCTTACATAGTTTACAAAAAAAAAAATTAAAAAAAAAAGGGGGGGGGGGGGGGGATGGAATGTGTGAGACACATGTCTCCAAATATAACCAAAGTGCTTTCCCTTCTGGTTAAAAAGTTGCATGTGAATGTTTTCATTTTAACACTCCCCGCCACCTGTACTTCGCAGGGAAACTTTTCCTGGCGTTAGCGGCGGAGCACCAATAGTACTTATTAATGGATTAATTATTATTATGGCTGCTGAATTGACTTAAAGTGCTTCGGAGGCCAAACTAATCCATGTTAATCAGTTACAATTAATTGTGTTTCGGCTGCTGTTTTAAACACAGTTTCCCAGAGAGGGGAGAGGAGGCTGCTCGTAGAAGGGGGGATGCTCCTGGGTTCCCCCCCTGCCCCCGGGGGTCTCTGAGACCGGCGCAGCCCATGCCCGGTGCCCGCATAGGGGTTGCGGGAAGGTGCGGGGGCAGCTTTGGTGCCAGGCTCCGGGTGGCGAAATCCGCTCAGAGCAGAGGCTGCCGAGCGAGGGGCACCTCCCGGAGGAGATTCCCCCACCCCCGCACAACCCCCCAAGAGCTCGCATTGTGCAGAGGGCAGCAGAGGTGGGGGCTTGTCGTGCTCTGTTTGCTTGGCCGCTTCGGCCTGGGGCTTTTGCTTTGTCCGCGGAGAAAAGGAGGCAGCGGTGGGCAGGAGAGTCAAGGGGGGGGAGAGGAGGGAGGAAAAAAAAAAAATCCCACAGGGGACAGCGGTGGCTGGGCTGGCCCTGCCGGGCAGGGAGCGAGCCGGGCCGGCTGGTGGCAGAGTTGGGCAAAGTTTGGGAAAGCCCCCCCCGGGGGTAGGGGGGCACGCACCGGTTGCCTGCACCCCGGGGGAACCGGCAGGCGGGGGGGGGGGCTTCCCCTCCGCTGCCAGGGAACGTGTTTTTCCCTAGGAATAACGCTCCCCCACCCCCAACCCCCCCCCCAAGCTCCCTACCAAACTTTGGGACGGGGGAAGGAGGAGGGATGGAGAGGGGCCGGCGGCAGCCGGGGGGCCCAGCCCGTCCAGGGGGTACACGAGGGGTCACCGAGGCCAGCTCGCACTCCCTAAAGCAAAATCTGCCCCCCTCCCAGCCCTAGCCTTCAATACGATTGTTTTTGTTTTTTTTTTTTTCTTTTATGGGAGTCCACAAACTGAGAAACTACACTCCTCCCATCCCTCTCCATTCCCTCTGGAATGAGGTTGTTGGAATTTATTTTTTTTTTTTTTTTGCGGTTTGATTTTTTTTCGTCTCCCACTCCGACTCTTTCTCAGGGATTCGCCCTCTTCTTCTTCTTCTTTTTTTATTTTTTTTTTCCCACCCCATTGACTCTGCTCAGCTTTTGCATAACACGGGCAAGCAAAGCACCAGCCAGCCCTCCCCTTCTACGTGCAGACGGACCTTTCTTGGAGAGCAGCAGACCAAAGAAGCAAAACAACTTTTACCTGCAAGGGAAAACAGTGTGCACCGCCAGCCCCCACAGCTGTAATTCAATGGAAATGTGGGGAAGGGATGCATTTCTCCCGGGGGAAGGGGACAGACAAGGTGGCAGCGGGCGGCCGGGTGGGGAGGGCACCTCTCCCCTGCTCGTCACGCGTGGAATCGTTTTGTCCAGCTGGAGCGGCTCTTGGTCTTCTCCCAGGGGTGCAGGAAGCACAAAAGCAGGCTGCTTTTGATGAAGCACGCGTCTTAAGCAACTTTCTCCCTCCCTGTTTTTATTTCTTTCCTTCGGCTGCAGGGACGTTGGCGGCCCGAAAAAAAAAAAAAAAAAAAAAAAAACACCCTTTTGCGTTTGTGCAGGCACTTTGTCGTCGGGGCAGCTCACCCGCATTAGATTATCGCCGGGGAATTTATTTGCATGCAGCTGCAAAGCCGCAACCCGGCTGCTGACCGCTGAGCATAAAGGGCTGCCGGGGCCGGCCCCTGCCCCGCCGCCGCGGCTCCCAGCGGGAGGGGGGCAGGATCCGGACCCCCCCCCCTCCCTTCACCTCTTCCCGTGCTTTTTTTACTCCTGGCACAGCCCCGAGGGGTCCCGAGGCTGCAGGTGTGTGCGCCCCAGGGCCAAAAGGGGCGCTCGGCGGCCTTTTTGGAGAGCCCCCCGAGAAAAGCTCCCCCAACGCGTGTATCCCAGGGAAAAGGATCTCCGAGGGCTGTTTACGGTGTCTTGAGACCTCCAGTCGTCCTGCTGGTCGTTTTTCCCCCTTACCCCCTCTCTGAAGCTCAGACAAGCAAGCTGGTAACCTTTAAAGCAAGGACTTTAGCCTCCGGCCACCCCCAGCCCCTTTCCCCACGCACACAGCCGAGTGGCGAGTGTGGGTTTGGCAGCATCCAGCGTCTCTGCGTGTCTTCTCGGGCCTCCACCCACCAGGTTTCCTTCACCTCCTCCTGGAGAACCAAGAGGTCCCCCGGACTCGGACCCCAAGGGGGAAAAAAGCCCCGAGAGGGGTCGGGGGGTCCCCTTTCTGCGTTGCAGGATGGGGTCAGGGCAGCCCCCTCTCCATCCCCCTGCCCCGATCACAAGCAGGGGGCTCCAGGGGCGGAGACCCCACTGTCACTGTGGTTTCGGCGGCCGGGAGGCAGCCTCCGGGGCTCGCCCCGTCCCGCAAGGCCCCCGTCCTCGCGTGGGAGCTGCGCGGAGCCCCCGCGTGGGGCGGCCGCGGCGAGCCCCGGGGGCTGAAGGCGTGGGCGCTGGCAGGGGAGCAGAGAGCAGAGAAATGCGAGCAGGAGTGCGGGAGCGAAGCCTTTTGGCAGCCTCCGTGCGGAGAGGGGTGCGTGGGCATCTCTGCGGAGGGTGCCTGGATTTGTTTGCCGGGGGGTTTGGGACAGCTGCCGGAGGGCATCGTTCCTTCCCAGGAGATGCTTCCCTGTAGGGGCGTCGGGATGCAGCTGGAGGCCGAGGAACAAAGCGGGCATCTCCCGTCAAGGTGACTGACTGGTCCCCTTCCTTTGTTCCTGCCATTGTTAATGACGGGGCTCGCTCGGCTCCGGCCTCGGCCCTGCTGTGCGCGGCGTTAACATCGCCTTGGCAGGGCAATTGAAAACCCCAAACCAAACCCCACTGCAACGTCAAGGGCGTCAAGCCCAAGCCTAGCTCTTCAGGTAAAAGCTGCCTCTTCTGGGCCGCTGAGGATGGTGCTGTCACCTCGCCTGGGAGCCACAGAAATCCACCTACCATTCGTAAGGTTAGGCACATTCATATCCATCGGTAACACCTAAGGGAGACGCTAACCCCGTCCTTTAGCCCAAAAGAGCATTATTTGCAAATGCGCACTGCTAGAGCACGAGGAAACTCACCACGTTTAAAAAAAAAAAAAAAAAAAAAAAAAAAATAATTATTCCTTTAATTTCGGTCATCTAAACGTAGCAGAAAACCTGAGCGTTTATTGACTCATTTTCTTCTTCTCGAGGTAGCGGATGGTATTTAAAGTTCAACATTTCACACAGCTCCTTGTTTAGTTTAATTTCCCCGACAATCTAGGCGATTTCGGCAAACTGAGTTAAGAATTTTTGTACACATTTGGGTATGGATCTGCATAAAATAGAGAAGGCAGCAGAACTGGGGAGTGGATAATTTATTATTTTAGGAAGAGAAGGAAATGCATGTTTGCATGTGTGTGGGGGTGTGTGAGAGAGAGAGAGGGAGGGAGAAACAAATGGAGAGCCTTGCACCTTACATTTGGTCTGTGGCTTTAGCGTGGTCTGTGGAGCAAATATCTATTATATTTCTTTGAGAAATGTCCCACTCGGGCAGATGGGCCCCTGTTTTGAATGAGAGATCTAGAAGATGAAAGAAATGTATGTTACTCCAGCACAATTCTTCACGGAGCCATTTTTTCCCCCCTCTTAGAAAGATTAGTTTCAGCTCTGCTTTCCTGGCCCCATTTTCTGTCGGGGCAGGGATATAATAATGATCAATGCCCAGCAGTTCTCATTTCTCCTGTACTTGGTAAATATTCAGGATGCCTTGAGCTTGGCGGGGAGGTGGAGAGGTGGACCCAAACTCAACCTCTGGTGTCCCCATCATCTGGCTCTCACCTGCAGCCACACAGAGGGGGAAAACCCCAAGGAAACAAAGAAAAACAGCCAAAAGAAACCCCAATCTGAAGCCTCCTACCACCAGGCACTTGCTTTTGGTATTTCAGCCTCGTGCTGGGCGAAGTGCTCTACCTGGCTTTATACGAGTAGCCCCGAGTGTACAGCGGTAGTGCTCCAGTTGGAAACGGAGCCTGGAGTTGTTGAGCAAACAGCCCCTGCTCGGCTGTAGCGTGCGCTCAATGCTCTACAGTCAGCTCGATGGAGCACTGGCAGGGAAGCATCACCAAGCATTTCCAAAACTAATAACAAAAAGGTTACTATATATAAAACGTTTCTACATCCCACACTGCCTCAAGTTGTTTAAATTTTGGTTTTCTGCACATAAATATAGCAGCCATGCGGTCCCCCATTAGCCAGCCCCTGCTTTTTTAAATCAATTCATTTCAATTTGAAAGGATGGCCCCGAACGCAAGACAGTCAACAATCCTTTGGCTTTCTACACTCAACATGGACCTGGGCAAGAAATAGCGTCTGTCTTTGTCATTTCACACGCCTATCGCGGTGCCTTGATGTTGGGTTTAAGAGCAGGCCTACTCCCGACGAGGGCAGCAATCCCCAGCTGTTTTCCCCTTTCTAATCCATTTCCCCCCATCTCATCTTAGGCTCCCTCTGAGGAAAGACCAATTCTGCTGGCACCCCGTGTCTGGGCTTTGGAAGGCATGGCAGAGCAGCTGGATCTGAAAGCACCATCCCCATAGGCAGAAATCCTCCTCTACACCACGCGCCTTGCAAGGAAGGCAACGAGGGGACACGTGGAGAGCCCAAACGTCTGGCATCGAGGAGCAGAGATCCACCTCGCACTGCCCTGAAGGAAAGTTTGTTCCCAAACTGATTACGCTGTGGCGTTCGGTGCTGGTGTCAAATCGGTTCAAGCCATCCCAAGTGTAAAATAAAGATCTCCGCTTGGGTACGCCCGTCGTGCCAGTGAGCGTGTCTTGCTAACCCTCCTGTGTTTGCCTTGAAGGTATTGAGCTGATGCAGCGCTGTCTTTTCACCCCACCGACGTGCGCAATAGGAACAATTCAGGAAAGTTATGTTTAGCTTTTTTTTTTTTTTTTTTTTTTTGCCCTTGCAGCTGAAGAAATGCAAGCTATCAGAAACAAGCCTATGTTTGAAGGTACAGTTTTCAACACGTGAGTGGGAAACATATGTACTGGCACAATCCTGCTGCTCTGCAAGGGCTGCGTTCAGATTTTGGCTTTTAATCTCAACTCTGTTAGGGAGAGAGAGATGCAAAATGGAAGGGAGCGTGATTATTTGTGCTGTAGCCTTGTGATAGTCATCCTATAACCGTTGGGAAGAGAAGCAAAACACTCTGCTAGAGCTCTGGATAAGCCTGAGATTCAGGGGGACTCCAGTCTTCGCAGGTTCTCACTTCACTGCCTTTCTTCCCTCAGTGTTTGTTATATGGGGTTCTTTTTTTTTGTCTGCTGTTCTATGTTTTAAAGTGAGTGGAGGCTAAACCCTGCTGAGAGAGCGAGCTCCCTCCATCACAAACTCACGTTTGAAAACGTCTACCCCCCTTGACCACCCCCCTTCAAGCCATCCTCCCCCTTTCAGGGGAGAAAAGAAAACCTCAAAAGAGAGTGAGAGAGAAGGGGGTTGGGAGGGGAGAGGGAGGGGAGACCCCCTGATTCCTCGGTGACCTGCACAGCTCGGACAGCCCTCCGAGTTCCCCTTCCCCTCCTGTGGACAAACCCCATCAGAAAAACACATGCCTGGACCTAAGCAACTTTTAATGTGGTTTGGGTTTTTACAATTCAGGTTGTGTTTTAGCACTTTCAAGGGGTAAAAGTAAAATAAAATAAAATAAAGGTGGGGATGGGGATGGGGAGGGGAGAAAGTTTGGATTTAGCCTTTTGCTGCTGAAAAAGCACCATAAAATAAAAAAACACAGCCAAGAAGAAACTAAGCGAGCCCATCCCGCAGCCAGCCTTCCCCACGAGGGAGCTGAAGGCACACACAATAGCACACAAAAAGCAGCAGCTCCAACTCTTAATACCAGCACCCTGCGCTCACCGCCGTGCCGAAACGCCCTGGCCTGTTCTTGGTGGTGCCCTTCAGAGCGGCCACCTTCTTTCCCCGCGCTGCGGCCTCCGTCCCCCCTGCCTGGGGACTTGAGGCTTGGCAGGAAAGTTTCTGCGCTGCTGCAGGCGTATATACACACACAGGGATCTATGTTATCCACACACATGCACACACAGCTTTATATATAGATACGCATGTAGGTGTAGAGTCTATGTTTAAATACTCCTATATATACACACACAGTCCTCCTAGGATGAGGTCATTCCACAAGATCTGGCTGCATCGAACGCCAAGATCTTATCTCCGCCGATCTAAGGAGCAACACAGACGACAAGCTAGCAGAAGTGGAAAGAAATTTGGGAGACAAACATTCAACAAGGTGCCCCCGGAGGCCCCTCTGCCGCCCTCCCCAGCCCAAGCACCCACTCGCTCCTTGCACGAGCTGCACCCCGCAGCGTGGGGCTGAGCCCTCCTGCTGCACCTTGAAGTTTTTCCCCCCTTTTTCTTCCTTTTTGCACCGATGCTCGCCTCCCTAACGCGCTGGTGGGCTGCAGCTTAATACATATATGCATTTTTCCCCCGTGGCTCCGAAAGTCTTGATGTTTTTTTGATTTCAGCAAACCGAAAACGGAAGGGGGGGGGAGAGATGATGCTCGGCTGAGGGACTCCGAAAGGTTTCGCTTTCCAGCTATCAGCAGCACCAGGAGACAGCTCCATTAAAAAAAAAGTAGTTTTCCACTGCTCTTGAAAAGCCGTTATTTTTTACATCGCTTTTAGGGAGATAGATTAACAAAACATCACATTTCAAGCCACTCTGATCTGTAATTAAACGGGGGAGCCGGTTTGTATTCTCCTATGGCTTTTACAGAAGTTGCAGTGATCCAAAGTCAGGTTGCTGTGTCAGAGTGGCATTTTTATTAATGAGAATACAAAAAGCTTGCATATTCTTAGCCCGGCTTGAATTTAGTTGCTAAGCAACCGCTGTATGGTAATTCATCCGCGAAATTTAAATCGGGGAGAAAGGATCGTGCGGTTTTTTGCTCAATGGGCGCCACGAGGAACACAACTTGTGGGACCCGCAGCAGCCGCAGCCGCCACCGAGCCGCCCGCCCGCCGCACCCCGGCACGGCCCCGGACCCACCGGAGCCCCCCCAAGGTCCTCAGGGGACGAGGACGGGGTTTGGGGTCGGGGTTGGGGTCGGGGTTGGGGCCGGGGAAGGGAGGGGCGACCGCCCCGTCGGGGCTGCCCACGCGTGGGGCGCCCGCGAGCGGCCCCGGCCCCGAGGGGTTCCGGAGCGCCCCGGTGCCGCTGCTCGTTTGGCGGCGGGGAGGCCGGGAGGGAGGCTAGCCTCCCCTCGCTCAGGCCTTAACCCCTCCGCTTTTTGTCTCGCCAAAGCCTCTGTCGGGCAAAGGAGAAGGAAAAAAAAAAAAAAAAGAAAGGAGGAAAAAAAAAAAAAAAAAAGAAAAAAGCAAAGCTCCCTACTGCTGTGTCATTGATACCACGGGGTCGCTCGCTCCCTTTCTTTTCGCCTTTCTCAAGCCTCCCATTGAAGGCTGCACCCGCTCAATTATCGCAAACTGCAACTGAAAATCCTGGTGGGCTCGCTGGCCATGTGCCTCCGCTGCCCTGAGCCATCCTCCTCGCCCCAGAAAGAGCGCTCCCCTCGCCCTACCTGGGCTCCTGGGGGCCTTGCCACCGCCTCCTCGCCTTAAATCCTTCCTTCCTCGCCCGCATCCGAGGCCAGGACTTGTTGCATCCCTTTTAGAGTTTGATTAATTACCCTGGAACTTAAGCAAACTACACTGCATGTGGCGAAGGAGCTCATGCCTACAGTGCTGTCCCGCAGCTGCCAGCCCCAGACGCGATTTTACGCTCTCGTGCGAACTGGAACAAATAGGACTGTGCCTCTAACGGGCTACCTGTGTAAATATATACAAGTAGCAGCTTGAAGGCGTCGATCATTTATTACAAAAATAAACGAATAAATACGACAACATGTTGTTGCTTTCAACAGGATAAATATTTTACAAATATATAATTAAAAAAAATCGAATTGTTAGGATTATTTAAAATGTTACACTCATTGATAATGAAATTATCAGAACCGATCATTCCCTAAGCGTTCCATTTAAACCCGGCCGTACAAAACGAGTTGGGAGCATTGCAATGTGCAAACACGAGTCACTACATTAAAGCAGGAGGATTCTTTAGAGATCACTTCCGAGAGGAACCGCTGCGTTTTTCAACCAAGGCAGAGCTCTTGGCTGAATCCCGGGAAACACGCGGCCCGGCAGCGGTGAGATGACTATTTAAATACACCTGAAAATGATTTATTGTACACAGACGAGACGGGGGAAGGATGGGATGGGAGCGAGAAGACCAGGGCGTAGCAGAGGACCGCAGGAGATGAGAATGTAAACTATAAATAATCACATCTCGGGATTACCCAGACTGAGCAAACATAACTTTGTAAAAGCATTTGGCTCTCCTTTAGGTAGGAAGAAAAAGATAAAAATAAAAAAAGGAAGGAGAAGAAGGAAAATGATGCCGACTCAGTCACCAAGCACAGAACACTGATATTATAAATGAACACAATTACGAAATTCATTAGGAGATCTGGCGATCTATAACAATATTTTCATTATTTACACGTGTAACAATATCACCCTGAACGCCAAACCTCTCCGTGATTATCTGCCCCTGGTCATCTCGCAGGCTCACAACCCTGAAATGCCCAAATACATCCAGAGGATTCAGTTTCGGGGAGGGGAGGAGGAGGATGGGGGGGTGATGGGGGGGGAGCGGAGGGGGGACACGAGCGCGGCCTCACTTTTTTTGTGCATGATGAGCAGACGGAACCGGGCACATTTTACAAGTCCCTACAACCGCAAGCTACCAAACCCTTTAAATCCCAGCTCCCCGTACGCAGCAAAACCGCAAAGGTTGCCTTCTAATGGCAACCAGCGCCAAGCCTTGGATGTTAGCTCTTTGTTGCCATCCAAATCCCAGGAACCGAACCCCGCCGAGAAATGTCACCAGCCCTTCGCAGTGCCCCACGGCCCCCTGGTGTCCCCCCCACAAGGTGCCAGCACCGAGTCCCTCCTCGCGTGTCCCGAGCGCCCGCAGCCGGGGCCCCGGGGCCGGTCCCCATAAGCGCGACACCGGCCGGGCTCCTGCTACAGCGAACAAAGAAGCAGCGTCCTTTACCCTTTCAGGCTTTTTTTTTTTTTCCTTTCTTTCCTTTTTCCCTTTGTGTTTTATTTTTTTAATCGCCATTATCACCATTATTATTTTTCCTTCCGTGTTAGCAGGGCCTTTCGGGTCTCACGGGCCGAACCGGCGGTGCTGTTTGAGCGGCGTTCGCATACCGCATCCCGGCACGCTCGGCTCGCCCGTGATTTATGGACTGACACCGGGCCTATCTGCGAGGAATAAATGTTTTGTTGTTTCTACGGCGGTTTTCTGGGGTTTTAACCCCTGCGTCCATAGCACGTAGAGAAGCGAGGGATAAGGGGGGGGGGGAGGGGGGGGAGCGGTCGAGGGGGAGGGAGAGGAAGGCGAGGAAGGAGCCACGGACTGGATGGATCATAAAAGCAAACCTTATTCTCCCGTACAGCGTTAGTGGGGGCGGGCTGAGGCGTTAGATGCAGCAGCTATCTGCTTCCCACCACGTCCCCGGCTCAGAATGAAGCGAGCCGAAACGGTCAGTCACTTGTCCGCACATTGCCATAAATTCAGCGGATCAATTTGACAGGCTTACCCACCGCATCCAGCGGCAGCTTCAACGCCACTAACACGCACGCTTGCTCGCGAAGAAGGTATGGCAGCACTACCGCAGAGAGAAAAACAAAAAAACTCTTGCTACACCACTTCACACCCCATTGAAAAAGCCTAAACCAACCACAAACAACAGCAGCAGCAGCAGCAACAGAAACGGTGAACCGTGCGGAGGATGCTGGAAGCATTATTCTGTATATCCTTCTGGGGAAAAATAATTAAAAAAAGCACCTTCTCCTTCGATAAATTAAATCCCAATCTTTGCACAGACACGAAATGCGTCAAAGTAATTGATAGCTCGCCCCCCTCCCCTCCCCGAGCCTTAGTTTGAGAAGAGAGAAAACAAGAGTGAACTTTAGGAAACATCCCTGCTTTCAGCATCGGCCATTGATTATCGGCGGATACACTCGGGCATCCCCTGCCCCTGAAGTGCGATCCTAAATCCAAACGCTACCATCCCCTCTCGGAGAAACGTGGACCTTTATCACCTCTAATCTCGCCTCACTTTCCCATGCCACGGGGTCCCTGTGCGGGTGGAGGACGATATTAATAATTTTGACTGAGAAAGAGCGAGGATTGTGCTGAGCACCCGGAGGGGATGCTGCCAGGCTGCAGCCCCAGGGACCCCGAGCGGTGTGCGGAGAGCAGGCTGGGCTTGGGGGAGCACCTCACATCAGCTTTTGCAGCATTTGCCTTCCGAGAACTTTTTTTTTTTTTTTTTTTTTTCGACACAGTGGTTTATGCATCAGACACAGACTCTTTCATTCTAACAAATTTATTTTCTCAATCAGCTCTTACGGAATCACTACTCAAATTAAATTACAATCAAATTATCACATCAAAAGATACCCTTATTACCTAACAACTGTCCATATTTTCATTTCATTTTGATTTGTGCTCGTCTGAAAAAAACACGTAATACAAGATCTGGGGAAAAAATAAATTACCGTTTTGCAGCAGTTCATAGGTATTCTGAATAAAATATTAAAAGAAGTCATTTAATGAAAATATAAAGCAAATTTTTTTTTTTTTTTTAGATCAACAACGGATCTAACAATTCTATATTGCCGTCTTTTTGAAAAGTCTGTTTATTAAAACCTACCAAAAACACTGCTTGGAAATGGCAGTATTATATAATCACATCCACAGCACCCATTCAATCAAAGTTGGCAACGGATTTAGGAGAGGAGAAGTTCAGATAAGTGCAGCTGCAGATGCTCAGTCCTTCTAAATCCCTTTATCTGAATCAGTCCAGAAATAAAAAATAAAAATATTAATAAAAAAAATATTAGCAGTGGATTTTTTTTTTTTTATGACTCTTCCATGGTGATTGGCAGCCGTCAGGAGCAGGACTTTGACAGCCCTGAATTATTTCCCTTTCTCTTGCTGGTTCCCTTAATTCATGCAAAGTCCTTCTACAGAGCTCGAACTTTAGGGACCAACAACCTCTCCTTCTCCCACCCTCCCCCCGGTGTCTGTCCCTCCCCCCTCTCTCCTCGGGGTCAGTTTTCGGTGTGCGGGCATTTATTTCCATATTTTTGTTCTATAGCTATACCTATATATATAGATAAATATATATATATGTATTTGCTTCCCTACGCAGTCTGCTTGTTTTTAGTGCTGTGTGCATATTTTTTTTCCTGGAAAAAGTGGCCCTTTTCATTTTTGCAGAATATATAGCTATATAGATATATATGTTTTCAGAGTGGATGTCTGCCTTGCACCAAAATTCTCCGGTTTGGCCAAGAAAAACAGGGTGCTGGAATGCAGCAGGCCCCCTCTGATTAATCAGATTATTTTGCTTCTGCTTCCCTTTTTTTTTTTTGGATTGCTCCCATTTAAGAAAAAAAATAAAGAAAAGGAAAAAAAAAAGAAAGAAAAAAGGGGGAAAGAAAACTAAAGGAGAAAAAAAATAAAGGGAAAAAAAAGAGAGGGAGAAAGGGGGGAAAAAAGTTTCTGTGATTCAGAGAAGAGAGCCCTTTTGGGGATAGGGGGGAGAGTACGGGGGGGAGGAGGGGAGAGAAGAGGTGCAGACATCAGTGGCATTCCTCGCTGCGAGAGAGGGGTAACTGGGGGAGTAAAAAAGCAAAACCCTAAAGAAACCAAACGAAAACCCACCCGGCCAACCCCTGTTCCCACAAGCAACCCCCCGACACATCTGCAGTTTTGGTGCATTACCGCATCTCCGCCCCGTTTTACCCAGCACAGTCTAAACGCTCTCGCTCGGATCCTTCCTCCACCGCTCCCTCTTGGTCTCGCTCTTATATATATATATATATATGTAGATGCACGCCTCTATCCATATATATATAAACACAAGCAGTCTGAACGAGCCTGGACCGTGTGTGTGTGTGTGTGTGTACGTGTGTGTGAGTGCGTGCGTGCGGGTGTGAGTGTGTGTGCGTGTGTGTGTGTGTGTGAGCGAGCGGGTGTGCGCGGCGCTGCCGCTGCCGGTACCGCTGCCGGGGCCGGTGCCGGTGCTGGGGCCGGGGCCGGTGCGGCGGTGCCCGGCCCGGCCCGGCCCGCGGTGCCCCGAGCTCCCCCCCCGTCCCCCTCCCCGGCCCTGTCGGTGCCCCTCACTGCACGCTCGTCTGCAGTCCGTGGTGAGGGGGCGGCGTGTCGGAGTTGACGGTGCCGACCTGCGAGTAGACATCGTCGGGGGTCTGCTGCTGGATCCCCGGGGGGGTCATCCGTTTCTCTTTCTGCCTCCGATTGCAAAACCAAACCCTGACCACCTCCTTCTCCAGCTGCAGGCTGTCCGCTAGGTTCGTAATCTCCTGGGCGGAGGGCTTGGGGCATTTCAGAAAGTGGCTCTCCAAGGCCCCCTTGACACTCACCTCGATGGAGGTCCGCTTCTTCCTCTTCCTGCCCTGCGCCGCGATCTTGTCGATGCTGGTGGGGCTGCCCGTGGAGGAGTCGGCTTCCTCCAGCCACTTGTTCAACAAAGGCTTCAGCTTGCACATGTTCTTGAAGCTGAGCTGCAGGGCCTCGAAGCGGCAGATGGTGGTCTGCGAGAAGACGTTGCCGTAGAGGGTGCCCAGCGCCAGCCCCACGTCGGCCTGCGTGAAGCCCAGCTTTATCCGCCGCTGCTTGAACTGCTTGGCGAACTGCTCCAGGTCGTCGGAGGTCGGCGTGTCCTCGTCCGAGTGCGGGTCGTGGCTGTTGACGCCGCCGTGGTGCGCCGGGTGGTGCCCGGGGTGCTGGTGGTGGTGGTGGTGGTGGTGCCCGGGGTGCTCGCCCAGCTCCGGCGTCTCGCCGCGCACCAGCCCGGGGTGCACCAGGCTCTGCCCGCCGGGGGGGGGGCTCAGCATGCCGTTCACCGTGAAGCCCCCGGGCTGCGAGTAGAGGAGCGACTGCTGCTGCTGCTGCCCGCCGGCCATGGAGGGCAGGTGGGCGGCCGCCGCCGCCGCGCCCCAGGCCGCCGGGTGCCCCTGGTGCGGGGGGCCCAGGTGGGGCGCCCGGTGGTGCAGCGCCGCGCCCGAGTGCAGGTCGTCGCGCCCGCCGCCGCCCTTCACGTCGGGCGGCGGCGGCGGCTGCTGGGGGCTGCCCGTCATGCCCACGGGGCTGCCGGACCACGGCGAGCCGGCCTCGGCGGCGGCGGCGGCGGCGGCGGCGGCGGCGGCGGCGGCGTGGGGCAGGGCTGTCACCCACTGGTGGGCATGGCTCAGCATATGGCCGCCGTTGCTGGCGGCCATGGCGCCCGGCATGAAGTCGCTCTGGACCATCTTGGCCGCCGGGTCGCCGCGGTAGCCGCCCGCCGCCACCGAGGTGACGGCCACGCCGCCCGGCTGCATGCCGCCGCCGCCGCCGCCGCCGCCGCCGCCCGAGTCCGCGTGGACGATGGAGCCGGCCGCCAGGATGCCGGTGCCGGGGAGGTAGGGGTTAGACGTGGCCGCGGCCATCCCGCGCCCGCCGCCGCCGCCCGCCGCTCGCCCCCGCCGCGCCGCCGCCGCCGCCGCCGCGCCGCCGGCTGCCGGCCGAGCGCCCTTGCCCGCCGCTGCCGGGGCCGCTGCCGGGGCCGCCGCCCGCGCCGCCGCCGCCGCCGCCGCCGCCGCCTTCCCAGCCTCGCCGGGGCGCCGGGGCGCGGGGTTCACCTGCTAGCGCTCCGCGGCGCGCTGCCGGCCGCCCGTCCGCCGCCCGTCCTGCCTCGGCTCCGCTCTGCCTTCGCCTTGCCTTCTTCTCCTCCTTCCCCTTCTGCGGTCGTGTTTTTTTTTTTTTTTTGGCTTTTTTCTCTCTCTCTTTTTTTTCTCTCCGGGAAAAAAAAAAAAAAAAAAAAAAACACACACAAATTGTATACAGAACGTGGAGGGGGGGGGCTTGTCCTCCGCCGCCTGCTCGCTGCTCGCTGGGAGGAAACCAAACAAAGGCTAAAAAGCGAAAAAGAAGCGGGGGGGGGGGGATCGAAAAGCCCCCGTGCCTTCTCCCCTCCGCTCCCCTAGGAGTACATCTCCACCTCGCAGCCTTCCCCTCTCCGAGCGAAACTTTTCCTTTTCTTCTTTCCTTGAAGGCTCGGGGCGGCGGGGGGCTCTTTTCCTCCTCTGTCTCTCTGTCTCTCTCTCCGCCTCTCGCCTCGGCTCCTCGGTCTCCTCTTTGCTCTTTTATCTGCAAGTTTTTGCTCGGTGTCCTACGAAAACTTCCCGTGACGATGATGATGGTGGCGGTGGCGGCGATGATGCATTGCTCAAAGTTGTGCTGCCGCCGGAGCACTTTGTCCCCTTTGAAACAAGAGTCCTGCCGGAGCCTTCTTGCTAGAGTCACAGGCTGGATAAGACATCTTTTTGTTTTATATATATATTTTTATATATATATTTCTCTCTACCTTTCCTTTAGGCGGTTGGAAAAAAAAAAAAAAAAAAAGAAAAAGTGGAAAAAAAATCAGAAAAAGTTGAATTTTCTCGGTACCTCGCGGATTGTTTCTCTCTCTCTCCCTCTCTCTCTCCTCTCTCTCTCTCTCTCTCCTTTTTTTTTTTTTTTTTGGTGTTTGTTTTGCTTTTTTATTTTAATTCCAGCGGCCGCTCGAGGGAGGAGGCGGAGGAGGAGTGCCTTGCCGGAGAGGTGTGCGTTATGTGCGTGTGCATATATGGTATCCTTTATACACTAACTCCGGCGGGCAACTTGGGCTGCCGGGCTCGCGGCGCGCACTGGCGGGGCCGGAGTCCCGCCGCTCGCCTCTCCCCGCCTCCCTCCCTCCCTCCTCCCTTCCCTCCCTCCCTCCCTCCCTTCCTTCCCTTCCCCTCCCCTCCCTTCCCTCCCTCTCCCGGGCCGTGCCCGCGCCGCCCCCTCCCCTCCGCCCTCCCCGTCCCCTCGCCCGCCGCCGTCTGCCCGCCGCCCCCCCCCCCTCCCCCCGGACCCCCCCCAAAGCCCCCCGGTCCCCGTCCCCTCGCCCGCCGCCGCCCCCCATTGGCCGCCGGGCCCCCTTCCGGCCGTTCCGATTGGCTGCCCGTTAATTTAGGCAAAGCGCAGTCGGGGCTGGAAGTCGCCCCCCCCCCCTCCCCGGCCTCCCTCCGCCGGCCTCTTCCCCCCCTTCCTCCTCCTCCTCCTCCTCCTCCCCGCCTCCTTCCCTCCAGCCGGCCCTCCCCTCCTCCCCTTAACTCTTCGTGCACAGAGAGAGAGGGGAGGGGGGGGGGGCACACACACCGGGGGGGGGGGGATTTATTTTTTGGGGGGGGGGGTCCTCATTAACAACGAGCAGCGCCGAGAACGGCCTCCGCGCAGCCTCCCCTCCCGTCTCTCTGCCTCCCCCCCTCCTCCTTTTGTCCTCCCCCCGTGTCCCGAGCCCCCCCCCCCCCCTCCAGCCGCCGTCCCGCCGTCGGGGGGGGGGGGGGGAGCCCGGGGGGTCCTCGTTCTCCCGGCGAGCAGCCTCGCTCCGCCGCAGGCAGCCGGCCTGAACCCCCGGGCCCGCACCCCCCGCGGTTATTTCTTTTCCCATCCAGCGGAAAGAGTTAAGGGGGGCGGGGGGAACGGAGATGGGGGGGGGGGGGGGGGGGGGAGATGCGACCGAGCGGAAATGCTGCCGCACACGGGCAACCTCAGTGAACCGAGGGGGAAAAAAAAAAAAGAAAAAAAAAAAAAAGAAAGTGGCAACAAAAACAAGGGCGAATTGAACGCTCCTCGGGGATTTCCAGCGCAATAACACAAGTCGGACGTTCAGGGGCCGCGCCGCCGCGCACACGCTCCCGAGGTGCGGGGCATCCCTCCCCCGACCCCCGCCGTCCCCCCCCCGAGCTCTTGGGGCCGAGCTCCGGGCCCCCCCCGCAGCGCCCCCCCGGCGCGGCGAGCCCCCGACGGGCGCCCGCTGGGCTGAGCCCGGCCCCGGCTGGCGAGATCCCATCTTAGGTAGGTCTCGGAAAAGAAAAAAATCCCCATCAGAGCCAAGCTCCGAAGGGCTCTGGGAACTAAAACCCTAAGCAGACCCTTTTTTAAAATTATTATTTTTTTCTATTATTTTTTTGTTCCCATGCGTCCTCCAAAGGTTTCTTTTATATATATATATAAAAGATCCAACACAGATTTCATTGAATAAATCTGAGATCTCCAGGTGCAGACGTTTGAATAGTCGGTGCCAGAACCCCATGTTTTCCTTTCCAGCCGATTTTGCTTGGATCAGGCTCAAAAACCGAGCGAGTCTCGTGGTTTTGTTTACACTGAATGGGGAGGATAGGAACGGTGCCATGGGGCCGTCTTTCATTAATATACAGTGAGGATTTTGTCTAAATTACTGCTATGAATTTCACAGTACACGCTTTCAAAAGCCGTCTCAGGTGGCCTGATGAAACGTGATAGCGCCTCTGCAAACAGATCTACTTTCTTAATAAAAAAGGAAGGGGGGGGGGGGGAGCGAGAAATCCCCCCCCCAAATAATAATAATAAAAAAATGTACACCCTCATAACAGCGGCAACAACAACAAAAAAATAAAGCTTGAACCGGAGTAATGTCTTTTATTTAAAAAAAAAAAAACAAAACAAAACACACAAAAAAACTTAGTTCTCCAACTCTTCCCACCCCCTCCCTTGCCGAGTGTGATTGTTTTGTCTGGAAAAAAATCCAAAGTATAACAAGGGGAGAACAGTTAGTGCTGATTTTCATTTGCATAAATTTTCATATATTTTGGTGAAAATAATAGACTAGTGGAGAGCGGGGCTTAGTGGAGTCAGTGCAAAGGAAAATCTTAACATGGATCGTTTCGCTGGAGTTGAGAACATGATTTTCCCCCCTGTCACCTTATTAAAATCAAAAATTAAAAAAAAATCTCTAAATCCTCGAAGTATGATCGGTAAGTGTTTTACATTTTTTTTTTCTTCTACTTTTGTTTGCTTTAAAGTCTTCTGGATATGGGGTTTCAAAAGCCTAGGACAAGACAGGGAAACCCATGGCAACTGCCTGGAAGGAAACAGGCTTAGGGAAAGGGAAAGGAAAAAGAAAAAAAAAAATCCCACCAGCAACAAAAACCACCTTAGTGAAATATTACATAAAAAGCGTGGATTCATTCCAAAGCTCGAGGCAGCAAAGCAATTCTTCAGACTTTTCTGGGTCCCTGCTTCACTTTCCTGGGCACTCTTAATTATCGTAACGCCGGGGCTCGGGGCAGGGGGTGCGTGGGATGGGGGGGGGGGTGGCGGGGTGGGGGAGAAAGCTCTCGAAAACCTTTCGGGGATGGAAAGGGGGCTCGGGGGCAGGGGAGGGGGCCGCTCCTGGAGGGGGGGAGCCGGGTGCGGGGAGCCGGGCACCTGCTGGCGGCGGCGGCGCGGGGGGGGCCGGGCGCGGTGCGGAGCGGTGCGGAGCGGTGCGGAGCGCGCACAGGGTTAACGCTGTAGCTAGGGAACAGCCGGCTGGGCTCAATATCCCGGGCTGGAGCGGCGCAGGTCCGTCGGAAAGAGGATAATCAATCAAAACTAAGCAGGGCATCCCTCCGGCTTCTCCGAGGGGAGAGGGGCCGGAGGATTTACAGGGCAGGTTGCACTTTGTTTCTCCCTCCTGCCCCCTCGCTCCGCTTTTTCCTCCCCGATTCCGGCTAATTGAGAGGTGGAGGCTTACGAGCCGCAACTCTTTTTTTTTTTTTTTTTTTTTTTTTCCTTTTTTTCTAGCGGTGGGGTCAGCGCGATAAATAATGTGATAAATAATGTAGGCTGAAATTAGTAGGCCAGCTCCCTCTCCTGCAAACTTTACCGAGGCTTCAATATCCCATGCCGCGACTTTCATTTATTTTCATTTCGCCGTCCCATTTGCATAATATACATATATATATATATTTTTTTTTCCCCCCTCTGTCGCTGCTCTTTTGGGCACACAATAGCTGGCGATCATTGTGATTTCCTAGAATTAGTTACTTCTTTGCAAACGGTCGATCGTCGAATCAATAAAACGGCTTGTAAAACTAGGGAGGGATAGGTTTCAATTTGGGGGGGGAGAAGAATCGCTCATTTTCCACTTCTTGTTGACGTGCCCGGCGTCTCTTTTGACTGGGGTTAACTCTGTGTGCTCCATTGGAACAGATGCCGTATAGAGCTGCTCCCTCAAGATCATTTGTTTCCTTGATGGGGGAACATTTCTGAGCAGAACATATTGGTTGCCATAGAGAAAGAAATAAAAGGAAGAACACTAGTCACATTAAGCTATATGTTTGTGCACTGGGCTTTAGATAAAAGGGCCCTAGTTCAGCCAAAGAGAGCGCGGCCAAAGCCGAGCTCCTTAGCCTCACCAAAACTAGCTTTATTTTGTTTTGGACTTTTACAGTTGAAACATGTAAGCTAATTTTATTGGCTCTCGTTAATTTTATACGAGGCGGCTTGCTGAACAAAATAAACTTTTTAGAGGCTGCCGGAGGACGGCAGGGGGCGCCCGGGTGCCCTTCCCGGCACCGCTCGGCCCGGCACGGCCCGGCGGGGGATGCTCGGGACCCCCGGGCATCGCCGCCCCCTCCCGCAGCGGGCACAGCCCCGTGGCCGGGAACCCCGGGCCGGGGGAGCCCCAAATCTTCAGGGGGGGATGCTGGAGGCTGGAGGGCAGGGGTCCGACGGGGCGGGAGGGGGGCGGCGGGGAAAGGGGTGCGGGCTCCCGGGCCGCCCCCAAAGTGTCCCTGGCGGTGCGGTGCCTCCAGTGGAGCCGAGGCCTGCGGGGGAGCCAAATCAGCTAATTAAACTCAGGGCATCCTGAGGTGCCACGCAGGTTTTTTTTTATTCTTTTCTTTTCTTTCCTTTTTTTATTTTTTTTATTTTTTTTTTTTTTAATTTTTGGTCAAACAACGCGCTTAAGCCTCTGGAGGTGCAATAAAACGACTCTTTTTTTTTTTTTTTTTAGATCATTTAATATTTAATTTCTGTGTTAAAGCTGGAAAAGTAGCTCTTTTTTTTTTTTTTTCTTTTTTTTTTTTTTTTTTTCCCCACTGGCCCCTCCCTCTCTCCCCTCACGCCTTTTCCCCACTGGCGAAGCCCCCGCAGCCCCCCTTCTATCTAGCCCCCCCATCCCGGCCACAAGTTGTCGCCAGCCGGGACGGGACACTGGCAGGAGTTAACCCGAGCTAAAACCAAGCACATCGACGGCCGGCACGGCTTAGCCCAGCACAGCTCGGCCCTCCGGCCCTTTGCAAAGGCGCAGTGTCAGCTTTCTGCCCCAAATGCCCTCCGTCTCCCACCAAGCCCCCCAGCTGTCGCGATAGCGGACAGCAGCGACAACCGCGTCGCTGTCGCTCCCCCCATGTCGGGGAACAGGCTGGCCAGCGGGGCTGCAGCAGCAGCAGAGACACCTGCGAGGGGATGTCCCCACGGTCCCGGGGGAGACACACACGAGGGCACATTGTTCCCCCCCTCCGGGCTGCAGCCCCAGCGGTTTCCGTGTGGCTGGGAAAGTTTGATTCCTCGCCTCCATAAAGGAAAGACCAATTGGAGCCCTGGAAATCACACAGCCCATAAATATGATAGATGCTGGCAAGATGAACTCCCCGCCTAAAAACCTAACGCATACCTAAAAAGAAAAGAAAAGAAAAAAAAAAAGCAGAGAGAAAGAAAAGTAGGCAAAGAGGGAAAACGACCTACGAGAATACATCCACTTTTGATTTAAAGTGGTGCTGGGTCTTCCTTGGGAAAACGGAGTCAAGCCTCGGCGTGCGTTGACCGTGCGGGAAAATGCTCGAGATATTTGCGTGGACAAAACTTTCCACCTACCGCATTTGGCCAAACAAGCAAGAGCAATATTCCAGCCCAGCGAAACACATTTCCAGAGCGCAATTCCCACCAGAAAGGCGGTCGCTTGCTGGAGCTTTGCCGCACTTTTAGTGAACATTTCCCTTGCCTCCGAGCGGGCGGGTTGGAGTTGAGGAGCCCAGCAAAGTTCAGAGCCTCGGGCTGGGGGTTCAGAGGCTTCCCCCTCCCAAAAATCTCCTCTCCCTCCCGCTTGCCCCAAACCTTCCCCGTGTACGAAGCAAACCCCGAGTTAGCAGCCGAGCTCCTCTGCTTTCTGCCCGCGGTGGGCAGCAACAGCAAGACTTCGGGGCAACGCAAGCAGCAAAGCCACCGCTAAAACGAGCAACAAGTTAGCTCGGCGACAACTTGCTGTCCCGGCTGCGATTCTGGGGCTTGTGCCTCAAGTGGCCCCGATAAGCGCCTATTCGGGACTCCTTTGTAAAGTGGGTGTGTAAACGGAACGGGCACCGAAGTGTGGAAAAGAAAGTGCCTGGCGACTGTCTTGAGTAGTCATTTACTCAGAGTGGGAAACGCTTAGGTATCTCCTAATATAACGGCGGAGACCGACTGCCTCATTAGCATTTACAAATGAAAATGTTAAACATCGAGACATATTCCGTATACAGCGTGCTATATGTAAAACACAGCCGTGCATAATCCAGCAGTCAGCTGAAAACGCCGAGTTGACTGGGTTCCAGCTATGTGGCATTCTTGGCTAATGTGATTTGCTCTGTGTTTTTCAAGCTTACCCATGCTGTAGTTCAGAGTTCTTATGACCACGTTGATAGCTGCACTAGGGATATTAGACTAACCAATCTGGAGAAAACAGGAAAATACACATATTACTTTTAAAGGCTTACAATAATAACGATAAACACAATAAGCAGGCGGCTCATTTATCCATACCTTTTATTACGAAGGCTTCGCTCCCAACCTTATTTATTGTTTTGAGCATAACAAAGCGTTTCTGGTTCTGTAATAAATTAGAACAATAACACAGGACCGCACATGCAAAGCTGGATAGGTTTTAAAATAGAGGTCCTTTCTCTCCCAGCTGCATAATTCCGATATTACCCAACGTGTCGTGCTTAGGGCTCACCTCGTACGCACTGTAATGAAAGTTGCCAAATGAATGGAACAATCTATCTGTTGACTTGAGCTCAACGCAGACGCATTACATATGATAGAAACCTAATGCTCCCACCGACGTTAAAATCACAGGGATGTATAGTTACAATCCGGCTCCTTGAACATGTAGATTTTTATTTATAAGAATAATCGTGCATGTAGCAACATAAAAAGGGGATTTACAAGTTGGAGTCCTTTGTAAAAGACTGTGAAAACCTTAGCCCCGCTTTTATTAGACATGATATCATTCTGATTTGCGTGCTTGCCATCTCAATAGCGTTTCACACGTGAAAAAAAAAAAAGAATGAAAGAAAGAAAAAAGAAAGAAAGAAAGATCCATATGCATTACATAGATTTTCTTTTACGCGCATAAGGACTGGCAGTCTCTTAGTGGATAAGAGGGTGAATAATTGTGCTACACCAGAAAACACTTCGTGCAGTTTGGCAGCTCTGTTTTTTATTATTAGATTTTTTGACATTTGAACTTGTCTATTGTCTGAGGAGCTCAGTGCAGATTGCAGCAGGTCAACCTTAAGGCTGCTCTTTTTGGCATTGCACACAAACATGCACTCGCTGTCTGTTCTCCTTGCGTGAATGCAGCAGCTACAGTTTTACCGTGCATTTTTTTTTTTTTAATGCACATGTATTTATATTTATTTAATCCGCTTGGGGTTTTCACGGTCGTGCGGTTAGTTTGTCCGTGCGATCATTTTACACCAGTTCCTCCCCATCTATGAGTTTTTTCCCCGGTGCTGGATACTTTTAAGCACTCAGCCGCTTTTACAGCAGGGTAATTCCAGCATCACGATGCTTGATAAAAGGGACTTCAGTAGCCCCGGGATTAAATGACATATTTCCCCGCAGCTTCGCTCAACTCTATCATGACTCCTACAGTCAAAAGTTAACATTATTCATCATGTCCTCGCCTTTCTTTTCTCCTCCCCCCTCCGCATCCAGCCCCGGTCCGGCTCCCCGAGCCTTTGCGAGGGCTGGCGGCGGCCGGGGGAGTGGGGGGGGGGGGGGGTGCAGACGAGGGGACCTGGTGGGGCGAGGGAGATGCGAAATGGGGGTCGTTGCCCCCCGGGGCCGCAGGGGGAAAGGGAAAGGGAGTGGGATGAGGGTGGAAATAACTTTTCCCGGCAGCGATTTGCGCCCCGGTGTGCTGGGGGTCGGGCTGGTTTTAAAGCGGGACTCTTCCCTGGGTGCGGGAGGGGGGGGTCAGGCCGAAGAGCCGACCTCCTCCTCTAGCAGGCTTCCACTGGAGCATATACCTTCAGACATATAGACGTAGACACGCTGTGAGCCCATCGGCAGGGACACGAACCCCCGGGCACGGCCACGCACCGCGAGGCTGGGTTCGCCCCCGCCCTTATCTTCACACCCCCTCCCCCCCCATCCTTCCCCTTAACAAGCGCCTGATAACGCGTTTAAGGCTTGTTATTTGAACTCTCCCGATCAGCATGCAGAAACGTAATTGCATCGTTTTTCATCAGGAAAGAAAAGAGGGGAGGAAGGGGGGGACCCCCCCATGCGCCCTCCTCCCCCCCCAGCTCTCCGTAACCGCTGAGTCACCGCACCGGGGGGCAGCGGGGACGCGCAGGAGGCAGCGGCATCTCATTGCCCACCCCGGCTCAAAACGCATCCCTCCTCATCTCCAGCCCCTCAGGTCCCTCCCTCCTCCTGGATTTAGCAAGACAGACTTGGAAGAAAGTGGCCCAAGTGCGGCCAGGGCCCTCCTTTGTCACTGGGTGTCCTCCTCCGGTGCACTGGGACCTGCATCATTGAGGCGGGGAAGAAAATAAGCCTTAAAATAGTGTTTTGGGGGGATTTGGGGAGGAGGAGGGATGGATAAGCCACTTCACCTGGTGGACAGAGGACAGGGAAAGCATCTGGGCACCTTTATCCCTACAGACTCCTTTAAAGGTTATTCTTGCTGCCAGGCTTCGGCACAAGCAAAATGGGGGTGCTGGTGTCTGGGAACAAAGCTGGTGGCAACCAAGCGACCCCCCAAAAGGGGGAGGAATAGTCCCTTCAATTCCCTGTCGAAAAGCATGCGGCATTGCTTTCTCCTGGGGGCTGTTTCCTGGGGTCCCCGCACCCCCAGGGTGCTGAGCAGGGTGTCTGTCCAGCACCCCCTTACCGGGCCCGCTCAGGGAGGGGTGCGGACCCCCAGGTACGTGCCAAAGGGCCTCAGGGACAGCTTCTGGGAGTTGGTGGGTTGCACGAGCAGCCTTGAAATCAGTTTGCAGCAAGGCCTGCAGTGGGAAACAAAGAGGCAGAAAATGTTGGGAGCCCAAGGAGAGCCTGAAATACAGAGAGAGGCACTGAGCTTCCCGGAGATGCTTCAGCTCCTCAGTGGGGAACAGAGCGGTATCCTTTTTGGGCTGGCTCCGTGCAGCTGAGGGCTGGACTGTACAGCCCACACTGAATCAGAGGCATTGTGTGCAAATGAATAAGCACACATTGTTTTGAAATGCTGCTATTGTGTTTGGGCTAGGGGGAGGAGGTGGCTGCATTTTGCGTGCGTGCGTGTCTATGGGCTTTCTAAAGGTGAGTGCAGATTGCAAGAGTTGCTGCTCTGTTTTTGTTTGTCAAACAGGGCCCTTCTCTTGGGAGAGGGGCATGTGGCGGATCCCAGCCCAGGATTACATTAATCAAAGCATTATTTCCCCAGGGATGCGCAGCACAAATGATAGTAAATCCTAATAAAATTGGATCGCTGAGAAATTGAACGCTTAAAGTAATCTGCTCTGCCTGATAAAAACTTCAAATTTATAAGATATTATGCATCCCCACCCCCAAACACCTCAGGTATCACCACTGTGTGTGTGCATTACGCATCTATCTGGAGGAGAGAAAACACTGCTCAGCTTAACAGGCCCCTCACTATTGAATATATATATATATATACACAGATGTGTGCACGTGTGCTTGCATGCACACATTTCACGCATGCACACACACGTGCAGAGCTGTAAACTAAGCTAACACCTATACGCACGTAGCAGTAATGAGGACGGTCAATATTTGGCTATTCCACCTTTGCTGTGTACGAGGCCGGGACATGGTACTGTGCCGGTGCCGTAACATGGCCTGGGCACTCTTTGCTCTTGCTCTTTAGCGATGCTCACCACGGGCCTCCATAATAGCATCTGCGGTCTCAGCCCTGCTCAGAGCAGCTTGGCTTCTCATAGGGGTGGCAGGGAAATAAATAATAATAAAACACTACATGGACATGAATGTCCAAAGCTGAGCTTAGAAAGCCTGTGGGAGGATGAGTGTCAGAGGGAAACTGCCTTGGACCAGGGGCACAGGTGAAAGAAGGGGAGAGGTTGCCAGTTTTTCCCTGGGGTGCGCAGCACGCGGCACCCGCAGCCCCCGTGCCCACGGCCGTGCCACCACGGCCCTGCCCTTCGGTGAGGGTCAGCCGAGGCCTGGGTAGCCGCTGGCAACTCGCTTAGCTTCAGATCCTCAGTCTCAGCTACTTCCTCTCTGCAGAAGGAAAGTTTGTCTGTAATTGCGGGACATTACAGTACGCTCAAAGAGCCCCACTGTCCGGCATGGAAAAAAAATAAAAAAGGGAAAAAGAAGGAAAAAATTTGTTTTTTCCCCCTCCTCCCCCTTACTGAGCTTCCAAACGTGGAAGGGGCAGAAGGCGTTGCCACTCGCCCAGCTGAAACTCTTTGAAGGGCTGCGCGTTTCAGACATGCCGATCATTCCTCCTCGCCCCTACCCTCCCGGGGACCCCTGAAATGTGGCACGGCGACCCCCCCCCCCCGTGAAGTACCCCCACGCGTGACCGTGGCCGCTCCTGCCCCCTGCCCTGCGCCCCCAGTGCGCCCCCCGCTGCCCCTTCCTCCCCTGGCACCGCTCCTGCCCCTTGCGGGGGGAGTTTCCTGCCCCGTCCCGGCTCCAGGGGCTTGCAGGGGGGTGTGCGTGTAAGGGGGGGGGGGGGGGGGGGGGCGGCCTCGCAGCGCCCCGCCGGAGCGGGGGGGGCTCGCCCTCTCCCAGCCCCGAAATGACGCAGCCCCTGCTCCAGCATCGGCTCCCGTTCGGGCTGGCTCCATTTCAGGAGCTCCGTCTCCCCCCACCCTCTTCTTCCCAGCCTTCCTCCTTCCTCCTCCTCCTCGCCCCACCGTCACTCTCAACCCCCCCCCCCCCCCAAGCCCCCAACCCCCCCAACCTTCCCCCCCCCCCTCCCCGCCGCCCCAAACTCCTTCCTCAGGACCGTGGGATGCTGGCGAGCCCTGGCGAGAGTTGCCGGTCTCCATTTCCAAGCGGGGAGCCGCCGGGAGCGGTGAGGCAGCCGGCAGGGCTTGGGGGGGGGGACGCGGAGGGGCTGCGCGGGCCCGGGGAGGGATGTTGGGGGGCGGGGGGAGAATGAAGGATGGGGGGGCAGCACCCCGAAACAACCCCCTCGCTGCCGGGATAGGGGCAGCGCCTTCCCCTGCCCGCCGCCGGCACCGCACAGTGGCCCCTCCGCGCCCCTCCAGGGCTGTCCGGTGCCCCCACAACCCCCCCCCGCCTTTTTTTGGAGGGGGGATTGGGCTCCCCTCTGCCCTCCTCCGCGCCGGCAGTGGGGGGACCCGCTCACCCCACCGCCGCCTCCCCTCCCTCTCCCCTTCCCTAAAAAATAATAATAATAAAAAAATCACCATTCCCTTGCACACCACGAGGCACCCTCTCTGGATTCCCCCCCCCCCGCCACCTTCATTCCGCCCCCTCCCGGACCGACCCTCTCCCCCCCCACCTCCCCCGCCCCGCCGCCCCGCATCCCGGGTGCAAGCGGATCACCAAAATCCAAGCTGGTTCCAATTTCCCCCAGTTGTCTGCCTTTGAAACACTCAGAAGGTAGGGATGGCTCATCGTGGGATAATGCGCTCCCACTCCCCATGTGTTCAGGAAGGTGGCTGCCTCCCCACCCTCCCCTCCCCGCTTTCTTCGCCTTAATTGGCTCTATCTTGATGTGCACTTGTTTTGTTTAGCCTATTTTAACATTGCGGACGAGATAGGCAGAAAAAGGAGCGTTTGACTCGGTATGTCTCTCTGATTTTTTTTTTCTCCCCCTTCGGAGGTTAATTTGCATTTGAGGTCTAATTCATATTGCAAAATCCTGGCGTTTGAGGACTGCAGAGGAACAGGGCATTCTTTTCTGCTTCTGAGCAGGAGGCTCTCCTGTCGTTCACTCTTCTGAGTATAATTTCATTGTATTCACAAGTGACAAGGATTTGCATCAGTCATTTTTCAAGCTATTTTTTAAAGAGTTGGGTCAAATGTTCTTTTTTTTTTTTTTTTTTTTTTTTTTTAAATTGCAAAGGGAACAAATATCAGCATGAAAACAGAGGATGCCTTACTAACAACGTTACAAACTTAAAGTTTAAGGCACAGGCTATATATTAATATAAGTATTAATCTGCATTCCTTGGAGTTGGATTTCTAACTCTTGAACATCTGATTTTGATGGAAGTCAGGGAAAGTCGACTATACAAATATTGAAGTATATTTATAGCTTCTTACATCTATTCACAGGTGATTTTACTGCTGTTTGCCACTCTTGCTCCAGCGTTTTGTAATTATTTCACTCCTGAAAAGCATTTCATAGGATTATATGCTGCTTTACTTATTAAAGGTTTTCAGCCTGTCCAGCTATAACTTTCATTCACATCTCTGGAAATAGTTAAGTAGCCATGTGGACTTTATGGAGAGATTATAAAAGATACATGGTCATATAAAAAGATTCTGTTTTATATCCCTGGTCTTTTCGTTCTTTGGATGTGATGAAGAATCCACCTACATTTAGGCCTTTATAGCTCCTTTAAGGAATACCTTCACATATTTTATTTATGTATATAAAATGAATTTTATTTATATATATATAAATATAAAGTGATTACATGAATGGCATATGTTGTATAATATGCATATGAGACATTTCAAGCATCTCTACGCGCACACCAATTTATTTTTCATAAACGTATATGTGTGTGTACGTGCGTGTATATACACGTGTGTGATGATACACATGCTGGAAGATAAAACTACACAAAGTAAAAAAATATTCATAAAGGAAAAACCTGTAAAGGTTGTTCACTGGGAGTTCGCATTTAGTCCCTCGTAAAAAATCACCTAAGTTACAGACTTTACTGTAAATACCTACTTACACCCCCACCTCAGCATAAAAATATTTGTGCATATATATTTGTCTTAGAACAAACTAAACAGGGCTATGAATTATACCTAAAAGACAATACTGAGATTAAAAAAAAAAAAAAAGCAAAAAACAAAAACAAACAAAATAATAATGGAAAATGGAATTTTATATAATGCCAACAACTTTAGCTTGATTCTTGGCATAAGCAATTTAGTGCAATTTCATTTGTCTGAACTAGAGTGATATTACAAAGTGAATTAATAGAACATTAGTACTGAAAAAAAAAAAAAGAAACAGTTCTTCCTTTGAAATATGAAGTGCCTCTAACTTGAGATGAAACCTGAAAGTCGGTGAATAATATATGGGAAATATTAATATTTTAAATGTATCATATTTAAAATTGCTATGAACTTAAACAAGGTTTCATAGCAAGAAAAAACAAGTAATTCATTTTAGATTCCAATTTTATATGCACCATTTTACAAATGAAGCAATTCACTAAAGAAGTGAAGTCAGGTATGTAAGCATATTTTGTTATTTTGCACATGAAATACAGTCATTATGGAATATAAATTTAATTTGTGAAATGATAAAAAAGAACATTTGTTTCATTTTCTACTGCACTGCAAGGAAAACATTTTTAAGTAGCTGATTAATGAGATGAAATGAAGTGATACAGCCCATAATACCTGCATGTGTTTTTATACGTAGTGAAACTGTACCACAACGGGACATTTATGAAAAGTATGAACTCAAGTAATGCAATAAAACTTTAAATTTAGAATGGGAGTTTATACAATTCAGCCTGATGTTGTAAAAAGTGAGCCCTGTGGCATTTGACTTTGCATTACTGAAAAATTACTCCTGCAAGAGAAGTCAGTAGAGTGTAGCAGAGTTGAATCCTGCACTTCAGCGCGGGCAAAATTGAGGTGCCACTGGCTGCCTTGCCGCTGGTTTTAGTGGGAAGAAGGTGCAGCCCTCAGTCCTTTCCCTAATACGAGGTCTATCGACTTCCAGATTTCATTGCCCTGCTCCAACCCAAGCGAGGAGGTACAGCTCAGCCTCTGGGAGCCAGCCCTGTGTTCCTTCAGTTGTGCCAAATCCTACTTGCCCTGTTCACTGAAGACACCTGGTGCTTTGTCTTACTGAAAAGAGCAGAATCTGGCCCTCAGTCTTCCCCCTGGTGTAATTCCTTTGGACCTTAATAGAAACAGAGGGATTATTTTCGCTTGTTTCTGATGTCAATCGGAATTCTGCTGGGGTTAGGTCTCAGGGCTAGGTTGACCTTGCACTTACTCCTAAGAAACCTACAGTTTACACCCTACCTACTTTGGCTCTGGCTTCAGTGAATCAAGCCAGCAATAATTCGAGTTGATATATACAATACATAGGATACATATGAGTGGGCATTTGGAACAGCTAGGCAAAAAAAAAAAAAGAAAGAAAAAATAAAAAAGTGTCTTTGCACCAGTGGAAAGCACTGGATGTGTATGAGCTTAGTGAAGAGGGAAATGACACCTTCTGGCAAGTGCTATGGCTGTCATGAGGACTATAAGCACCTAGGAACTGTCTTGTTGAAGGAGAGCGAAAGTCTGGGTAGTCTGTAGCTTGGTTCCCAGCAGGAGTTAGTCACAGGTGCCACAGAAGAGGGCAAAAGTTGGTGACCGAGGGGGAGGTAACACGCTTGTCACCCTCCACACGGCAGAGCTCTTTCTCACCACTTTTGCCTGAAGCCCTGGGGCATTTGCTATACTTCTCCAAATGACTTCCCATTAATTTCAGTAGCTTCCATTTTTGTTATAAATGGCCAATTCACTTCTGAAACTCACTATAGTTATTTTAAATTCGGAATAATAGTGACGAGAAAAAAAAAAAAAACTTTTAAAACAGTTTTACCACTCTTTGTTTAAATATACATTTCTCTGCTGTGAAATAACCTTTCTTTCCACATCTATACCTATATGAACAATGCTAACTCGTACCAGGAACAACATTTTAAAACTGTGTCATACTTATGGGATAATTATTAATCTTGTCAGAATAAAAAGCATACTAAAAGTACTCCATACAAAGGTTTGTGCCTTAATGTTTTTGAAAGTTTTTTTTTTAAAGTAATCAGACATGTCATAACAGAGGAAGAAACTATACAATATATAGCACATAGTAAAAGTATATGACTCCTACAGGACTATTTAGAAATATACAAAGATTAATTTTTCTCCTTTTGCTTAGAAGAATACTTGATGAGCAGGTATGTTTTTATTTTTATTCCTGCTTGTGTCTTACAGTTCTGTGAAGACGATGTGGAGCTACAAATCCAAAATTTTAGTGGCTATAAATGATATAAAAATAAGCAAGAGAAATGCTCATGTTACGTATCTGGAGGGATAAATACACAATAATCATGCAATTTGGTAGCAGAAAGAATAACTATTTGACAATAAAACCAATGCTAAATACAAACAGGATAATATTGTTCTAGTGAAAAATATAGCAAATAAAAATATACAACAAAAAGATGATCTTGAAATTCTCTCTGTTGTTTTCTCTCTATCTCTGTTGTTTTCTCTCTCTCTGATTAGATCTTTTTCAGTTGAATGTAGATTTTGAATGTTTTGTGACCGCCGAGACCCTGTTAGTGAACAAGTTAGTCAAAACTTTTCCATCTTGGTTATCATATCCCATGTCTACAAATCCAAAATGTAACTGGTATCAACCCCACTGAACACTAGGAAGGTGTTTTTGCTGTTCATTGCTTGGGATTTGCTGATAGGTCTGATTTTGCATATGCTTACTCGTGTGCTAAAATTGCTGGGTTATGTGAGAGGTATTTGTAGGTTCATCTATTTATTTTGTGCAGGAAGGCCGGCACTTTCAAACTGGGAGGTTGTGCATGCACAAGAACAGGATACCTACTGCAGGAGAGGGGCCTTTTTTTCAATAGGCATGGGGCATTTTCAGCTTCGTTTGACTTCAGTGAGAATTGTGAAAACTCAATATTTTCTAAAAAGACGGGCCACTTTTCTTGAGAAAGTCAAATGTGGATATAAAAATCTGACTTCCTGTATCTCTGACTGAAAAAAAAAAGGTAAAATGTTGGTGTTTTATCTTCATATAGGTTTAGCATCAGCCCTACGGATATAAATCACAAACTTACCTTTTCCCATGTGATAACTGTTTGCTTTGCCTTTCGTTTCACAGAGGTAGGAGAAACGATTAAACCACAACCACCCTGAAAAAAAAAAAGACATCAATAATAGAAATTATTGTTCATTACTCAATTAAGAAAATAAGAAGACTGGAATCTGCATTGGGGGAATTATGATTTTACGTGCTGATATTTTGACTTTTGGAAATTAGGATGTTAGTACTAAACATTGCCACGTATATCTTGCTAGCAATAGGAAATAATCACATGCAAATTTTAAAGGTCTGTTCGAGGGACAGCTTCCTGCACTGTGGCACACTGAAACTTGAGGAAAATATTTCTAACGTTTGGAGGGGCTGCCAACAGCTGGAGAGGTTACAATATGCCACCGGCAACCTCCGTGTTGGTAAAGCAGGCAGCAGGTGTCCTTACCTGGCTTTACGGGCCCGTATTCAGAAGAGGAGAATTAGGAGAACTGAAACAAATGAGCAAATATTGGCGCAAGTCCCCTCGGTACAGCATGACCATTTTTGTGGTCAGTTTTGGCTGGAGGGTGTTGAGCAGAAAGCAGGAAACGGGCCCAGTCCAAAGCCTCCTCTGCACACACCCAGTGCTGGGCCTCTGGGCACTCCCGCTTTGTCTGCAAGTTAGGGCTGAAACAATGCAAACGAGTCTCCCGTCCCAGCAAAATCCCTAAAATTAGTAAAATTAGTAAAATCACGTCCCCTGTTTGTGAGCTGTACCTTTCTTTGTCCTGCTCCTGGGCAAAGGCCTTTGCTGGTCGAACCAGTCAGGTTCCAAACTGTGGCCCGAACTTTGCTCTTTGGTTTCATCCCAAACCAAGCTTTGAGCTTTTTTTTTTTTTTTTTTTTTTTTTTTTTTTTTTTTTTTTTTCCAAATCTTTGCTTTGTCTAGAAATGATTGGGCTTTGCTGAGAACCAACTGTCTTGATAGGCTCGAAGTCCCTGGGAAACCTCAACACTCGCATTTTATAAAAAACAGTAAGCAAAGCACACTAGCATATTAATAGGTGAAAGGCATTTTAAAGGGACACTCTCGCTTGGTAATTCAGTCCGGTAAAATATATAAGCTGAGAGCAGTTTGCGGGAGTTGTAGCAAGCCACAAGTGTTCTTCTCAATGTAAGGCTTCTGCATTTTAATTATTATTTCTTTTTCTGTCACTGTGGCTGTGTAAAAGATCCCTGGAGACAATGGGGACTGTGACACTGAGGGACAGGTTGCACTGACGCCACACAGAGAGCCATAAAAAGCACAAAATGGGCACACAGAATAACGTACAAAAAGAGAAAAGAACAGTTTCTCTAATTTTTCCCGTTTGTAGTAGCTATGTTACATCAGGGGTGGGTAAAAAGAAAAAAAGCAGACAGAAATGCGATCCCTAAACTGACAGAGCCTCTTTAAATTTGCTTGAAGAACCATCTCAGGGAGGAAAAAAAAAAGAAAAAAAAAAAGACATACTACACTGTTCTGGATTTTATTTGTTTAAATGCAAATTTATGGAGCTGGCCACACACCAAAAAATGAAGAGTTTGGTACTGCAGTTGCTTTGGTGTATTTTTCAGCATTGTAATGGGCTACAGGGAGACAAAGGAGAATATGAATATATGGCAGTTGATATTGAGATTTGGGTGACATTTTTGCTTGTTGTAACTGTCATTTTAAAAAATCCATTTTCATTCTATCACGTTATTGAATCGCAGCAGACGTTGATATATAAAAGCTGGAATTATTTAATAATCAAAATTAGGAGTGATTTTTGTACTATATTTCTCATTACCAACCCCACGATTGATCACAAATCCTAAGGTACAGGATCACGAATCCTAAACTTGCCCATAGGGTAGAGTAGACTGTTCAAGAAGGAGATGATAGAAAAAGTAGTTTCTTTTTAAAGCTGATCAAAGCACACTGTTTCATAGGGCATCAAAAAGCAAGCTCAAGTGTGACATTACTATCACACCTTTCACAGTATTCTTTTTCAGGAGTCTGTCCCCAGAATTAGTCCGAAAGAACTGCTTTGGGGAATTGCGTTTGCAGTCCTGGTGTTGGCCTGCTAAGGAAGAGGTGTGCCCTTTGTCCCTACCTGCAGATGGTTTGGATGATTTTACTCTTCGGAGGCAAGCACTTCCAGTGGGCTGCGTTCAGAAACTGCTTTTCATAGCATTAGTACAGAACCAAGTTACAAAAGAATATTAATCTAATACATTCCAAAATTCAAATATGTGTGATTAATAAGCATTATTATCTATAAATAAGGCTCTAATGATACTTTGGCAGTGTTGTAAACACAAGAATCAGAAGCAATTATTGTCATTATTGTTCTGCAAGTACTTTCCATGAATACCAAATGGATATTACTGTCCAGCTCCTTGGCACATAGAAATCCTGTAAAGAAACAGTTGTCAGTCAGTAAGGTCTGGCCGGCTGCTGTTAACTACATTTGTCTAAAATGCAGCGTACCTAAAGACAAAGCAGGCGAGGTATTGAAAGCAAGACAATAGTTGATTTAAAAATTCTTCTTTGTCTTTTTCAACCCACCAAATTATGTTAAATAAAGCTTATGAGAAAGTTTTCACATCCTGTGAGATGAACTGTTTGTGTGATGGCTGTGATTAAAAATGGAAACGGGTTCTCTGCCAAAAAAGCTACCCTTCCTTGTGTGAAACCTACAAAGGTGAGAAAATTCCAGATGAAAGGTGGTGTGAAAATAATTACAAAGACCCCCCTCCCCAGCCATTAGAGGTAACCCACAGATTGTTTTCAAGGACACAGGATAAAAGGGACATTTGTCTCAATCATGTTTACCTATCTCCAGTTTTCACAGGTCCCATAGACCAGAGTCATGCTGGTGGCCGGGTCCCACTCACTGTGACACCCCCACTTGCCTTCCTTTGGCAGTCTCACCTCCCTCACGAAACCTCACCACTTTAGACAGCGCCAGCCAACAGCAGCATTTTGTGGTGGGTGTCATGTTGTTCTTCGGATGCCAGGGTGTCATCGCGAGCGGGAACAGTGTGGGTCTGACTCTCTGAATCTGCAGAAAGAAAAAGGAAAAAAAAAGAAAAAAATAAAACCAAAACAGTAAGCTTTACTTTCCAAATGTGTTCAATTCTTCTTTCCTCTCCTTGATATTTGGGGTGTGCAGCACCCTATACCATGTGGTTTAACATTTTGTTCTCTATTTGTAGGTCAACATTTCCATGATTAAACTTCATCCTTTATTCAGCCTGTTCTGGCTAGGCTTTGCAGCACATGTGATATAAGCTGTTTTCACAGCTAGTAGGCCAAATCTTACTCTGGATAAGTGAGCCAAACATATGTGACTGAGTCAGACACTTAAATCAGCTCACTGGTAAATGGGAGATAACTCCAGGTGCAGTGTTGAACACTGAGAACCAAAAAAGTGGGAAGGGTGGCCAACGTTCCTCCGTGTGGGAAAGGAGACATCCTATGCACACAGACAGTGAAATCATAGCCCTTCCCAAATCTCTCTCTCTCACATTTGCCTGAGTATATGGAGCCTTCTTCACTGAAGTCACTAGGCATCTTTCCATTGACTTTGGTGGGCTCAGGACCAGGCCAGTTTTGGGTAGTCTTGGTGGCAGCTGGATGTGGTACGGGAGAAAGGAAGACTCTTCTCACTTTCCCAATATGAAAAGCCATCACTCTTTGAGAACCCACCTTGTACTTGCAATACACACCGGGTGGTTTCTTGGGTGACATGGAGCACCACACCTATGGAACCCCATTTCTTTCAGTCAGTTTCTCTTCACTGCCCTTAGATATCAGGCTATCAGACTCATTTGCTGAAAGAGGCTGATGAATCTTTCACATTGTGACAGACATCAGTTGCTCTAATGTGTGGTCGGACTGGGTGACCTCTCCTCATAAATCAGTGGAACAATTCCTGGAAGTGCTCATAGCCTTGAGTGAGCATTACCCAACCCTGTCATCTTCAGTGCTGAGGATTTGCATTAAAGGACTCTTTCTGGCTGTGTGGCCAGCAGTCCTGCTTCTCTTGTCCTTCTTTTCCACTGCCTGGTAATTCTGGTAAGCCTGTGCAGCTAGTTAAGTGAAAATAGAAGAGCCAGATCAGCAGGCAGGTGTCATATGTATGATTCAGAGCTGCCCTATCATTGCTGTGTGACATTCTTACTTTCATCAGGGCTGGACCGGTCTTGATTGTTGGACTGCTAGAGGACTTTGACCCTTTTCCTCACATTTGCACAGAAAATGCCACGGTTGACTAGCTAGAGCAGCAAAGGAGAGCTCCTGCATCAAGGCCAGGGAGGACACATTTTCCTAAAGCAGGCAGAGCTGTACCTGTAATGCTGCAGAGAGAGGAGTGCCCTTCATCTATACTTTGGTGATGACTTGCGTCATCGCACAAAGGAGCTGGCAGAGAACAGTTTCCCTCAGGAATGAGTCCCTCCAGAGCTTTGCTTGGGCTGTCTCCCTTAGCTAAAGGAAGTACTGGGAATGTAGACAGCAGGACTTCCAGTGATTTTTGCTTTTATCTTTTTTTTTTTTTTTTTTTTAATGACACATCTTTCAGCTTTTGTACATTTGCTTTGAGTATTTCAACAGCTTTTTTTCATTTAGAAAACAAACAAACAAACAAACAAACAATAAAACATCTCCTGCTCCAAATTAAATCTACTTGTTAGATCTTCAGTGGATGAGCTCAAATAATAAATGATGATTACCTGTTGCTTTCAAAGTCCTGTCCTGATAATGCACTGTGACATGTTGGATGAAGTGCCTGTACTACTCTGAGGACCAGCCCCATAGTTGGGCAGATCCCTTGGCATGCACGTGGGCGTCTGATTGATTTCCCTGCTGTTGTGTTGGGAAGGAAAGCCTGCTGGGAACAGCAAGAAAGTTGCTGAGGAATTAATGGAGGGCAGGTGCCATCAGCTCTTGGCATGTGAGTGAATAGCGGGCCAGGAAGAAGGGCATGCTGTCCTGAGGTGAGGCACAGAAGTAGGTGATCTGGTCTGGTGTGCCTGGGGACATGAAACGGCACAAGACAGAGGGAGAATTTCCTGTACACTTCCAGAAAGCAACAGGGAGAGTACCACATTTCTGCTCTCACTGGTGTGAGAGTTAATCAAGGATATGCTGGAATAAATCCATTTGTGCTTCAAAGACATGTTGGTGTCAAATTAGTGGAAAGGAGCAGGGAATTCAGGCCAGTAAGATCTGCTGATAGGGTCAAGTGGCCTCCCTGGCCCTGGTTCTGCCTTTTGGAAACACAAACTGCACTTTGGATTCACTTTTAAAAGTGTGAGCCAAATTGTGATGCTTACAGAAAGCAAGAGGAGAGGAAGAAGGTGGGGAAGTTGTGTGCTCAGAGTACGAGAGGAACATAGCATGCTTCAGTGAAGTAAAGTTGAGGAAAAGCAAATTAAGCTTTTTTCTTAGTGGTTATTTAGACAAAGGAAATTAACTCACCATTTTCTCATGCTTAAATAACAGTCTTCCTCTTCCACAGCATAAAAGATCTCAGGATCACACTGGAATGAATTAAGACTATGTATGGTACCAGATGTAATTTCAAGTTAATGAAGAGACAGCGTATTTTGTGTTATCTTTTCTCTTGTTTCTGATTGTCTTTTTTGGGGTTGATATTACTGTAAGTAAATACATTTGTCTTTTGTTTCATTTTCCCCTTGTGACCTATTTCATTTAATTAGAAGGAAATGTGTAATAGGAAATGAGTAGCATCACACTGGGCTCCATCCAAAGCTTGTGAAATCACCGGGAATCTTTCCCGTGGTTTTCACCAGCACCGAATCAGGCCCAGCAGAAATGAGAGGATATTTCCACCTTATCTGGAACAGGAGGAAGAATGCACTTTGCCAGTGTAAAAATATTACAGTCGTCATTTTAAGATCTGGCCCAGATCCTAGGGAAGGATTTTGCTACTGCATCTGCCTCTCTGTGCCACATGTTTCACATCTGCGGCAGCACGTTAAGGATAAAGGTTCCTAAAACCTTAACTCTGGCTATAAATATAAAAAGAAGATACAAATTAAGTAAAAGATAAAAGATATTGATGGAAGTATATGAGATGCTCTTTAACATGCATATTATTGACTCAGTAGATTGTTACGGCTTCAGAGCTATTAGGGTCTGCTGTGTCAATGTGTACTTAGGGACTGTTTAATATGCAGATGGTTGACATGACAGACCGAAGCCATTACAGTCTATCATGTCAGGGGGGATACATGAATACGCACTTTGCCAAACACTGTAAAAAGTCCCTTTAAAATACAGTTGCTGTGCATACTTAGCTGCTTTTTAAAATCCTTTAATAGGTTTGGTTATTCTGATACCCAAAGACTATGGAGTCTTGATTTATCAGCAACAAATTTTATGTCCAAATTAAGCCATTTTCCATGTGGAATGTGCAGTCAGGAGGACAGGGTGTAATCTCAGATCCACAGCTCCTATCAAATCTTGTAAAATTAGCAATTGCACTTGTGAGTGTGTATAAGAGATCAGAATCTATCTGCTGGCATGTGTCTTTTTGAAGAATATAGTTTTGTCTTTTTGAGGGGTAAGGGAGAGTGTTGTCTCTTTTTCATTCAAATAATCTTCAGTAGCAATTAAATAGCTTATGCTACCTAAGAGATCAGTTATTACAAGATAAGCAGCATGACAGTTTGGAAAAACTGAATAAGTCTTTGATTATTTACTAAGTTTTGATATCTGCTATTTGCCTCAAAATGCTAAAAAGTGAAGTATAAGATACAAACATGAAAGGCTCATTTGATCATCATAAGGAAAGGAATCAGTAGTTTTGCTTTTCTTTTCCTCAACAACTTATTTTTTATTAAAATAGCAAAGCCAAGCGTTGTGTTTAATAAGATATATTTTTTTCATTTGAATATCAAATGGAAAAATACAATTAAAATATTTCTGCTTTTACATTAGTTGTAGGCTATATTTCAGCAATGCATATATCTAAGAAGCTCAGCATACACATTTGGTATATATTAGATGCTTCTAACAGATGCCCAGACCTCTTCCCCTGATTTTTAATGTTCTTTTTTATGGCAGTGATCCAGGGACATTTTAATTTGCAAGCCTGTGAACTTGGAAATAATACTTGTAGTGGGGCATTACAGCTAGTCCATTCACTCTAAGTTTATTGTCATGTGTCACCTAGCTCTGATTTTTAGCTTATTTGCTGGACCGAGGTGCGTGGCGCAAATCCAGCACGAAATTCACCGAGGAAAAAGCACTCTGCCTTTCGAATAATAGGAACCATGCAACACTGTAAAGGCCTTCCTTCTTATTTGTGGTACAGCTGGGGTGCAAATCTTGCAAAGGAGAGAAGTGGGTTTTCAGACAAATGTGCTGGTTTCTTTTCTGATGGCTCTTTTTACCGCCTGGTGCTGCCAGGGAGGCCATGGCTGCAGTCGGGATGTGGCGATGGGTAGGTCAAGTGCCGGGAGGTAGAAAGGGAGGAGTGGATGTTTCCCATTACCTGCCACACACCTTCTCCCGGATCTCCTACTAGATTTCTGCAGCAACACAGGAAAGGCAGGAAGAGTTTGGGGGAGTAAAAGGGTCTAGAAAAGCCCACAAGATGAATGCTTCTTACAGCCAAATTAAGGTATCCTGTGCTCCATCTCCCACGGGAGATGTCTCTCTTTGTGCTGAGGACCAAGCAGCAGGAGCCTGAGCCACAGAAAATCATATTGTAGCCTCATACAGCACCAGTGCTAGCAGGAAAGATGTGCTGGTGACCAAAGACCCTGGGATCAGCAGCCCCTGCAGCCCTTCCCACCTCACCTTGGGCTGTCTGTTGTGGCCACAGGGGCACCTCCAGGTCTCCAGGTCTCTGCCCTCCTCCTTCCCCAGTGTGTGCCCCTATGGATCCAGTTCCAGGTCTCTCTGTGCACCCATGTGCACAGAAACATCATCTGAAAATGGCCCATATGAGCGTGCGATGCAGAGCACTGCATTACCTGGTGCTAATCAATAAAGCGAAAATGTCGCTTTTGACAGCGCTTGTAATTTTGACTATTGCAATGGTGTGCCATTTCTTTGAATGCAGCACGCTTCTGTGCCCCATTAAAGCATGGCTGGCATAGCTTTCAACTATTCACAAATGCTGAGATGTTGAAAAATGTAACATTTACAAAAGATACATCTGGTGTATATTTACAAGGCTCAGGAATCATTTAAATAGTGCCTGTGCCATCACCATATTAGGAGAAAAGTTAGTCCCAGCCCCATATGTGAAATCAGTAGTCAAATGTGTGCTGGTTTAAATTCCACTGATGTGATATGGCATTTTGGGGTATTAAACTCGAACGTACCATACCGGGTGTAGCACCCAAACAAGGTAACACAGAGCAAAGTATAGACCTGAATAACACACGTGATAATTGCCAATATGCATCAGTTTCAATCAGTGTGGTTGGAAGATGGTTATGGGTTTTGAAGGGACAAATGCTTGATTTTTTAATTAAAGAAGAATCTTTGGCTACTAATTGTGAATTTTATTTCATTTTATTTCATTTTATTTTATTTTATTTTATTTTATTTTATTTTATTTATTTTATTTTATTTTAATTTCATTTCATTTCATTTAATTCTATTTATTTATTTTGATTCCACAATGGGAATTGTGAGATATACCCAGGAATCAAGGGGAAAGATGTTGAGCAGCTTCTCTTATATCCTATAACAGGCTGAGGACAAAAAGTGTTTGGCTTTTCCTGCCAGTGTGATATGACTTAAGCTACATTTGAAAACTATTTTTTAATTAATGTAATGGGTCATGTTTTCGCCACACTAGGGCAGGAAATTCAAGATAAACCAGATACTCTCTCAGTCACACAAACATGAATTAAGCATGTAGCATCAGACTTAATTTCAATTTCTAGGTCTGTAATTGAATCTAGCTAAAAGTGAACTTTTTTTTTTTTTTTTTCACCATCACATTGATATCTGGATGTTAGTGACATTATTTAAAGCAACAAATCAACCTATAGGACTGTGTTCAGCTATACTTTCTTTATGTCATTTGACAGTAAATGGAATAAAAAAAAATGCTACTTTTCTCTAGGGGAAGATTTGTTAAAGGGTTTTCGTCTTTTGTCAAGATATTTAATCTTACAGTGTTACCAAAAAGAAAAAAAAAAAAAGGCACGGTTTGTACAAGTGCAGAGTTTTGCATGCACAGTTTGCCTGATTGCTAATTTGGATGAATGCTTTTAGGCTTAACACAGGCAAATGAGAGAGGAAAGATAATTTTTGCATATATCCTCTGAGTCAAGTGTGAGTCCCTGGACTATAAGGGAAGCAGGTATCCACTTTTTGGGCTGAAGGCTGTCACTCTGGATCACCTGATACATCAGTCTTAGTTCATGCATGCCAATGAGAACAAATCCTAACAATGAGCTGTTGAGTGATGCCAACAGAAATGAATGTTTCTGAAAGCTTCAGAGCTTTGGAGAAAGCAGCTGAAGCTAACTACGCGGCACTCTCACTCCCGCTAACTGGCCGAAGCAGGGTGAGATTTTGGCTAAACCCTCCCACATAATGGACAATTTTGAACACACCTTTGTTTTGCAGTGGGCTGAGTAAAGCTGATATGGGATCGTATAATTAAGCCAAAATACCCAACCGTGTTATTTCCTCGGAGGGGTTCACTATAGAATGGCCTATCCAAAATTATTAGCATTCCTAGTAATTATTATTATTAATTCCCGTTTGTGAGCCTGTCGCTCCATCACGGCAGCGATCACATGCTGGGATATCCACTGCTCAGGACATAACACGCCTTTGGAAGTGGGTGATTGTTTAATTGATAGATTGTAAAGATGGGCTGACCTATTGCCTTTCCATGTTTTGCTTTGCTTCAGTTGCCTGAACTCTTGCAGTTCCTTAGTGCCTTTTCTGATCCATCATGTCAGCCTGGCAGCTGTGCCTCTGCGCTCTGCCTGCCTGCCCACCGCAAGCCAGATTTCAGTCTCTGATGCCTGGTACACACTGCTCCCTGGCTGTCCTCTCACCGGAGAGCTGATTTTGCCTGCACCTCTATCAAATGGCTTTCTTTTAACCAGCACGACTGCTTTTCCCTTGGGTCCTCTCAGCCCAGGGCACCAGGTACACCAGGACGGAGGAGTTCACGTTACCAGATAGATGTCCCTACGCGTGTGCTGTGCGTCAGAGATCGAGCTCCTGCCTGACACCTGTGGGCTGAACCTCCCCACCCCAGTGAAATGTGAACCATTTTTACTTGGAGGTGTTTCCCATACACCTGGTAACTTCTGCCCTTGTTGTGGACTGACTCTCTGCTTTTCTCAAATTTAATTTCTTGGGGGCATGCAGACCTGCAAAAGATAGTGTCTCACACTGATAAACTTTTTGACGGCAGTACACCTAGAAAATTGCCCTAGGACATCTCCACCCCCCTTCCCAAAACTGGGGAAAAAATGATTGGAAAATGGTTGAAATTTGATGAGCAAATTTTCAAGTAGGAACAGATTTTTTTTTTTTTTTTACTGCCAAGATATATAATAGGTGTTTTTGAGAGGTCGTTAACTTCAACAGCATAGTCAAAAACAGTGTTACACCCCACACTGCATCATTCGTTAAGCAATTAAGTTACTGATAGGCTTTTACATTTATTTACCTTGATGGAAAGATATGTTTACTCAACCTGAGTACAAATCAACATGAGGAGGCAGAAGTTCAGAGTAAATTTGACTAATGATGTTATGTTTTCATCCTTAAAAGAAAGAAAAAAAAAACCCTCCCTGCTTTTGATGCTATTTTATCTTCATTGGAAGGGATCCGAAATGATCCCAACTGTCATGTGAGTGCTCAGGGAGGCTCAGATCCTCTTTGATTGCCTCTGAATGTCTCTCTCTGTTGGCTCATACCTTCCTGTACATGAATACAGCGTGCAGCTCTCCAGGTTGTTTGCTGAGCAGTGCTTTAACTCTTCTCCGTGAAGGCTCTCATGTCATGCGTACAACAGGGGCTGTGGCCACCTTTGCCTGGGGGGATGTTAGAGCAGCCTCGTGCCTGCTATGAAAGGATCATTTCCTCTCACTTTTAGAAAACTCCTGACTGACTGGTGCAAGTCACATTTCTTTCAGTGAACTTTAATTATCTCTCATTTTCTTTCAGGCCCCCTCTGTTCTCCAGCCTTATTACATGGGGTTTTTGTCTCTCCAAGTCATTCCTCAGCATCGCCTTGAATGGCATCTACTGCACGTGAGCATCCTCCACCGTCTCTAAGATACTTTTGTTGTTTCTCTTTTTTAAGCGTTTGTTTTTTAAGATGACATTGATAGACATGAGGCCTAAGTCTGGAGATGTTCTGTGGGTAGAGCTCACATTTATTTCAGTGTGTAGAGCAGTTTTAGGATCTGATCCATGTGGAAGACTAGCACTGCGTAACGAGGCCTGGGCATATAAAAAAATATGTATTCTAACACAGCTCACTCAAAACAAATATGTTCCCTTCTCTTCAGCTGGTGTAAACAAACAATCCCCATTGTGCTCAGCGTGGCTCTGCTGTGCTGCCTTACAGGAGACCAGAGCTTGGCTTCCCAGGTCTTGTGAGCTTAGTTCATGACAGTGTATTGCTGTCCACAATCCTATGATTTAGGATGCCAGTTCTAAAAGCCATCTTCAAGTTTGGTATTGTTGCAAGTGCTTTCTGGGAAGACCTTTTCACACTACAGATGTATTTACATGGGGTCTCACTTCTGAATAGTGGTCTCCTCAGTCGAACTCAACTGGCTCCAAGTTCCAGGAGAGTTTTACACTGTGCAAAAGTAGAGAATTGGTGCAATAGTTGTAGCAAGATACCCTCATGCTGACCTGCACAATGTTGTACACCGATATCTAAATTTTCTTTTGATGAAAATCGGCAGCTGCACGAAAAATCTGTGATGACTTGAGGCAGAAGCATTAGCAGGGACTAGTTCAAAACTCCCATGTGATATCCACTGTCCATGTGGACTAAAGTGAGTTTGAACCCAGGTGTTTGTTCTTCAACTGAGCTCAGATTTTGTGCTGTTCTGCAGAACCATTATACTGCTCTGTAACTTGTGCTGGAAGCAGAGTGAGCTGCTTTGGCGCTGAAATGATTTCATTGTTAGGCTAAGTGTTACACAGATGGCATTCTTAAATGTAAAATTCTTTTTATGATTCTTTCAATTTCATATTTATTTCATTAGATCATTATTTATGTTAAAGAGACACCATTAATATGAAACGTGCTCAGCTTAAAAGAAAATGTTGAGAGGAGTTTCAGGTATCTGATCCTCAATCCTTTAGTTTTTGTGTTTCACATTTTCCTGCTTAAAATGTTTTTTTTTGTGTCTCTAGGTGCTATGTGACAGATCCACACAAACAACAGAGGGGAAAGAGCCTCACTTAACTGATTAGAGGAGAGAAGCAGTGAAAGGGAATATGCACAAAGCGCTGCCAAGTTCACAGACCAAAGGAAAAGATAAAAAATAGAATAATTTCAACAATCTTTTTTATTATTATTTAGAGTAATGTGAGGTATTGCTTATAATAGCAGCAGGAAAACAATTTTCAGACAAAAATGTGATTTCTTAATCAAGGGTCTCTAATTCAAAATATATTTATTTAATAAACAGTAATTATGATAGCTGCAACTACTCATTCATACCAATAATTCATTCAGAAGTAAACCATATCAACATATTAGCATTTATTTTTCCATTTAGTAGGCTGTGATTTAAGATAAATGTAAATCGTCATAATCATTCAGCTCCATATGCTGGGAAAGGAAAAGTCACCTTAAACCAGATGCATACCGTGAAAAAAAAGGGAAGAAAAGTTGTTCGAAAGAAACAGCATATGGGGGCAGATTTTAAGCTGGGGTAGAAATGCTCTGCTTCCTAGATATCAGCATAACTCTGCTGATATACACCAGCTGAGACTGGTCAGTAATTTTTAAGAACTGGAAGTTTTAGACGATGTTCCATGGAGATATGTAATGATTTATTTCTATAAGAAAATAGATGAGTATAATTGCTTTCAGTTTTCTTTTCTTTCAGGAAAAGGCAGCACACATGATCAAGTAAATTCTAGTTTGAAGATTTTTATACGCGGAAACAATAGACTCTTTGCCTGAGTCGTAGGCTGGCACTGCACATATATGAGTGTGTGTGTGCTTGTGTGTGTGGAGCTGCATTTATTATTTCCTGTCCCTATTTGGTTCGCCAGCCCCTCTCCTAACTTGTATCCCTCCCTACCTAACTACCCACCTCATTTTGACAGCTCTTTATTTCCTAATCCTTTAGCCTTCCTTCAGCAGGCTCTGTTGAAAATATTTTTCTGAACCTGGTTTAAGGTCCAGAGAGCGTTGTTTGGAGGCTATGGAGCAGGGTTTCATGTTAGATTTTTATTTTATTTTATTTTATTTTATTTTATTTTATTTTATTTTGCTTTGGGCACAGGGAAAAAGTGGTCTAGGGCTAGACCCTCAGCCAGCATGTGTTACTGCTGTTAGAGCATCTCCGGCGCTCAATGCATATCTTGTCTTACAATGACAGCTCTTTCTCTTTTGCTTTCAATAGGTGAAGCCAGAGATTGTGGCTGGGAGATACACGTGATAGGGATGAGCCTGGAAAGCCTTTGGTACTCCCTGTGTGAGCCCACCCTGCTCTCATGCACAAGCAAGAGACGGCAGCATGCCTGCCAGGCCCTGCTGCAGCCTTAGGGTCGGTCCTCTTGTACTGCCATGAGCTAAGCCAAGCCCTTTTCCTCCTCCACACAGAGTGCCCTGTGTTCTTGCTGAGGAAATAAGACCACAAACTCCTTCCCCCCAAGTCCTGCAGTGATGCTTTCAGGGGATGGCTCAGGGCAGTGCCTGCAGCACAGCTGAACCAGAGAGCAGGCAGGCAGCAGCATGGCATGGGACAGCCACAGCACGAGTTAGCCTGGCAAAAAAGGTGTTTTCACAGCCTCCCAGGTGAGTTTTGTCACCCAAAGGACTGTGGCACGCAGCTAGCTATTATCCCGTTCTTCTTTCAAGGCTGGCCCTGCCGTGACACTGTCCTTCACCCACAGCTTGCAACTGCAATGGGCATATAGCTATAGGGCAGCCAAATTAAGGTGGTACTCAACCTTTTTTTTTTTTTTTTTCCCCCAGTTTCTGCAATGTTTTACATTATTACATTCCTCCAACAGTTTCTGAGGAGAAAAGTGAGTCACGTTATTTAATTTTCCCCATCTTAATAGAAAGGAGCCATGCTTTTTCCACAAGTTATTGCATTATTCCTCTTTACGGTGTGGCTCTGATTTAGTGCTGGATGAAGCTCAAAAGGAGGATTAGTGTAGATATACTCCCATATGCTTGGATGCATTTCTGAACCCTGTCTGTACCATCCTCACTGCTTTTGATGGAAAAAGCTGGGCTATAAACCTGATGAGAACAGGCTTCTATGCAAGATGTTTAGTATTTCCTGCTTCCATTCAGGCTAGCAATATGGCACATCCAGCCCCTTTTGGCCCTGCAGCTCTTGGTCATGGTCTTGTCTGAAATTCAGAAAATCACAGTGGCAGAAAATGAATAGGGGAATAAAGGGAAGTTGATTTTTCTCAACTTTAATGATGTCTAGATTTGGGTTTAGTTCCACCTGTGGCTGAAACTTTGCTGGGGGTTGGGCACAGGTAGAGTGTTTTTATTATTTTAAGTGGAATTGGTTCATCCATCTCTTAGATGGTGGCATTGAAGTGTGAGCTCTGAGAGGAAGAACCTGTGCTTCTCTATAAGAGCTGTGCCTTCTGGGAAAATTAGGGCTGGATATAAAAACCCTGACTGTATTGTATTCAAGCAAACCAGGAGCACAGGAAGAGGGAAAGGGGAGCAGAAAGAGTGAAAGAAGGAGACAAAGGAGGCTTTTCCAAAGATTTGTTGCTACAGGGAGTCGTGCTGTGATTTGGTAGCGCAAGCTTCACCATTCCTAATTCTTGCCTGGCATTTTCTGGCTGGTAATCTAGTTGTTTAATAGCTGAACACCAAGCCACATTGAACTTGATCCTAAAACTGCTGTTCTATTGTAATTCGGGGGCTCTCTTCTTTAGCTGACTTTTTCTAAAAGAATTTCTCAATAGCACTGTAACCAGTTTTTTTTTTTTTTTTTTTTTCCAATTCTCCTCTCTCCAAGAGTTTCCGAATTTGTGAAGGAGAGGCTATGTTTTCTCAGCCAAATCCTCCACTCTTAGGTCTACTAACAAACTAAGATTAATTTACAAGATATGACTGAAAATGCAGGATCTTTACATACCTGCGTAGCCAGCTGGAGGCGTGAGGCGTCCAATCCAGCTAGGCAGACAGACACCTTTTTCACATGCCCCAGGCTGGCTCCTGCATTGCTCCATGACTTTCTATCAATCCGTACAATGGCTGACATTGTCTGCAAGAAGCAGCTCAGATTATGGCCCCTTCCAGCTGCGCTGTCCCTGACCCTGAGCCTGCCCCAGGCTGCCCACGCTCTGCCCTCCCCACCAGCACCGAGACTTCAGCTGCAGCCTGCTGCTGCCTGCGAATGTTGATCCTGGTCTTGAGGGTGGCCTTGGATGCTTTTCCACAGCCAGCACAGGCACTCTGTGGGGATAACACAGAATGATTATTTTAGGGTAGATTTTCCCCTAAAAAAAAATAGTTCTACATGCACACAGTTTGATCTTCACACCGAGGATTTATATAAGAACTCACTTCCCTCTGACGGTTATGAAAAAAAAAAAAAGCATGCTGGTGGGATTTAGGGAAGTGTGCAAGCTAGAGGATAGCTGCAGACAAAAGAGAATTTTTCTTCTAAGAACAACTGCACAGCTGGAGCTCTGGCAGCGCTGCAGTCAGAAAGCCTAGGTGTTACCTGGCTGAGACAAGGGACAATGTCTGCTCAGCACCTTCCTAACACACAGATTTGGCCAGCACTTCTCAGATTCCTGTCCACTGCCATGTACATACGTACACATACGCACTGTCTAGTCATCCAATGCCCACTTTTTGGTAATCTTCCACCCTGAATGTATAGTGTAAACAACTGGCCTGAAGGGAGTAAGGGTGAAGGAGGAAAATCTTTGTGACTCCTTTACATGCTAAATTAGATGTAAAAGAGGCCCAAAGCTCACCTGATCTTGTAGGAATAGTGTTGTTGCAGTGGCTATAACAGCCCAAAACCAACATCCCAACTCTTAAACGTCATACAACAATATACCTTTAGCTTACACTGGAGAGACTTAATGACAGATCTGTTGTAAAAAAAAAAAAAAGAAAAAAGAAAAAAAGACCCAACAGGATGGGAATAATGCTTCCTTTTGGTGCTTGCACCCACCAAAGTCTGTCTAAGGCCAGGCCACCACCTACAAGTGTAACACCAGCTGACTGTGTCCAATCTGCTTTGTGGTGAGAAGGAGATATGCACATCAGTCTGAAGTTGCTCAAGTTTTGTCCATCTTGGGCTGGCCCTGTTCAGATATCTCTGCTCTCCCATGGAGCGAGTCACAAATGCAAAAACAGAGCCTAACAATCAACTTGTGTGCTTGCCCTTAATGTAGCATGATGCTTGAAACTGAATATAAACAGGGATGAGGCTTTAGATCTTACTCAATTCTCAGTGTAACTTTGAGGTTGTCAGAAAGTACTGAAGTGAGAGATCTGGAGTCGGAAAATTAGTGAACACAAAAGTCATGATATTTACTCAGTTTATGCGAAACCTGCATAACTGGCGTGTAATTGTTTTGCTAAGTGAGCCTTGAAAGCAAAAGTCTTGATAGCTGTCAAATATCTTCTTTGTAGTAGTGTGTTGTCCTCAGAAGCTAATCAGTAGAACTTGCTCAGAAGAACTTAATCAGCAGAACTGAGCACATTGTCAGTGCTTAACAAATAATAAATTATAATAATAACAACAGTTCCTTCTGACACAACCTATCAAACTTTTGCTTTATTTCTGGGAGTGCCGCCTTTGCCTCTAGTTAAGGTATGATACCTACTGCTGCTCTGCTTACTTTGGTTGAGAGGATTGGTGATACAACCTAACAGGGTGGAAGTATTGATCGAAATGAAATTTTGACAAATGGCTGAAAAAGAATCCTGAGAAAGTTCTTAGACTGTTCCTTTTCACTTATTGATGTTACTCCTAAGACTCTAAAAGAGAACGTAAGAGTATATTTGATCAGTTCAGTTGTTAAAATGTAACATGCTATGCTTACATGTTAATAGAATCACTTTTGAATTTCCTGATAAAAAAAAAAGAGAGAGAGAGACTCATTAGGCTTTCCTTACAGAAAGGTGAATGTATCCAGCAGCACATCTATTATTATTAATTATTATTATTATAAGGGGAATGGATAGCTCAGAGGGCTGTTAACAGATCTGAGGCTATCACTTCTTTGTCACCATTGTAATTTGGCCCAGGCTGGGAGTTACTGACAATCATTTCATTTTCTGATTGTTTGGTGGCTTATATGCAATTAGTTGGTGGGTTTTGTTCACTTCCAACAAGACACATATCCACATTATAAAGAAAACCACCGGGTCAGCTCTAAGCTGCCGCTAATCGTCGCAGGCTTAAATGGAGCCGTGTCATTTTATCCCAGTTGAGGATCTGACCGAGGATCACAACTGGCATTAATTAGCAGATGTGTTATCAGATGCCGTGGAGATGCCCCGGGTTGAGTGACAGTGGGCAAGCGCCGTGCCATTGCAGCCGGTGGAGCAGTGCCCAGTGCTGGCAGGTGGGAGCTCCAGGTCACCCCTGACTGGGGCACCTTGGTGGCTTTTGCTGCCATACAGCCATCGCTGTGCCACCAGCCCTTGGGCAGAAGGAGCCACAGAGCTGGGGGTGGCCAGTTTTTAGAGCCCAAGCAATGCAAGGCAGCTACTTAAAATCTGGGAGGGGGAAAGCATGCAAGGGGAAAGGGAGGAAGTACTAGGGCTGAGCTGACTCCTCCTGGAGCTGGATATGTATGTGACTGTGCTGCTAAAGCTAAATGAAAGCCCCTGGCTCTGATTTTCTGGAGGTATGTATGCACCATCTGAGCTAACACTGTGATGCTGGCTGCATGTATGTGACAGAAGGGTGGAGAGATGCCACTGAAAATACAGGTACACAAAGTCCAGAGGACAAATCTGGACTTCACATAGCTCAGGGAGTAATCTTACCAACCTTCACCAGCTACTGACACTCTTTAAAAATTAGCTCCAGTTCATAGCCCCCATGGTTTTTGGTGCACTTGGAAAATTTTCCTTTTCATTCTGAGACCTTTTCGTAACTCACAAAAGGGAAGAAACAGGAGAGTGGGAGTTCAGTATTAGTGGAAATGAAGAAGTTATTACACTGATCTAGTTGATGGGAAGATACAGAATATCTGAGGAAGGTGCAGTAGTAACTGCCACCTGCAAACTCTCCATCTAACTTTCTGCAAACTCTTTATTCTTATTTTAAACAAGATATGAAAAGATGTTCAGGTAACTATTTTCTGTGGCAAATCTGGGTCCCTCTCTGAATAGTCATCTCTGGGCCTAAAGACACAAAAGGAGATGACTGAGACTCGGGTGGGATAGAGATATTCAGCTTAAAGATACCAGTCCACACATCTGCAAAGTTCACCACCCATATTTTTGTTAATAAAAATATCAACATCTAAAATCCTTCTCCTGCTTGTGCCGGTTGGCCCGGCAGTCACCAGCTTAGCTGGGCTGAACTTCTCAGCAGCTAACCCCTGATTTGCTTCCTCAAACTATGCATTACTTTGCCCACAGCTCTTAAAAAAATGACCTGGCAAATCATGTGTAACACACAATCAGGATTGAGCAGCATACAAAACACAGCAGCTGTCTTCACTTCAGAATAAATACCTTCAATGTCTACCTGAGCTTCAGGGGTTTCAAGCCCTTGTCTGCAAATCTGTATCTCCAGGAAGCTACAAACTAAATATTCTCAGGGGTAGATATTTTCCATACTTCCTGCAGAAGTGGCGCTGGCACACATATGGTTTTCTAGGAGGAGTTTAAGGCAATGAGGTGGAGAATAAGATGCCTTTTCCAGCCCTCCTCTGCTGACTTAGCTTGCTCTACACTTATTTTGGATTGGCACAAGATAGAGGATTTCATTCAGTATACTCATTGCCATGTACGGCATTTCAAGAGTATTGGCTTCACAGACTAATAAAAATACAATGATTTTTCAGAAAAATCAGTAGAATATATCCTCAAAGGATATATAGATGTGATGATTATTGGAGTTTTAATTAAAATAGCAGGTAAAATAAGTATTATGGTGTGTTATTATTTCTAAGATAACAACAGAATAAAGGTGCCCATTTCTTTCTCGAGTGCAATTTCCTAAATGAAAAAGTAAACATTAATATCTTCAGAGATCTTACTGATCTTGTACGATAATTTAGAAAAATATCTCTATTAGGGATAGTTATATATGCTTTTTGTTGGAAATGCAATCACAGAATATGCACATAGCTGCAATCTGTAGACAGATTAAGTAAATTAAATCACTCAATGTCTTTTTTCAATAGCTCTAAAGTTAAAAGTAATTTGCAAAGAAAATACTCAGTTTCAATTGGTTTGTAATATCTGTTAATGATCTTTGGAAAAATTTCTGATAACACACGGGAATTCCCTCAGGGACAGGGTTGTGAATAAGTGGATTTTTTTAAGTTTCAGATGTCATTAGCTAGTGATTTCTTTGAAGTAAAAAGCTGTTACAGAATAAATTGCAGAGGTATACAAGTGAACAGGACAATCATTTTTATGAATAATATACATTTTTCTTTTCCACCGTGCTTTCTGCCCCCAAAAGAAAAAAAAAACTAACTTGTCATTGCAAACATACTGGAATCACAACTGCATGGAGATTTTGTTCTTATTTTATGTGTATACTCTGTCTTTACATGAATGTACGGAATGCTGGTGTAAAAATCCTAGTGGAAGGATCTTTTTTGCTCTTTTTGATGTGGTATTTATTTATTTATTTTTTCCCTGGCAGATAACTTTTTCAGCCCACAAGGCTGAAACACTTCCTGTGACTGAAATGGCTCCAACACAGCTATTTCCTAGAAGACATTCTCCCTGATTTCTTGTGGTGCCTGTAAGATAACTGGAGATGCAGGTAAGTGCAAACATGGAGAAAAAGGGCCTCTATTCTCATGATACCTTGTTAGCATGAAGTCTCTACCACCTTATTGACAGTTCAGTGATAAACCAGATATCCAGATACCAGATACCAGAATAAGGTAACATTTCTCAGAAAGGTCAATGAGAGATCTCCTGACCTCTGCCCCCATCTGAGGATGTCTGGAGTAGAAAAGAGCAACAGAGGCATACTACACCTGCTATGACTACACCTGCCTGTGGGGAACATTGCCCTGCCTCAAGGTTCAGCTGTACAATTCAGCCGTGTGCAGATGAGGATGAGCCTTATGTCTCCATGAGTTCCTTGAGTGTGGGTGAGGTGTGTGTGGGTTTAGACAGAGACTGGAGACACTTTGAGGGGATGCTGTTCTGGGTGATGGGGGACTAAGACTCCTGGGTATACTGTCACACAGATAAGCCTAGTTTCAGCCTTTGAGCCTTTGGTTTCCTCACTTTCCTTCTAACCTCTTTTCCCAAGGCCTTATTTGACTTTCTGTGCTTTTTCCTGGTCTACACACAGGGCTATAAAGCATACCATGCTAAAATGAGTATGGTTATTCCCTTCACACAGGGCTGGGGGAGAAAGATTTGCCCAGCTTTAGTAAGAGAGGTGAACAGCTACAAGTTTGAAAAGTCTCCTAGCCTTCCCTGGGTCTCTGAAAGCCCAGCATAAGAGTCCACACTAATCCTGATTATCCATAAGTAGGTCAGACAACCTCCCATTTCCCAGACACCGGTGTTCAGTGATGCTCTGCAGTTACTCAAAGAATAATGAAATTTCCTCCGGCGTGTTCCAATGACAGTCACTGGCATTGGTAAACGCTAAGATGCCTTGACTGTGACAGAGGCCAATACCAGATGATATGGAAAGGGACTACTCCTCCTTCCTGCCTATTTAAGTGTATAACAGTTTACCAGGGAGACGATACCATTCTGACTCCTTCTATTATCTAACATATATCTAGAACTACTGACATTATTGCATAATACCTGGTAGTAAAATTCTCACTTTTTTTTTTTTTTTTTTTTTTTCTTCTCAAGGCTAGGAGCAACCATTATTATCATCTAGTCTGATCTTCTGTATAATATATGCTACTGAACTTAACCCAATCTGAACTTTGTGTGAAGATTTGCTTTTATGCCTAAAAATGCCGGCTCATTTACAAATATGATGCTGTTTCTCTGAGTACTATCTATGCAGCAGCAAGTTCCATTAATTAACTGTACATTGTTTGGAAAAGCAATACCTCTTATCTGTTTGAAATTTGAAACCTCTTCATTTCACCTTGCAGGATAGGAAAGGGTTTTTGTTCCTTTGCTGCTAATTAGGTTGGAGGATCATGAGGACGAAATGTTATTTATATTATAGTCATGCTTAAGTAGAGCTCTGACGAAGCCTGGGGATCCCACTGCACAAACTGAGGGAGACTGTGCAATTCCTTTGGGGCTGAGACTATTTGAATAGACAAATGGCACATTTTTGAAAGAACTGAATGATTTCACAGAAAAGAATGTTAGACAAGTCAATGGATTCATACTTCTGAATCACCTGTGCATTTCTGAAAAATGAATCCAAAGTCTGAAGGAAAGAAAGGTATGGAAAAATGAAGTTTCTGAAACTGAGACTTAAAAATGAGTATGGGATGTAGTTGATGAAAATAAAAAGGTGTTGCTAATATGCAGCACTGCCCATAGGTCACTTTGGCTTCCAGAGGCTCATGCTCTGAAAGTCCTCCCTTTAAGAGAGCAGAATGTACTGAGGAAAGAATTTGCAATATCTGTTTCATGCAAGGTCCCTAAACCTTCCAGATAGAGGACAAGGGCATCTTCTAGGTTAACTCAGGCAACAGAGTTTGTTCCAAGTTTATGGAAAGGTTTCATGTAAAATCTGCAGTCCCATGAGGGTTAATCAACCCTGAGAGACAGGCTGGGTCTTCTGTTCTTTATCTTTTCTCAAGAAATTCCACATCCTTTTGGCTTTTATCATTTTTATTGCCATTCTCTGGACTTGTTCTATTTCTACTTTCTTTTTTTCAGGGATGAGGTGACCAAATTTGAAGACAGTATTCAAAGTGAGGATGTGCCACTGATTTATATAATGGCATTATAATATTTTCTGTATTATTCTCTAAAACTCTTTTCTTTGTACAAACCCCATAAGATTCTTTTTAATTCTTTGAACTATAGTGCCTTTTAACATCTGTAGTTTACTCTGATCAGATTTTGACAAAGGAATAAAAGGCTCCATTTTTCACATAGAATTTTATTTATTGTTTGAACTTTAGCGGAGAAATTGGTTAACTTACAATTTAAAATTCTTGGCAATGTAGACCATTGGGCAAGGATTTCGTTATTAGTCCTTCTATACTTTCTAGTAAGAAAGTGCAAGGCTGAAAGTTGGTGTACAAGGTCTTGGTTCAAAAGACTTGAATTTCGTACTATAAACAGAGCCAAAGACTTATTTGGAGCTGCGAGATTGCCCAAAGATATCAGACATGTCATTCTTCTGTACCCCCTTCCTGATGCAGGATGCTGAGGCTGTGCACTTACATGGCATCCAGGCAGTGCCATGCATGTATGCAAGCAATAACTGAGCACTGCGGTCTCCTGTTTACTGTACCTCATACCTCCACCCTAGGTCAGGGGAAGACCCCTTTGAAAATGAGGCGCTTGATGACTGCAGAGGGTGAAGATCTTGCTGTCATGTCACAGCTGGGCATGATGCCTTCATCAAGGTGTTACAAAAGGCTCAAGGAAAACAGCTACATACATTCTGTTGCCTAAGACACTTCCCGCAGCTACCGGCTTGCCTTAGAGTTACCAATCCAAGTGCTGACCCTGCCTGACCCTACTTATCTTGTAAAAGCTGACAAGATCACAGCCTGAAGCAGTATAGCCACAGGCTCAATACTGGCTACCAAAATGTCTGTTTAGTGTTTTCAGGAAGCATTGCTCTTAAGATTTACAATACCAGCTGCTAGAAATATAGACAACACCAAAACACAGCCCTGACCCCTGAATGTTCAGCCTCAGACAGATATTTGTGCCTCTCAAGGGGCCAGCACTGAGTTGCTACAAAATAGTTATTCCCTACCTTTAAGTGAGCTGGAATTGAAGCATCTTATGAATGTATACATGCAGATACTGGGGGGAAATATTTGAAGACTACAGTCCTGAGTTCAGAATTCGTTGTTAGCTTCTTTCATCTGTTGCATTACTACTTCTACAGTAGAAAGAGCTCTGCCATTTATGTGTAATATCTTTTATTTATTTATTTATTTATTTATTGGTTTAGTATAGAAAATTGTCTTAATTCTTCCATGACCAAAGCAATTTTTCATCAGAATTTATTTTAAGATGAACTGTAACTTTCTTCCCTAGCAAACATTTTGCTTCTCTGTATGACAGCAAACACATATTTTCCTGAATATCTTAAAGGATAAACACATGTTTAAATACCCAAGAAATATTAAGGGACCAATCTGGTTTAGTTGTTTGTACATTCATACACAATATAAATTCATAGTTCTTGCGGGGTGGGGTTTTGTTGTTATTGGGCTTTGTTTTTGTTTTTTAAGAAAACCAAAGACATGGAAAAGACACTGAGGTCTTATTGCTCCTATCGGAAACTTTTGCTGACTACAGCAAGAGTTGGATTGGGCCCAGAGAAACCAAATACACACAAGGAAGAATGAGTTGGCCATGCAAGCAAGGAAAATCACAGATAACGGATGCACACAAATTAGCAATGTACCTTTAAGGTCACCCAGGAGAGCTTGCTGACACCGTGAGGTTGTTTCCTATGGCATATTTTTTGGTTGTTTTCTGTGCCTAGATTAAATGTGCTAAGTGAGGCCATGTCCCTAGGGAGAGATTGTGCTGTCTAGTGTATCTTGTTAGATTTTTTTTTTCTTCCCCTTTCTCCACATCCTAGTTATGTTCCTTTGCAAACCCCCTTCTTTTCCTTCATGGATGCTATTTACCTCCAGTGTCTTTAGATTACAATGATGTTGCATTTAGTTAACATTAAGTCAGCCCACACCTATTTAGCTCATTTAATTTTCTCTGACAAATCACTCCTTTCAGTCCCCTGATTCTTCTTCTTCTCCTGTTGTCCCATTCCTGCCTGTCAATATCTTTTGTGGTTATCAGATTTTAAAGATGTGATGTATTTCTCTTAACTAACGACAGACCTGGTATAGATCCGAGCACCCTCAATGTCTTCTCAATGAAAAACACTCCTGATACATCCAGGGGAAAGTCATTGGTTCTTTGAGCAGACACACAGGTATAGCATCCTGTTCAAACCGTTTCCTTGGTACCACTTCTTCTACTGGTCAAACAAACAAACAAACAAAACAAAAAACAAACAAACAAACAAACAAACAAAAAACTATAAAAAGAGTTAATATAGTGGTTCAAAATCCAAATACTTGAATACTTGTCACTATGGATTTATTTTATTTTTCACAACCTTAGGAGATAGATTAGCATGGATGAAAAGATATTTGTTGCTGTTGTTGATGTTTTCAAACCCTTGGTCATGGACATCACAATCTAAAATTATGGAAGATATTGTCTTGTAACTATATTTAAGTGCCACTAGAGTACATTGTAGAAAGTAATTATATATATAGTCACAAGCTTAGCTGTTCACTTCAAGCAATAAATTCTGATCAACAAACAACACTCCTTTAGTTCTAAATGAGATCTTGGTTGTAATTGAATGTCTTTACCTTTGTGTTCTGTTGGATTGGAGGAATATCATTTTAATCTGCTCTCTTTAAATTTTCATTAAGGAACGTTTCAGCTACCTGCAGCCTCATCTGATGATGTTTAATGATATCAGCTAGCTCATTCTTCCATGCACCAGCAGGGGCTTCTTTAAATTGGTCAACTGTACAGAACATTGTTTTTGAGTTTAATATATTTGGAATCAACCTTTAAAAATAATGACATCTCTACAGACAGTTTATATACACGGTGCACACACATATGTGCGTGTATTTATGTGTGCATGTGTGTGTATGCATATATATGCATAACTGCACACTTTCATACAGAAACATTGATCCTATTCACCTTCCTGAAAACATTTCAGCTAGTATTAACATAAATGTGCTGTTAAATTGGCAGTGTTATACATTTTTGTTAGAGTTTACTTCTGTAACCTAAAATAAGAAAGATAAGCTGTGAAACTCATGCAGCTGATGACATAATCCTAGGATCTTGTGATGCTGAATCTCATATTTCTAGGAGTGTAGGATGGATGTTCCTTGCTGGATAATTATGCTGCCTATTGGAATATATGTTTCCTTGTTTTCATGTGGGCACTGAGATGTTCAAACCATTAAACATATATGGTATAATGAGTCCTGTGTTCCTTATTTATTCTAAAGAAGGCATTAACTTTCTATGGTTGTTTTATTGTATAATAAAGCCAACTACTCTAAGAATCTGTGATGAACATAGCAATAAGCTATGACAATATGCATATTTACATTTAATACTGATGTCCAAATGTACATATGCGCATATAAATATGCATATATATATGTACAAAGAGTCAAAGAGAGACATATACACAAATTAAATACAACCAACTAGGATGTGGCATAAATAGATTCAAAGCTTACCTGTTATGGCTATGTAAAGGGAAAATCTGAGCCACAAAGACTCACAAGAAAGTAAAGCTCAATACACTCCATTGGCTCGTTACCATTATGCTCAACAGTGACAGGCTGTATGCTAAGACGGGGTACCAGCAGACATTCGCAATGACAGCTGGTTCAAAACAGAGCTTTCAAAATAGTGCAACACCCCTAACTTCCTTCCAAATCCTGGTGTTTGCCAGCACTTAACTGAGGCTGGCTCTTAAGGTCAGATGTTCAGATAGAAGTTATTTGGAAAGAATCTGCTTCTTTGGATTTGAACTGTTTATATGTTCAACATACAGGCTCTTCATTGCCCAAGAGTTTGTATTTGAGCTAGCACCTGGGTTGTGCTTGGCTGTTACCTGAAAAAATGATGGACGTTTCTCCCTGGTACCATGACTTATTTGCCTGAGATTGTCCTCTATCAAATTCTCCACTCTTTTGTGGGGTACATAAAGTGATAGTCATACACTAACTTTTTGTTTTTACTGGGGGAAAAAAAAAAAAAGAAAAAGAAAAAAATCTGTTGAGAAATAGAGGAAAAGTGCCTTCTTTTTAATATCACCTACATTACATGCACTGTGTTCAGCCAGTTAGGGACACAAGAAACAAACAAACCCCAAAATTTGGTTTGTCCTGGGTGACTTTTCCCAGTGGATGAGTGTAGAATCTGGAAATAAACACACTCCTCCTTTGGAAGGAAATACAAACAGGGTTTATCTATTTGCATTTGAACTCAGTGAAAAATATCCAGGCACAAAAAGCAAGCTTGAAGATAAAGACATGAATATAAGCAAAGCAAAATTTCACCAAGCTAAATTCCGCCACACTGTTATAATTGCTACACAGAACATGAGCTAATTCATTGTTATATCGTGCTGGTGAAATAGGTATGTATTACATAGGGAGCAAGCAAAGGAGCTTACACTGGGATGTTATTGACTTTGCTGAGCAGCCAGTATGTGGGGAGCATGCCACGAACAACCTTGTGAAAATGAGGCTGGTAAACCAACTTGGTCTTGGAAATGACTTCAGGGTGGGTAGAATAATATTTTAAAATTATGATAAATTGCAGCTGCAGAAGAGGAATATTAATTGTGTGCAGTTTATCATTTACCATATCACCTGGGGACCCCAAGCCCTAAGCGTCAGATCTTCAGGGGAATTCAGACAGCTAAACATGCTGCTCTTTGGGGATCTTCAGTACTGCCCAGACACGCCTCCTAACAAAATTAAGGAGACCCAGCTATTGGGGCTCTGCAGAAAAACATTGTTCACTCCTGGGGAGCTTTCTACGTTCCCAGACTATTGACACTGCTTCAACTGGAGATGCCTCTAAGGAGACGCTGAGGGGAATAGGATGAGTCTGCTCATTTCTGGGGGAGGTATGGCTCTCTTGCAAACCAGAGGCATGTGCAGCACTGCTTCCCTGCAGCATGTGTGCTTGGCTTACCAACATCCATCCCATCAGCTCCAGAGCAGCATGCAGTATGGGCTGCACACTCTGGCTGGTGATGCTCCGGTTTGCCATCAGCCTTCCCTCCTGGATCGGAGCTGCTACCAGTTGCTGAGGGGTCGCCAGGGGCAGCTCCCTCTGGTGAACCTCTTTTGTGCTTTTATCTCCCTCTTCTTGGCAGTAAGCTGCCACTGGCTCCCAGCCATGGCCCTCTCGCCCTCCCCAGTGCCCAGCCTGCATGCTCAGCCAGTGCCTACTTCTCTTCCAGCAGCTGGCCCTTCTTTTCCTCCACAGCTGGCTGCTGCCCCCTACTGTGGTAATTATTATTTATTATGGATATTCAGTGTACATTATGTGTCTGGAGTCCAGTATTGTCTGAATCTGTACCAGGGTCCCACTGTGTGGGCAGAAGCATGCAGCAATACACTGTTGTTCCACTCGACTCTCACGCAGGGACAGACTGAGGGGGAGGGAGTCAAGGTGACTGTTGGCACCTATTAGCACTATCTGATGTGACACGTACTCTGTGTCCTGTTACATGACTCTGGCGACAGCACAGCTGAGTGCAGAAGTGCTTTTTCTCCACCTTGCTATCAATAGCAGGTCTCCTGCTATTTGTGCTATCTAGCAGGAAACACTTGAGGTGTTTTCCAAGAGTCATGGTTGCTGCTCAGCCACAGCTTAGCTCCGTGTAGCTGTGAATGCAGATATTGTTTGGTGCTTGGTTGCCGTCAAGAAGTGATGCCCTTAGACCCCAGCATGGCTTAGCTGGGCATCATTTCCTTTCCTGTTTCTCTCCCCCACCCTCTTCTCCAGGAGTCTCTGTTCATTCCAGACACTTTCTGCATGTGTTTTTCTTCTTGCACTTCAACCGTCCTCCACATCTTGCCTCCCTGAACATATCACCCTAAGGTAAATACAGAACAGCTTTAGTTCTCACAACTTAGCGTACAAGCAAAAGCACCTGGAAGAAGCAGCAGCTTACGTACATTCAGAAAAATACAGAATCCTAAACATATTTCAAACACGTACATGCGTGAGAACCAGGATCTCGGCTGTAGTGGTTAGGTTTAGCTCTGTTCAAGATGATGGAGTAATACTGTTTTGTGGCAGTTGAGGATCTGTCCCAGTATGTAAATGTAAATATCTATTTTTACAAGCCCTCCTACAGTTTGCATTAAAAGAAAGCTTTCTTTTTAGACACTGAGAGCATACAAGCCAGTCAGAAATGTCCCAGTTTCTATACTCTGTTTAATTCCTACCTCTGACTTCCTTTGAAATCTAATGAATTCAAAAGAGACAGAATGAATTAAAACTGAAGTAGTTCTGCCTCCAGTGCACTGGGCCTGCAGGAACTGAAAAACAAAACAAAACAACAAACAAACAACAACAAACAAAAAAACAGAAGAGAAACTGAAAGAGTACATGGTCATGTAAATCCAAATAATTTAAAATGTTTAATGGTAAGCAGGCTCACCAAACCTAACAAAATTCACGCTGTCCTATTGCTTGTGGTCTTCTTCCCTTTCAACTAGCTGCAGCAGGTTAATGTCGAGAGCAAATACTCATTTATGCAATCCCAGTATCAGAGTACTATCTGCTGTGAATCACTTTTAAAATTGTTTTGAGTTTACATCAGATTTCTTCCTCTGCATGCTATCCACACAGACACCCACACCCTATATTTCATATGTATCTACCAAGTGGGCTGGAGCTACAGTCCTTGGATATGGAGTATTCAAACCTCAGAGCTTTACAAGTTTGAATCCAGGAACTGATTTGTCCTTTTTTATGATAGGAACCACATGTGCGACTTGGATTCAGATCTGGAGTAGACTCTAGATATGCTAATTTAAATACATTAGGATTTGGGATCTAGACTTGTTTATTCATAATAAAACTAGTCCTAATAACCCACTTCTCGGTGCTCAAGTTTCCCCTTACCAGAAAGAGGAATATTCATATATTTACTTCCTCTGGATTGATTTGTAATTAATTCCAGGAACACTGCATCTTCAAGATCTTTTTCCCATATTTATTTCTACTATCCTCTATAACAATTGCTTATTAGTGACCTCTGCAAAACCTTTTGAATATTTGGATCACTTGCACATGGTCACCCTCCTCTGACAAGTCCCTATTATCCCACCATCCCTCTGAAGGCCTTTCCAATGGTTCCTCAAAATATTCCAGTCATACGGAGAGGTACTTGTCCCCTGGTACCAGCCTCAGTCATTTGAAAGACTGAGGAACACCCTCATGGGATGTTCCTGTCCAACAAACTGTCTCTTTAGCTACTGTTCGGAACTGGTTTCTTGGGCTCCCTAAAACTGTGGTAAACTTCAAAGCTCTTCAATTCCCAGGATTTTCCTCGTCTCCTTTTGAAGACAGGCAACATAATAGGCCTTCCCAGCCTTCTTGTGCTGCTACATTTTTCAAGGGAAGAAGGCATCCCCTTGTCAGTATCTTGGCTTTTTCTCACTTTATTTCCCCTCAGAACTCCCAGATGAACACCATCCGGTTGTGGTGATTTACTGCACTTGAGTTTCTCAAGTTACTCTACAACTTCCTCCTCAGAGACTTCAATCTGTATAAAGGCCGCACTCTGATTTTCTTTGCAAAGTGCCTTTGGCACAGGAATTTCTGTGCGACTCTCAGCAGCAGACATGATGCAAGAGATTCATTTAACTCCTCTGTTAGCTTGTTGCACTTGTCTCCTGACCCACTTTACACGGATTTGTGGGGATCTCTGGGGCATTTTGGTGCATAACCCAGCATAAGATTTATATTCACCTACAGGTGAGGCCTAGCTCTCAGCTGGTATTCTCTAGCTGCTCCCCTGAAGGATGTTTCTGCACGTTGCTGCAGCCACTCTCATCAAACCTTATTCAGCTGCCTTATTAAACCCAGTATCACTGCTCTGCACCGCATCTATCACAGGTGGGTTAAATGCTCACTGATGCAAACCAGTGGTCCCCCTGGGAAGATGCTGTGAAGAGGAGCAGCTCCCTGTAGGAGCTCTCTCCTCCAGCGACATGGCAAGTGGCCTCCCGACATGCAGCAGCAGAAGGACAGGCTGGGTGTTCAGCACCACAGAACGGGAAGAGCAAGACAGGATCCTAGCCCACAGGCTGACCATCAGCAAAGCAAAGGACCATTTGATCTTTTACCTTTGGTGAAGCAAAGTCAGAGTGCTGTGGCAATCTTTTCTCTTTCTCATTTTCCCTCTTTCTCTTGTGTATATTTATTTCTGTTTCTTCCCACTCCTTTTCTGTTTTAAGAAAGACAGAAGCTGCCTTACGGCCTATCCAATCTTTAATGATTATGAAGGACAGAACTAGAACATTAGAAATGGGGCGAATATTCTCCAAGTCCTCATTTATTCTCTGGTCATTGTAGGCTGGCCTTAAGTCCAGACATTTCAAAAGAAGGTCAGTTTTATAATGTCAGCCAGAAAACATGGGTTTGCAAACACTACTGAGCTTTGCGACATAAAACTTATTTCGTTGAACTTTGATGAACATTACTTGGTCTGTTTACAGAATTAGACTCCTGATTACTTTTTTAATTTGTATTACAAACAGTAAAGATATATCTACCTGATTTGAAATACATGAAAAATTATGTTGCCCTTTGATATGGGATGGATAGATGTCAACTATAATAGCCTAAGGCACTGGTATGGAAACTGCCTAAAAACAATTCCTTGGCTTCATCTGTCAAATGAAAAAAGTATTTCTGCTATGACTGGGGTTGTCCCCACTTTCAAACTGGTGGGGATTATTCTTGTTTCACTCACTTTCTTATTTCAAGTGAAGGAGAAGGAAAATCTGACACAAGGCAGCTCTGTTTCTTCATTGGCTTTTGGGAGTAGATAAAAGACACTGAACTTCCTAACCTTTTTGTGTTGATGTTAAATACGTTTCAGAATCCACAGTTCTAGAGATGTCAAAGTCCAGTCCAAGAAATCCATATCAAGATATCAACAGGCATGTTTATCCCTAGTACATCTGTTGAAATGAATGAAAAAAAAGGCTTAGAAATTTATTTGTGTCCTTAATTTCCTAAAGGATGGGAATTTACATACAGTGCAGGATTCACTACAACTTTCTTTAGTTGTCTTAGAATTAGCTATCTAGTCTCAGGGGACTTTTTTCTTTCTCTGTCCTCTACACATGTCACTTCCAGATCTTACTCAGTTCAACTAGCTCAAGTGGCCACTTTAGGGTGGTATCTCAGATTGCTATAATAAAAATAGTTCTCCATTACTGGTAGAGTCTCTCTCTTTTTCTTTCTCTCTTTCTCTCTCTCTCAACTACAGAAGGAGTGCAGGTGATTGCCTTAGACCAAATCACCAAGGTGACATTATACCACTGTCAATGTCTTGGTTCATTACCATCTTTAATTTAAATCAATTTAGTGCGATACTGGTTTGATATATATACATATATATATTGTCTTAATGCAGTAGTCTGCAATAATAATGATGCCCCCTAAACATCCCAGTCTTAATCTCTTTTCATTGAAATGATTTTCAGATTTTCTACTTTATATGATGTAAAGAGAAATGTTACTTTCTTGATCTCATTTTCATCAGATGAAGATGTTTTCATTTTATCTTTCAATACTGTCTGCATATCTTTGTCTGATATACTAGTATCCCACTTAACAGTGCATGAGCAAAATCTCAGCAAATGGCCTTGTACTCCCTACAGAAGTTAGGATGCAGAGAATGAACTGATGAGATGCGTCTTTTTAGGATGTTTCATCTGATATTACCAATTTTGTACAGTTATGATATTACATTGACATAATATAACACAGTAGATTTTCAGATCAGTTTGAAAGCATCATTTCAATGACCAGAACAAATATAATGTTTGGATATGGCATTTATAAAATGTGCTTAGCAATAACTAAGTGAAGTAATTGAAATCGTATTATACAGTACTTAAGGCCATTCCTATTTCTCCATTCTTGTACCCTGCCTTCACACAAAATAAGTGGGTTACACAACTCCCTAAACAGTAAGTTTCTGTAATGTCAGAAATCTTTCAGAGGCCTTTGGGAAGGGACATCCAAAAGTGCACAAAAAACAGATGGAAAAGTATCTCTTCATATTAGTAAAAGAAAGACAAATTTCCTAATAATAAAGCAAGGCCTCTTGTTTTTTTACCATGTTTCCAGAGTTTAAAAAGCCACTTACACGGGCCTGCTGGTGACAGAAGAGGATGTCTTATCGTTAATGTTATTGGCATGGTGTGAAAAGCAGTAGGGCTTAGCGTTGGGTTTTGTGTTACTTTTGATGCCTGCTTAACCCGTGCAATGTGCACACTGTCAGGACTCAGGCTGATAATTTTTCTCATTAAAATCTGTACACTATTCTCTTTCTCTGTCGCCTTCCTCCTTCTTTAAGAGACTGAGGTTATTCTTTCTGTTTTGGGTTCTGTTTCACCTGTTGACGGTCTGATCATTCTCAAAAGAAGCTTTCTGAATGCCATTGTAACACCTCGCTTTCTACCTATACTTACTACTTACTATGTGCACCACCTACTTCATGAGATTTTTGTTGGGACTTTGCAAAGCCTTGCCTGCCCACAGGACAAGACAAATGGAAGCACTGCCTTATGTGTTAACAAAACTTGTACCATTCTCTATCTCTAAGGAAGCTAGACAGAATATCTTGTGTGCCTTCTTTGTGCCTTCTTTGCACTGCTTTCTCTGCACATATCTTATAGTCCCATGTAGTGACCCATATTTTTGTTTGGGATTTATAAGAACTATTCATAAACAAATAACAACTATCACCATCTTCTTTGTGGCTCTCAAACAGTGTTTTTCAGGTGAATCAATACAGATGGCATATTGTAAATTGATAGAGGTTCTGTCAAAAGGAGTAAAAACTATGTAGAAACATCTCACAACTGATAACATCTGCAGAGATGAATACCTCTTCACTTCACAGTAATCAATGTGCTACTCACTTCTGTCAGTAGTAGCTACTTTCTGGGGGAATACTACCAAGTGGAGGAAGTCTCCCGTGACATAAGCTCTACTGTTGATGCATTCTGTTAATGCAAAATGAGTGATAAGTAAATATCTTTCAGTTGGTAGAGAGAGTGCTGAAAACAGAGATGTGCAAGAAATGAACCTTGAACATATATGAAATTAGGTTTGGTTAACATTCATCCTTCCAATGGGGTGATTCATGTTTTTCTTGTGTCTGTGGAATTTTCATCAACAGAAGAAAATTTTGCCAAACTATGATGATGTCAAGACCTTGACAGAAATCTGTTATTTGCTCATGCATTTGAGTGTGGACAACAATTTCTCCTTTAGTCACACACACACACACACAAAAATCTTCTTATTTATCTATTAACTCTAGCCTCCTTCAGGTTTTAGGAATGTTCTGACATGAATTTGGACGAAGAAATGAGGTCTTAATGGCAGACGTACATAACTCTGTAAAGAGTTACAAAGCAAACTTTTGGCTTGCAGTTCTCTGTTCTAGGAGGAATTTTGATTGAACTTGAGATGTGAATGTCACAGTTCAGGGCCATTTATAAAATATGAGTCTTGCAACTGGCTCTGAACATTAGTGTACTTGGAGGAACCTATGACACTATGTGTGATCTCAAGGTGGAATCTTGGAAGAGCAGTTTTTGTTCTTTTTCTCCCTGCAGATCCTTAAAAAATATGCAAATCTATGTGATCTGCTTCTCATACAAAGAGTTGCAAATTCAGCTATGGATCAAAGATTAGAGCATATGCTTGTTATTGCGGCTGCCAGTTAACCAGTCCAAATGTTTAACTCTTAAAAGAAATAGAGGGTCAGCAGCTTTCTGAATAATTGTTTCCAGACTGTCTTCTGTTGGTTGTATTTCTATATCCCATTCAACTTCAATTGGTGCTGTAATTTATCTCCACTCCACACACTCTAACTTTACTAAATTCACGTGTTAGTATTTGAGTTACTTGGGCTTAGACAAATCCAGAGCATGCTCTATGATATCATTGTTTGCTTTTTTTTTTTTTTTTTTTTTTTTTTTATGGTGCCTCATAGATTAAAGGGGAAAAAACAGTGCCATCCAGACACCTGCCTCTGGCCTTGATGTACTTAAGTGCAGAGAGGAAGAAACCGGGCCAAAAAAGACTCAAAAATAAATCAAGTCAGGATGTGTACTAACTTTTTGGTAAGTTTATCTTCACTTGGATATTGACAGTCTAAAGAGGGGGTGTTTTGCTGACAGCCATGGTTGCCAGGGTAGTGCAACATTGTGAGAATATATTTCTTCACCGGATTTTACTGTGTTTTCCTTTCTCTCAGTCTTTCATTGTCTTTGTGAAGAAAAACATTTTATGGTACTCTAATTGTGTCCTTTGTCCCATTCCAGTGGGTACCACCTCACCTTTGAAAAGGAATCTTGTGTTACTGTCAGCAGAACCAGCCATACCTTCAGTGCGTCCTCCTAGAAGGATATTGACTGTGGTCTACTGCATGCTCTCACACAGTCTCAGTCCACTTCACCATCTTTTTGCTGTCTCATGAAGTCACATACCAACCAGCTATTGTCTAAAACAGTGGTGAAGATAATGGAAGGATTTTACTTTTAGCTGATGTTAAGCTGAAAAATAAAACACATTCAAGCTTGGTTCATATTCTAGTTTTGGTCTGGGCTATTCAATGTCAGTCAGTCCTACTTCATCAAATAACCACACCTTAAGGTAAATATTTTCCTCAACCGACACTGGGTTTTGAGTAATAGAGCAAAGTGTGAGTTTAAACTAAAAAGGGCCAAGGAGATGAAATGGTTAAGGACATGCTGTAGACCCTTAGCCTCTCCTCAGAAGGAATGATAAACACCTCTCCTTAAACAGGTCTATCTTCCTACACCTTTCTGAGGAGACTTAATGGAGAGTGCTATTTATTATGTGTTGGGATGTAGGTAGGGAGTGTTTTCCACCATTTAAAAAAATAAAATCCAGAATTTATGGGAGTTTGAAAAGCAATTTCCTTTTAAGGTGCAAATTCCTAATTTGCCACATAAAAGTACAGGAATTAAGTGCTAAATCCTTCTTTGCCAGTGAGACCTGTGAAAGGAGGTATGAAAAAAGAGTTACTGTTAGGTTTCTATTCATGTCTCCTGAAAGCCAATGTATGCAAACGTGCACTGAAACAGCTCTGATTTTTTCAAAGCCTTCCTGCCGTTTTGACTGACTTAAAAAATGAACCCTTGTCCGGTTTTATTTGTGTGGTGGGTTCGGATTTTGTTCTGCTTGTACTGTATCACTTTTCTCTCCTCACCATTAATCTTCCATGAATGTTCCCCAGGGCACAGTTCTCCCTTTTCTGCATGGAGAGTTTCTATTGAAATTAATGGACATTCTTCTTGTGGGTGGAGGGAAGAATACACACTTATATCAGCCTTGCTGCAAGAGAAGATTATTCATTGAAAGGAAGTATTAGTCTAACTCCTGAAAGTCCAGGGTCTACTCAGGCAGATTATAGTGTGAGATCCCAACAGAAGGTCTAGTACAGAAGAGAGAACTGCTCATGCAAAATCAAAACAAAAGCCAAAAGGCTTCTTAAATGTTGAAACAAAATGCAGGGAAACTCAGTGGCTGTACTCCAATGAAGTGTACTGTCCCAAACCTTGTTTTAAGGCAGGTCCATACATTGGAATATGGTACAGTGAAGAACTAAGCTACCTGTAGAACCAGGCACAGTCAGGAGAACAGAATGGTGCCCAGGCTAATTTGATCTGCAAAGAAGTGTTGCAGATTGACCAGGATGCTGGACCACACAAATAAGGGTATATTGTGTCGTGCAGATGTATCACCTCGTTTGGAATATGGGTTTGGGAGCTTGGGCATCTTTAACACAGTTGTGGATTGCACAATGTAGACAAGCTAATAATCTCATTCCCTTTAGAGGCTTAAATGGAAAAGTCTTATGTTCCTTCACAGAGAAGCCTTTAATGAATTAAAGAGGGTGTTGACAACCTTCAAGAGGAGCTGCATAAATTCTCATAAGAGGGATAGTAGCTGCAATGTGAGGTCTTGAAGCAGGCGGATGACCTTATAAATGTACTGCAGTATCTAAGTTTAGTAAAACAAACACGCTATGTTTAAGTAGGGTATGGAAAGGTAAATATGCTCCAGGAATGGCCCTAAGAAGTTCATCTTACAGTAATGTTACTGTCATATTTTGGACATATCATTACTGTAGATACTATAATCTAAGGATAGGAGACAGAATTTAATATGCACAAGAGAAAGCTATATTGAAGATAGGAATCCCTCTTTCCTCAAATGTATTTTCAGGAATGGACCTCCACCTTGTAACTCAAAAAGAGATCTTGTCTAAGCAAGCATTGTATGGATGTGCTAGGCTACTCTATTTTTTTTTTTTTTTTAATTCTTTCGGTTATTTCACAGGGGAGACCTACTTGCAAAGATAACTCCTTCCACCATGCCTGTTTGCTTCCCATGACACCTCATTCTGTGCAATGATGGAAGGGATGTTAAAAGTTGGAGAACAACAGTGCTGGACAAAAAAGGATTTCTTGTGCGCTTGTGGTTTGTGAAGCCTTGATTGTTTAATTAACGTGCCAGTTACACTTGGATTTTCAGCTTCAGCAACCAATGTGTTTTTATGTTTAAATTTGATTTGAGTGTCCCTGACAAAGCTCTGCTCTTCATTTTTTGTGTATTTATATTTTGGTTGAAGATTACGTAAATATCTATCATGATGATTACTTTAAACAGTGCTCTATCTGCTCCTTCCACCAAACCTGGAACACTTGCTTTAAGATTAGCCTTGTCAGATTTGCTTAAAGTGACCAGGCAAATATGTACAACTAATTTTGTTATAGGCAAAATTAACTAATGCTCTTTTTCATGGTGAGATGCTGTAATGATTTTATATAGCAGTCAAACTATTTAAATACTAATGCTGCCTTCATGCTGTAATCACCATTCCAGTCAGATGTCAGTTTTAGTAGCCAATAGGGAATTCCATCCCTTAATTATTCTTCAATACACAAACCAAGCATTCTTTAATTGGTGTAAATTGAACAGCGTTCCAATGCAAACAAGGAGAGGACAAACTAATCAATGATTCTGTGCATGTCTATTGGAAAGCTATTGCCATTAGATCAAGTAACAAATCCTTGACTCCATTAGCTTCAGAGAGAGGAATGGTGGGGGAAAAATACTGTTAATTCTACTCCTTGTTATCAATCTGTAGTGGGAAGCATGAAGCAAATCATATAGCGAAACTCCAGCTTTTCTTGAAAGTACTCATGGAAATTTAAAATATGAAGATATTCTGACTTCAGAATCCCCAGTCATACGTCTTTGGTGGGGGTTTGTCTGGAAACAATGTGTTTTTATCCTCTGCTGCCTCTAGTCATGTGGCCTGTTTTTTATTTTTCTCTTTTAAATAAACAACTCTTGAATGATAACATAACTTTTTCAACTTGTCAGGAATTTTTTTTTGGTGAATTTTCTTGCTCTCTCAGGCTACGCTCCATATATTCATATGTATTCACTACTGCAGCACAACAGAAATTGGGTGGCTCTCCCGTTTCTTTTTTTAATATGATCTGAAATAAAGGTGCTATATTTAAGAAACAGATGAAAAATCCGTCTCATAAATGTGTCACACTCACTTTTCATTCTTGTCTCTTTTTATCAATTCTCTAAAACTGATTATTTATCACTGGAGAGGGAAGAAAAAAAAAGCAAAAGGCCCATTACAAACCTCTGGCCCAGATCTGCCAGTCTTACAGTTTTAGTTACTGTGGAAAGCGAAACTCTTCTGGAAAGAAATATACTGGCTATGGATGTTCACTTTTTAATCTATTTGTTTTTGATATAATATGCTATTTACTGTTTAAGGACCTTTCATGTTGGTTTAAATTGAAGTTTTTAAAACCAGTCTAGCATAAAAAGCTCTAAGTGACATAGACTTGGTGGAGAAATAAAGCATCTTCTACAGACAGCCTTTGTTCAGTACATTATAGTTGAAAGAAGCGTAGAACAGGCTCAGTAGACAACCTACCTTCTTAAAACAAGAGGGCTTCTAATTTCCACATGTCGTAATCACAGTCACATTACTTTGCTCTCTGTGCTAGACCCCTCAGGGCTGGCTCTAGGTTTTGCTGTGAAGTCACGTGTGGGGCCTGAGGCACTTTTCCATGATGCCTGAAGCTGGGGAGCAAAGGATCTTTCTTTCTTTTTCTTTCTTTATCTTTCTTTCTTTATTTCTTGCTTTCTCACTTTCTTGCTTTCTCGCTTTCTCGCTTTCATGCTTTTTTCCTTCCTTTTTCCTTCCTTCCTTCCTTCCTTCCTTCCTTCCTTCCTTCCTTCCTTCCTTCCTTCCTTCCTTCCTTCCTTCCTTCCTTCTTTAGCATAACAAGGTTACCTGAAGTTGGAAAGAACCATTTGCAGTCATATCCTAAATATGGTTTGTGCCATAAGAAAAGGCTAAGGTTTGTCATCTTATATTTCTGAAAAAATGAGCAAGGCATTTTTATTTTGGTTTCTTGTTCAAAGAAAAGGCCTAGATTGCCAGGAGAGTTTCAGCAGAATAATTATTTAGACACCTTTATATTCTAGGCATAACTGGCCTTCAAAGCCCATATTCAAACTCCACACAGATCATGCCCTTCAAAACAGATGACGGGAAGAACAAACAATCACCAGGCCTATGCCATTGCTTGGCACTCTTAAAGGAAATACCCTTCTGATCCCCATAAGGAAATACACCATCACCATTTTGCAGGATAAAGAAAATCTCTTGGTTCCCATGAATGACAGAAAGAGAAAAAGGGAAAAATACAGGATATGGTGATGCAGGATGTGTTGTTCCCTGTTTTAGACAAAGAGAATTATAGTATACAAGTAGTCAAGAGGAGTGAAGCTAGCAGAAGGCTTTTGTAAAACAGCTAGATTATTTAGTATTCTCACATCAGTGTAAATAGATACAAAACATAATATCTTGAAATATCTTAATTTTAGCATGCGACAATATTTTAAAATCTTTTGTAACTTACTATGTACTTTAACACTTATGTAAACTCTTCCAGAGGTCATTTAGGTTTGAAAGATTTATTTTAAACAATATAACCTATGAAATTTGTTATTATTATTATTTAATTTAAAAGGGAATTGATTTATTAATATATATATATATTTCATGTAACAGATACTATCTGGAAAAAAGTAATCATTCCCACTTAAGGTTGCATTAATCCAGTTGCACTGTGTGTATCTTTCTGTAATTGCCATTACACTAATGCTGGGACAGAGCCTGAGATTGCTTTGCCTTGTACCTCTCTGCTTGGTCACAGTTGTTGTGACTCTAATCCTAAAAGCTGATGAATAAATCTCAACTTCCAGGAAGAAGTTCTGGCATATTGACTTCCTTTCTTTTATAATATTTAATGCCTGCCTACTAATCACTGAAATTGTTTATTAATCTCTCCCCTCCAACCCCCCCAATTTTAATGAGATAACCTTTGAACATACAGACCATTCTGTCTCACTGTTGTTGAGCTGTCCTGTAGACAAACCACATCTCCAATTGCTCCCATTCATAATGGCAGCTGTGGTGGGCATTCATAATATGTTTCTTGCCCTAGATTCATTCAAAAGTTTATTTTATACTTCCACACAAGTTGGAGTTGCATCATCTTCTTCAAGTCAATTAAAAATATCAGAGTAATAACTAGAGTAATAACTGATAAAGAATTGTTTTCAGCCAGAATCTATATTTATGTTACTTTGGACAGTAGTTTGTTTAACTCACTTTCAAAGATCTTTAGTGAGGGGGGCTCCAAACTCTCTACAGACAATCCCTGCCACAGCTTCAATGTCTTCACAATTAAAAAGACTTTAGGAGTGTCTGACCTTTCAATATAGGTTTGCTACCTTCTGTTGTTTCTTTATAGACCTCAAACACAAACTCGTCCTTGACTCTGCAGAATGTTTTTCTTCAGATTTGAAGTCTTTGTTTATATCCACTCTCATTCATTTCTTCTTGAGATGAAATCATCCCAGTCCAGATTTTCTTGCAGGTCACATTTTCCAGACTTCTGATCTGTCCTACTCCAAACCTTTGGACAGTCTCTATAAGCTGCATCTTTCTTAAAATGTGGTGCTTTAACTGGGCCCATGACAGTGCCCAGCTGAGCAGTTTGAACATTGTCTATGTCTTACAAGGAAACTTCTGTCTGCAGAGCTCCCAACAGCTTTGATCTCTTTTATCCAGTTACATTTCCGATTTTCTTTACCACAGCTCTGCAGAGAAAGAGATTGTCTCTCATTCAGAATGAAACTTCTGCCTTGTGCCATTCTCACCTGGTGAAACTTTAAAAGTTCTTCAGACTCTGCTTAAGATGGAAAGAGGGTTCTGGGGTTAATCCTCTGGGAAAGATTGGAAAAAAAGATTAGTTTGCATAAGCGGGACAGATAATTTTGACTCCATATAATTTTTTCTCTTGCTTTTCTTTCCAGAATGGAAATATCCTAAAAAGGCAATGTTTAGTTTTATTTTTTTTTTCTGAAACTTTTTTCATGTAGTTATTGGCATTCGTAATTTAAGCAAGAGTGATGTAAATACATAATTTGAATGAAAAATCAAATATAAAAAATGAAATATGGGGCTTTCCATCTTTTTTAATTATTATTTTGTCCAAAACTACTTACACAATTAAGCAGAAAAAAAAGCAGATTTTGCAGTCTTTCTGATGGGCAGTTCAAGATTTAATTTTAAAATGAGTAAAAATTTTGTAAGGAAAAACCTCACTTGATTCCACAGTGGATGCTCTCCTTCTTGACTTAAATCAATCAAGCAAATAAACCATTAGCAAATTTTAATATAAGTTCATTACCTACATAAATTCATTTAGATTTTATATCAGGCTAGGTACTTGGGTTTGTTTACAACTGTATATTTGGAATATTTTCTAAAAAATTGTGTGATTTTAATAACAGAAAACTTAAGACTTAAAGGCCTCACTCCCTTAAAGTCAACAGAAAACTCCCATGAGCTTCTCCTGGGAAGGACTGAGCCTTTAATCTGTGTTTGTTTAATATTAAAGTCCCTGAGATAGGCTGGTAGATAGGTTTCTTTGAACCACATTTGTAGCAATATTAAGCATGTTTTTCTTTCTGATATACCCTGTTTTTTTAGACTACTTAAGCACGTACTAATGACTTTGCTACCACAGTCTGCTCCTGACCCTCTGGTTTGTCTTTCTGTTCTGAATCCATGAAGATCGATAAACATTTTGCAGCAGAAGTGTGAAAATATATATATTTTTAAATAAGTGGTTCATCATTACTCTGCTGTTTTCTTATTCCATTAAATTCCATCACACACGATCATTTCTGAACAAACATTTGCAGTCAATATTTGCTAAAAAAGTCCAACTCAGCCTAGTAAATAAAGCATTAGAAAACATAATTTTGTTCCTTCACCCAGCTAAATCCATTAAGACTTTAACATAAGTAAAAACTAAAGACAAAGGGAATTTCTTAAAACATGAAGGCCTGTAGCACATTTGCATTTTGAAATTAATTGCTGACCTAATTATTTGTCAGTAGAAGGATAAGTTAATCAAATATAACGTTCACTAAAGCTTCTAAACACCCACAGGATTTTCTCCCCCGGAGTAAAGTGTCATAGTGGTCCAGTTTGACAATCCATTCTCACTGTCATCTTGTGACCAAAGAAAGACTATCTGGGAAATGGTACCATATGGAGACACAAGAGAAAATGAAATACTTAGATCTCCTGTACAAAGGCACGATAAGCTAACAATCACCAGAGGAAGTCAGGAATGACAAAGCTTTGAAAAAAGAAATACTCTGTCTTTCAAATACATTTAGATTTACTTTTATACTCTCTCCAATTTGGACTAAAGTACTCTGATATTAAATATGCATTTGTAATAGAAAGCAAACATATTGTGTAATGCTTCATTTCTAGCATGACTCTAGACCTACTTAGCATCAAATTGATGGAAAGGCCCATATTTATAGACAAGATTGGGACCTTTTCTTCTTCATCCTAGGGAAACCGACTGTTATCCACAAATAATATGTGGCAACAAACCACTTCATGACCTGAGGCAAAGGATGCACAGTTTTATTTCAAAACACACTCAGAAACATAATCTGATGAAACTATCAGGTAATGTGACCAATGTATTATTTTCATAAGGCATACCTAGATATTTGAGTTAGAAATACCTCATCAGTAGTAGTATGAACTACTTCATTGCTTCTCTTATTACAGTACTGCCTCTCTCCTGTCATCTGCTGGCAATGGCAACCCACAGTAAAGGATGTTTTTCTGATCATTTTGCACTCATTAAATACAGCTGTCACAATAGCGGATGTGAGAATGCATACAAAACTTTTATGCCACGTCAAAATAAAGCAGAAACATTTTAAAAAGATCTGAAACCTTTGAAGCCTTTTCTTGAGAAATATTGAAATATTGCTTTTTGTTGTTGTTTTCGACAATTGAAATTGTTCCACAGCGGCACACATTAAAACTCACTGCAGAACAAAACATCATCCATCAAAATTAAAGAAAAACTAAAACAAAGATAAAAAAAAATCAACAAACCCAACCTCTAAGAAGCACAAAGTGTTTGGTTTCTGAGAGTCTGAAGTTGTGTTTCATCACCTGACTTCTGGGGCTGAACACACATCAAATTCCAACATCTCAAGGGAGCTGACATTTACTTCTGGACCATGGATGAAATCTGCCCCATAAAGCTTCCAGCTGAGCAAAAACATCTTACCCAAATTCTACATTCTGAGAAACAGCTCCCTTTCAGGCTAAGAAGCAGTACATTCTGTAGTTGTTTGACATTAGTTCCATAAAAAAAAAAAAAAAAAAAGGCAACAAGAATGACCTCAGAGCCTTTATGTAGTCTGTGTGAACAGAAAATCCCATACGAGTACCATTAATTAATACTTATTCTTATCTGTATGCAAGTGTATTCTGGCTGTAAGATCTAAGTCGACCCACTGAAGACTTTGGTCACTCTGAGCTGGAAGAAAGCAATGATTTGAACCTATCTTGCACATTCCTGTTTCAGGATTACTTGACAATTTTTTAAAATAGTGCATTTTTTTTTTCACAAAACTTTGAAGCTTTGAAACTTGAGTTGATTACTACCCTGAAACTGGAAAACAGAACCCACAAGCAAAGATACGGATTTTTAAATGACACCCACCTTTTTGGTGAAGTAGTTACCTGCAAGAACAAACTCAAGATATCCTGAATGGCTGATCTTAAGATTTATTGATGAAGGTTCTTCAAAGACTGGCCTACATAGGTATAGCACTATAGCATTTATTACTGCAGTTACTCATTTAGCATGAATGGCATTAGCTCTAGTTCTTTGTTGTAAGGCCTACTGTTGACCTTGCTTGAATGTACAGTTTGGGGCCAGTTAGGTGATTTATGTGTCATGTGTTTTCAATTCCCTCTTAATTTTTAATTTACAATTTTTGCATGTGTAAACAATGATGGAAAAATTGTGCAAGTGTGTGCATGTATATGCATGCACATGTGTGTAAATATGCCCTGGAAAATGCCTGGAAACATGCCTAGACAATGCTTATTGCTCACAGTCTGATCAGCAGTGAGATGCTTTGGAGCTACTGGGAAAGAAGTCCCCTGAAAATGGTGGCTGGACCAGAGCAGCCCCATGCTGTTTCAATTCCCCTGAAAAGCACAAATGTGATAGCCAAAGGGAGACGACTTCAAGCATCCACATACTTGGCATCCATACAATGCAAGCTGCTTTCATTATGGGAACCTAAGCGTGTCTGTATGAGATACAGTGACTCTACAATTATTGTGTGGAGATAGACTCAGCTGCAGTTCTCTCTCTGACTTGCTTCTTCATGCAACTCTTTTCTACTCTGTCTACTTTTCTTTTTTATTATCTTGTGCATTACTTTACCTGTGTTGAAGACACTTTCCTGAGATAAAAGAAAGAAAACTGTGATGCCCTTGGCTTTGGGAAAGATAGAAAGATGACATGGGTCTTTCACCATGAGTGTATCCACCTAGAGAAGTGGTTATTGTGAATAGGCATAGTGAAAGGTTGGCAGAATTTGTAATTGAGAATATTAACATAGAGAAGAACATTGCTGAACTCTTAGTTACCCCTATGTGCCACTACCATCCCTTGCTTGGCTAGTCCCAAGCTGTCCAAGTTCCTAACTAGCTTGTGTTTACTGGATTTTAGAAAACGTTTGCGGTTGGCACTAGGAGCCATAAATCTGAATCATGGTACACTGTGTAATCCCAGCTATGGTTGTAGGATCAAGTCCTGATGGACTTAACCATGTGGGGAGAAATCACAAGGCAATGACTACTGGGAGAAAATACAGCCGGAGGAAATCTCAGCATGTAGGTTCTGGGTGAGTATGAACAGGAATAAAGGTAAAGATGGAGAATATGTCATGCCATAAAGGAAAGCAAGAAGTCAGAGAGAATTCAGTTAAAGGGCACAGGCTGTGAAAGGGAAACAGAAGAACAGAAGAAAAAGGGAAGCTTGAAGAATATGACAAAGAGGGAAGAACGTGGCAGAGGGTAAGAGGGAAGTTCTTATGGCAGAATGGAAGGGAAGGATATAAGAGGGAGAGGAAAAAGAGCAGTAGAGTGGTAGAAGGGAAAGACAAGGCTGCTGGCCGTCTGACTTCCCTTATAAAGTGGGAAAAACTTTATGGGAAAAGTTGTTATGAAGGGGAGACAAAAAGCATGAAACATCCATAAGCAACATCCATTTCCCCTTGCATGTATCCATGCCTTCTCACCGGCTTGCAGAGAGTGATTTTTCTCTCAACATCAGAGCCCTCCAGGATGCCCTGCTGTTGCCCTGGTTGCTCCCAGCCCTCCCCACTAGGACTCGTCTTCACAGCTTCCATCCCGTGCCAGGACAGTGCCCTCGAGTTTGTGGCCAGCTCCTGTCCTTTGGGTTTCAGAAGTCATTTTCAGACTGGACCACATTCTTGAAATCTGCCCTTCAGAGCAAATATAATCCCAGATCTATCTTAAAGGTCAAGTCCTCCAGGTTTTACACGGTTTTGACTCATCCGCACCTTCCAGAGATTTCAAAAAGCCTTTAGCCTAGATAAGGAAGGGCAGGACTGGGTCCACAGATTTCCAATATGAAAAGTGACTTCACTTTCAGATAGCTTTACTGTACCTGTTTTAAGGTTTCACTGTTCTATTTCTCTCATTGAAATACATGGAAGGATCTGTACATCAAATACATAAAAGATTTGACTTTTAATTCCTACCATGTATTTTGGTAAGAGGAATTAAATGTCAAAACACAAAAGCAATTATACACTTAATGGTAAAAAACATATAATCAAGTCATTTTTTTATTTTCAAATTGCGGGGATTGAAATAAAAGGGCAAGAGGGTCTTACTTTGACATTATACGAGATGGAAAGGCACATTTGTATCCTTTTGTACCTTTTACAAAATGAATACTCCTGTAATCAGACCCATTCATTTTGAAAAGGAGATTGTGCTTTAGATCTATGGCATATTTGCGAGGGTGTTGAGAAAGTATCTAAGTAAAATGTGCCATAGGAAATCAACTCTGGGCAAATGCAGTTATTCTTCATGATGATATACAACTAGTTTGGCATAACGCTTGGGGTGAAACAAAGCCTGCTGGTACGGGAGAGTCATCGCTGCATATTTTACCCACCATTACTCCAGCAAAGTTGGCAACATTTTCTAGCTCAGGAAGTCCCTGAGCTATGAACTTCTGGGGGCTGGGAGAGTGATGTGGGGCACTCAGTTGTGAGACTTCCTTCTTCTCTTCTCTTCTCTAGCCAGCTGAGGATGGCCACTGTTGGGTTTAAGACACACGTTCTTATATCTACCTTCGTCTGAACATTTTTTATGTTCCTTTGCTCTATGTACTCAGCAAATTTAAAGGGGGAAAAAAGGCATCCAGTCATGTTGTTGCCTCTATATTCTGTGCTATTAGAAACACTAATCCCTAGTGCAGTGAACCACTGCTCCTACAGTGAGCCTTTTAGGCACCTCTACTTTATATATTGGCAGCAGCATAGCACAGTGCATATGGCTGTTTGTCCCACAGACCTAGCAAATCAGTCATCCAGACTAGGTGCAGGAGACAGTGTGTCACAGCTCTCTCTGGCCTGAGCAGGTAGGTGGGTTTCCTTCCCAGATGTAAGGAAAGCAGCCTGGTCTAACATTTCTATATTGCAAGTCCTTATATAGCTGGAAAATAGGCTGAAGGGACAGAAGTGGACTGCTATGAGCTTAGTGACAACATAGCCCTGGGATGATGCTTTTCCACTTCTGCAACAGTTTATAAGGGTATAGAAGTCTTATTAGCAATAGACATTGCTACATTAATTCCATATGACAATTGTTTACACTCAGCATCAATCTCTGTGAACCACTGGATCAAATTCATTTTTATTGCTGCAAAATCTATGAACATTTCTATGAGAAGCATACTAGATGCAAGGTGTGGGGCCATTTTTGCATCCCATGGATTAGTTTACCCAAATGACCACAGATTCTTGTGTCTGATTCCTACTCACAATGAGATTGCATTCCTGAATCTGTGAAAGAAAACCAAAAATTAGTATGAAGGTACCTACTATCTAAGTAAAGATATGCAGCTGAGTGCCTTTAACATAAGCTAGAAGACAGCTCCCAAAATACAAATCTGAAAACACAACCTAAAATGCCCCAGAAAAGAAATTGAACCTGAATTACCTATCAGCCTACAGTTTTGTAATTCTAAAAGGGAAATATTTCTGTGGAGTGCGGTGATTCTGTGTGTGCACAGAGAGATGGCACCCTGCTTAAAGCTTATCCAGGTAGGCAAGTTACAGGAAGGGTGCTTCTTCAGTGGAAGTACACGAGTAACCTCTTCCAGACTAAAAGTAGATTATATACTACAGAGTTGGGCCAACTAGGGTGCTATATTATTATAAGCTCTAATTCTTGACTTTTGATATTCAGTTTGACATATATATATATTTTTTTATAAATACTTTTGTGCTTTCACTCTGTCTTTTGTGTAATGGCAATATAACAATCTAAAAACCTAATAAATGTAAACACACATACAAACAAGTAAAAATAATCAGTTGAAGAAAGATGAGAACATCAGTCAGTTCACTTTTCGGAGATCTTGGAGCACTTCAGAGGCAAATGTGTCTACAGAGTTCTTAAAAAATAATAGAAGATTTTTAGCGAATATTTTGTATGTATATTTTATGCCTAAGAATTAATAAAACATCTATTTTGCATGCCAATGCACTATTACATATCTATATTTAGCTTTCACGTTTAGTGGGTGTTATCTGCTAATGTGTATTTCAGGGAAGTTTGGAAATCTAATGTTAAAACATGGTATTTTTCACCTTCTGAAAAGAATGGGATTTTGATAACAAAAGAAGCAAAAAAGACAACCTGCTAAATGGTACTTACTGATAAAGAGGATTCTCTCTACCAGGGAGAAAGAGCCATCAAACTTTTAAATCCTACTTGCACTACTTGCAGGCTTGCATTTCTTAAAAAAAAATCAACCCCCCTCCCCCCCCCCCAAAAAAAGCACCTTTTTTTTTTTTTTTTGTACAAAATTTCATTTCTCTCAAATTCAGAGAACTGAGTTGAATCTCATCATGCTGAGTTTCTTCACAAGAGGAACGTAATGCTTAGTGTAGGAAGTCCCTGAAAACATATTTTATGATCGACATTTTCTGTCACCCTTTGCCACCGTGGCATACATTTTCCTGTCACATAATATACGGTAATTATATGGATTTTCCTCTTTCCAAATCAGAGGAATGTTTCCTTACTTGAATGGAGGGGCCATAGACTACTAGTCAACCTAAAAATCCTGTTAGCATTACATCTCCGCACAAATAAAGAATTTGGATCAGTGCCTTGTTAGATCACCTCTATTTCTAGCTTGCTGAGTAAAAAGAGCATTTTTTACAGCCTAGTTTGATAAGTAAAAGGTGTCTTTCTCACCTGCTTGCACTCTGAATTGTCACTATCATGCTTTGTTCCTTTGCATGCAGCTGTTGTCAGCTTCGGAGTCACAGAACCACTTGCAGGAACGGCTCGGGAGAGTTTTGGAAGAAAGGAGAGGGAAAAAAGGAGCTGCATTTTTATTTAACAGAAGAAGGAGAACATAAAGAAAAGAAAGGTGTTCTCAAGAATGTAGCCCGCAGCCTTGTCAGGTAGCATTTCTTCAGATGTTTTTTTTTCTCCTCTTTCCCACCCCAAGATATCTCTTCATCATTTTTTTAAACATCTCTTCTGGGACAGGGACATGAAAGTGAATTGTGGGTCAAAGGCAAGAATTAGGGGTTGCCGAGGCTGCTTTCTGATGGCTTTACTTTATCTCTGTGTCCAAGCTTTTGCCAGTCAGCAGGTACCACGGGTTATCCATTCCAGTCACATCATTTTCTGCTTGATGACAAGCATCACACCTTCATCCATCACATTTACATTTCAAACTGCCATGCTGCTCTATTGATTAATTATTTAGCAGCTCTTGGCCACTTGTGTTTCTGCGCTCACGTTTCACAGGGAAGGTCCATTCTTTTTATTTGTGTGCAGTTTTGTAAAACAGAAAAAGTATGTAAAGCCTTTAACACACATACCCCCATGTGTGCATGCTACTATGTGCACATGCATATGTGTGTGCATATTTACGTGTGTGCATGTGTGCACACCAGTACAATTAAGTACACACAAGGAGCAGGAGCAGGTAAGCTGATCAATAAGCACATGCTCACACTGATAATAGATTTCTGAGTTTTCAGAGCCCCAAACAGCCGATCAATGAGACCTTGCAGGTGTGCTGAAGCTGGGAATTGTATCAGCTACACCATGTTCCCTGCAGACCAGTGGGAAGCTCACACATCATCCTCTGGGCTCTGTCACTCAGAACAAAAACAGGTGAAAGGCTTTTGCATGTGCTTGATAATATTTACATTACTTCTACATCACAAACAGGAAAGGGTAGCCTCTAAGCAGGAATCAGGGGGATCTGGTTCTTCCTAAGTCTCTGCTTGCCCAAGCAAATCACTTCATTCTTCTTTTCCTCAATTTTTTTTTTTTTTTTTTTTTTTTTTTTTTTTTTTTTGTGAAATGGAAATCCAGTGGTATCTGGAAAATAAATCCACTACTCTGATGAGAAAGCTGGCTACCCTAAGAGGTAAGTGGTTTTGTGACCATGTGGATAGATGGCTATCTGCTAACTCTCATTATTTATTTCTCTGCATTAATTTCTTCCAATTTAATAATATAAATATATATATATGTGTATATATTTAAGTGGGTATTTATAAGGTAAGATTCTAGGGTGAAGAAAAGAATCTGTGAGATAATCTGTTCCTGGAGTAGTGTTATCATTATCACTTGGTGATACTGTCTCTTTGTCTCTCACAACTAGTTCTCCACACGTCTCTTTGATATTCATAACTGCTTGCACAAAGATAGGTGTTTTTGGAAGCAACACCTTCAAGAAAGATACAAGATGAAGTAGGCAGTCATGTGTTCAATAAAGATCTTGAAAAATATCTTGACCAAAAAAATCTTGAAAAAATGGCCACAAATTGCACCTGGAGAGATTTAGATTAGCGATCAGGAAAATCTTCTTCTCTCAAAATGTGGTCAGGCACTGGAATGGCCTGCCCAGGGAGGTGGTGGAGTCACCGTCCCTGGCGGTGTTCAAGAAGTGCCCGGACAAGGTGCTATGAGACACGATTTAATAGCTTAGTGGGTAGTATTGGTGATAGGAGGACGGTTGGACTAGATGATCTTGTAGGTCTTTTCCAACCTTGTGTTTCTATGATTTTTTCTATGATTTTCTATCTTCTGATGTTCATGACTTCGTGTATTTACATTGGAGCTGGAAGAGAGGTCCTCTTGCATTTTAATATAAAGACAAGCACTTGGATCTGTTTTTAAATTTTCTACTGTTTTTATTTGTTACAAATTTGTTATGGATATAAACCAACAAATATAAACAGGGTGATTCTTTTCTTCAGCTATTCATTTTCAATAATTTCTGAGTTATGCAAAGCCTATTAAAATCAAAGGGAGTATGTACGTTAACTTAATAGGCTCTGTATGAGACCCTTGAAGAGGAGGGACCACATGGTCCTTATTGCTACATCTCTTGCATTTCCGTCATTGTCCTCCAAATTATAAAAGAAAATGTAATACTACTGACTTTTTTTAATGGATGGGATTTGTGCCAGTGCTGAGCTCATTGTTTGAATCTTGTTAGGTTGGGGTTGGTCAACATTTTTTTTTCCTGTCAAAATTACTTGGTTTATTATAAAGTACATTGGGAACTTGTACAAGACAAATGAATATTCTATTTATATGTTTACAACAAAATATTACAGTGTTCACAGAATCACATATAATACACTAAGCAAATGGTTTTATTAATGATGTTAATAAAATATTTAACACAAAGGGAAAAACTGGCTCAATTCTATGGAGAGAACTGGAGGAAAAAATGTCAGTTGTGTCTCAGACCTCACCTGTGGTGGAGGATTTGGGTGTTTGGTCAAATATAATCTCCACCTCTGACCTCAGTTAAAGGAAATATTAAATAAATAAAAAAATAAATATATATATATGTCACTTTTTCCCCTGTTTACTTCTCCTCCTTCCTCTTTTAGTCCCTGTCTGTCTCTATTATTATTTGTTTAAAGAAACAAACTTACATGAAATGCAAATTCATTTTTTTTTCCTCCCAATGCTTTCCAAGCCTCTCCCACTTCTAGTATTTAATACCAGCACTTAGCACTGATAAAGTCCATTTTATGATGACAGACTTGATATCACTCTGATGATACAACTCATGTCTATATCAGTCCATCACAGTCAGGCCTGAAGAAAGGTAAGATATGTTGCTGGCTCCTGGATCAAGTGCTTTCCCTTGCCTTGGGTAAACAAAGGACTGGAAGACAGAGCAGCTATTCCAGACATTGCTCATGTCTTCTACAAAGTAGCAGTCTTGTACACCACCTAAGTGAGTGGAAACTTAAGCATAATAAAGAAGGCCAGTCAATCCCAGCTAGTGAAGGAATCACTGTTTGTACTCTAGTATGTAAGGAAGGAAACGTAGCATGGACATCCATGGAGAGGAATCGCAGCAATGGATGGTCCTGTCTGTAACAAGTCCTGGCCTCTCAGTTTCCAGTATTGTATAAAAATACAGAGACAAAGCTATTTATTTCTGCCTGTTATCCCAAGTTGTTTACACTGAAGTAACTTCTGCATGTGAAATGTCATGGAGACTGTACTGAATTATAATCACAATAATTAAAACTTCAAGTAATCTGAAAATCAGCACTTTCATGGTTAAACAAAGGTGATGATATCTTTTATCTCTACAATTAGTGAAATGGTTTTTAATGTAAACCTCATAACTCAGAAAGATGCTGCAATTCTAATGCCCAAATCCGTTTTAAGTTCAAAAGTGAAGGACAGAAGGTGTACCTATAACTTTTAAAACACAGTGGTTTCTCTCATACAAGTAACTTCAATAGAAAAATATCAATGCTAATATTGAGGCAATACATGATAAGATCAAGAACGTTATTATCTGGACCTGTCCACAACACTGTTCCACAGTAAAGACCTGAAATTAAGACGACCAAATTAAGCTCCTTCTTTAGTATCATCATCATGTGGTGTCTGAGAAGGTATTTTACATGAATTTTCCTTAAAAAAAAAAAAAAATCCTTTGAAATACCCTTTCTTTGTAGAATAATGGTGTTTTTCTCTTACATACCTATTCACTCATTGATCCTAAATTGGGACCTAATACAGTGTCATAGACAATAATGCCAGCAAAGCTGTTCACACTTCTCTTTGTTTTTGCTTGCTTCATCTCTCCACATTCACAGTTAACAAGCTTGTTCTGTAGAAAGAACATAAACACAGTAATTAGTTCACCATAGGTGTATTTAATTTGTATTGTCACAAATAAAAAGAAAAAAAATAACACTTCATTTTTTTGGGGGCTTAATGAGATCAGGAAAGTATTTTCATAATTGAAAATAAAAATTCTTTTAAATAAGATCTTTTATTAGGAAGTGAGAACATTATAAAGTAGGCACCTTCCAGAGAACTGTTCTTTAAAATAGCAAACATGATAATAAACAAAACAAATTATGAGTAGACTCCTTACCATATAAAGCTTAAAATATATAAACATAATAATTGTGAGTACTTGACAGAGTTACACAAGCTCTAATTCTAAGCCATGCTATTTCTGACTGCATAAATACTAGCCAGCACATCCTCTACTGCCAGTAATAAGAAAAGTCCTTATAAATCAATGACATAAGAGAGAAAAAAAGAAAAAACAGAAAACCCACAGCTAGAGCAACAGGTGGTTCTTCACCTTATCTACAGATACAGCATTCCTTTGCCATTTCAACAAGGAGTGGATGCTGAGAGGGTGGTCAGTCACACCATCAAAATTAGCTGTTTGTCACTTGGTAACTAGAGTTCTTTGAAGATGAACATCCACGTCTGATTTTGCAGTCTTTTTCTGCAATAAAATTATTGTTAGTTGTTGCAATATAAACATCAGAGAAGAAGAATGCTATATCTTCTGCCCAAGCCTGGTTGTTTAGTCAACAGTGAGAGCCAGTACTGTGTTTTCCAGACGAATTCAAAAGGCAAATAAATAAACAAATAACCAAACCATGAAATGGCAAGTAATAGATCAAGCTAGCAGTATAGTGTTATTGTCCATGGAGAACATTCTTTTCTGACTTGCCAGCACACGGAGCACTTGCTTGTACTTTATTAGCCGAGCAGGACTCACTTCTGCATTCCCAGTGCACTCAGAAGTCCCAGGAATACAGGACTGGTCCCATCAATTATGGTAATCGTGTTAACAACTACTTTTCCCAGCCAAGTAGCACTATTTGTTAGGTGGTCACCTGCACCAGCAAATCCCATTGGTTGACCGTATGCAACACAAACCATTTCCTTTTATTGCCTCTATGTTTACTGTCCTATATATCTTAACTTCACTGACTGTCCTCTTGTCTATAAGGGATGTGACAGGAAAAAAAGGAGGTCATGACTCATGATTTAATTAATCACACCTAATTAATCACACTTTCAGGAGCTTTAAGTAGGTACAGTGTTAAGAAACAGACTTCCTTACTGTGCCTTTCACATGGTAACATTGATCCAGAGAGAAAGAAGAGTGCTCATATCCTTCAGGGGTCTAACTTCTGAGACATCGCTTTTCTGGAGAATCACTCCAAGGGTGTATGGAACACACAAATTTGGGAAGCAACCATCCCACAGGACTGCACTTTTCTAGTGTACTCCTGTCCTTTCTAGAGAAATGTTTAGAAAACATGCACAAGTTGATCTAGAGCTGCACAAAACCATAAGGACTGCTTGCATAGTCTATATTAATAGTAATCTGACTAAAATATACGAGCAATAATATGTCTTGGCTTGTAGGATGACTTCCTCCAAGATAAATATTATCTATTTACAGGTGGGGTTCTTTTTCATTTTGTCCAGAGTTTAACTGTGTCTTAAAGTGTGATGTCTGTATGTCCCCAACAGAGAGGGAGCATCCTGATTCAGATAGTGTGGTTAAAGGGTGGGGTGGCAATGATAAGGTTGATTTTCCTGGGACTGGACAGAGACTTGACCTGGATCATCCTCATAGTGTCCTCATATGTGAGGTTGTTAGATAAAGATTACTTTACAGCACAACTGCTATGACTGTGATAATGCTGCAAAACACAAGAACTGGATTTTTAATTTCTTTTGATCAAATACTGTCAACTTCACACTGACGAGAGAATTCCAGAGTGTTAGTCTCTCTTTCAGTAGCCCCTTTTGGAGATAAAGTTAGAAAGACTGGCACAACAGTTAACAGGGGTTTAAGGCACTTGGACCCAAGTTCCTCTTAGCTCTGGTTTACCTATTTCAAGAAAATTAGAGCTCTTCAAGGAGGAAAGTACTTAAAACCGTACTGGCTGAGGCAAATCACCTGTGGCATACAGGGTTGATTGGTTTGAAGTGAAAGCTCCTACACACCCATGGACAACACCTCAACCATCACACTACTGCCTTTTTTTGGGAAAACCTCTAGATGTAATTGCTTCATCTTGATGCAGAAGGGGAATATGTTGGAGTCTAGTATTCTAGTGGGGTGGGAGAACTTTTTTCCTCCTCAACTGGAAATGGGACTGAGCTTGAGCTGAATTTTACTTTCAAAGCAGTGATCAGTAAGATAGTGACTTGATGTCTGGTGGTTATCTTGATTCGGTAGTACAGTGGAAAATAATTTGTACTTCAAGTAAATTAATAACACAGATACAGCTAAGCAAAAAAATCCTACGGGAGAAGTAACTGCATACAACTTTTAGTCTAAGGATTATCTGCCATTAAAGAAGGTTACCCTTGCTAGATTGAGAACTGATTGCAAGACCTTTTTGTCTCTTCTTTACTTCAATCAATAATTTTTAGGGTTCAAAATAATCAGAGTGCAATAATTCCTCCACAGGCACAGTCATACAGTGATGAATTACATAGCCCAGTCTGCACGTGTGAAAGAATAAAGACAAATTTTGAGCAAAGCTTACTAAATTAAAGCAAAATATGTCTCTGCAACTGACAGATATGTGTCTTTGGTGCTTTGCAAAGCTTAATACTTAATGGGAATAAACTTTGGTAGCAAAACAGACTTGAAAAAAACAAAAAAACAAACTATCCCCAAACTCAGTGGAGTGTGCTGTGTGTTTCTTTAAATAGTATGAAAATTGGATTTGACTAGACTTGCTCAAATCAGACCTGTTATCAACAACACAGTGTCTCAGGAGACCAACATTTGTCCAGTTAGGGCTTCCTTCATTAATCGTCCAGCATCAAGCAAGCCAAATCCAAATCTGTGGAGAAAAAGCAATTAGATATTTTAAGCAGTGATAAGAACACCACAAATAATCAATTTCTATGGCATTAGCAGCTACCTGGCCCAGCAAAAGTCTATAAAAGCTAGAATTTATTGCAGAACACCAGACAGCTTACAGAGCATTGATTCGTAGTAGTATGCATAGATTGCTGGATTTAAAGAGAAATCCCTAATGGTTCTTTTTTTTTTTTTTTTTTCCCTTTAAAGGGAAAACAAGGATAAGGTGTTCATAAGGCCAAACTATAGCAAAACAAATGTCTAACAACTGCTGGACAGCAATCATACGCAATCTAATGCATAAAGCTCATAAAAGAAGAATAGCTAAATATTATAGATTTAGACAAATATTAATGTTACTTATTTTTAAGATATCTATTGCACCTTAAAAAACAACAGACTAGAAATAAGTTTTGCATTTGTTCAGGGCGGAGATCTTTAGGCTTTAAGGCCTTCTATTCTACCACAACAAGCTCATACTAGAGTATCTTAACTGTATTGTCCTTTGCGATTTTTAACTACTTAAAACAGGCAATGCAAAATATAACAAACAAAACCTTATTGTCTGTAGCTGACAACACACAATTTGGAAAAACAATATTTCACAGTATTCCCAGGAGGCAGTTCCTGTGTGTAGACATTGTAACTTATCTTTCCATCTGAACTGAAATACATCCAAACTCAGATTTCTAGCCCGACACTGAAAGAGACTTCTTGTTTGACCTCCCATGCACATACACTAGAATGTTTCCCCAGAAGCTGGATTAAATCTTGTCTTTCAGAAAGGTGTCTAATCTCATTTTAAAGACTCCAAGCTATGGTAAGTCCACCTCCTCCCTGGGTAAGCTCTTCCAATGTTGAATTACCCTTACTGCTAGGAAATGGTGTCTTATTTCAAGGTTGAATTTGTCTAACTTAGCATTCAAATACTGAAAAAGCAGTGTTTGAGAGAGAGCAAATATAAGTGACATGATACTTTTTATACTAATCCTAAATCAAAAGATTATGGAAATACAGAAAACATGACAACTAAAGCTCTAGTCTGGCAAACATTTATGCAAGGGAGTAGCTTTCTGCATAGGAGATACTTTCTTTCAGTTCAGCAAGCCTACACGTGTAAAGTTACACCAGGGCTTCAAACAGAATTTTAAAAAAGGCATTTGGAATGACTTTTACTGAGAATAATATTACGGATTAATTAATAAAGACAACCTTCCTCCACTTCTGTCCCCACTCTGAGAAGCCTTTGAGGTGGGATACCTTAAATTACTACTAGGAGAAGAAAAAGTGAGAAAACCTGCTATTGCAGAAATCTGATTGCTGCCATAGGGGGACGATCGCTGAAATCCCAACACCACCCGAGGGGGAAGAAAAAAAAAAAAAGGAAACGAAGGAAAAAAGGAGAGTTGTCAAGATAATTAAAACTTTGCAACAATTCAGTAGTGGTGCTGATAAAAACAGCACTGCTGGCTGAATGCAAATAAGATGGTAAAGGCCCTGTTTGGATTATGGTAATTACTCAGTCTGAAGTTAGCTCCAGCCACACGCACATATGAGCACACACATACACACGCAGCAGTGGAGTGGAACCTGACAACTCGGCTTGGCATGTGATCACAAAATTCCCTGGCACACTCTCAGGATGCCATGTGGAGCTATTTGTACAGTGAGGTGCAGGACTCAGCGGCGCAGGAAATACCAGCGGAAGCACCGCTGACCTGCCTGGCCTTCAGCAAGAGGCTGCTCCCATACTTATCACTGGCCTGGATTCAAAAGTGATCTCTGGAGAAGGCAAATCAATTGAACACATGTTTGGTCTAAAAATGTCATTTTGGAATATACTGAGATATTTCCTTACATTTGACCACTTTGTTTGCCCCAAAGATTTGTCAAGTGCAATTGAATGCATACACATCACAATGCGCACTGGTGCCAGAACAAAATAATTTCAATGTGTCCTTTAGTACTCCGATAAAATGCAGGCAGTCAGTGTTGAAACAAGATGCCCTGTGAAAGTCTTGTGCACGCTGGCATTCTGTGTTTCTTCCAGGAACTTGTTTCTTTAAAATTTGGGATCGGTCCAAATGAGCAGATTTTGTGTAAGAATGAAGAAAGGGACCAGCTCAACCTCTCCCCGTGCCTTCTAGACGGAGGAGTTGCGGCAGGCTAATTTATGTGATGAAAAATCATTAAAGAAATTACAATTTCAAACTGATTCCTAAACAATAAAGCCTTTATGAGGACAATATCGTTACAAATAACCCTATTAATCTGTTGATTCAGCTTTAGAGCCAATTCTGATATATGACAAAGATGTGTTTCTTCAACAATTTTCACAAGTTAATATTAAATAATATTGGCACACACATCACTTTTATAGCTAAGTTCTTTGATTTGCTCACCCTGCACAATCTCTACATCTGTGTGTTTTATGACCTACCCATCATGGGAGAAGCTCCCATTAGCACCGGCACATAGTGGAAGAGAAGTGAACTTTGCAATAAGCCCTCCCATCCTCATTCTGGTTTTGGTTAGTGCTCAAAAGGCTGTTTTGAGCAGATCAGAATACGCACAGCCTGATCAGCACAGCTGAAAGCGCATCCGTACTGTGAAGGGCAAGCTTCCCTGCCTGGCATGTTCAAAGTCTGCAAAGACTATATCAAATCCAGATTTATATATGACTGCAGATGCTGAGATGCAGTCCTCTGACCAGCGGGTTCCTTAGGGAAGGCACCCATGGCCCTCCAGTCCCTCCCCCTACCACCACCGTCGTCCGCCACCCTTTTCCTCTTTCTCTCTCCTTTCATCGACCCAGCATGGTTGCTATAACACAAACACGCACTCACAAGTGCATCTGCCTTGAAGCACTGTGAGGTACTTGGGTTGCTGTACTTCAGCTGAGACACAAATTAGGTGTATTTTGACTAGCTGTATGATCCTTTTTTTTTTTTTTTTTTTTTTTTTTTCCCCAAGGAATGCTATCTTAAAAAATTACCCTGACAGGTCAAAAATCAAAATTACGTGATGTGTCTTCTGAACTTATCCTGGTGATGTTTACACAATATTTTCTCTGAGATTTTATCCTGATGAAAACAAAAAAAGTATAAAAGGAAAAAAAAAGACTATTAAAATTCACGAAGATCTCAACTCTTACAAGTCACCTGACACTATTCATCCAAGACTAGTGATTGTATAACAGAGCAGAAACAACTGGATGCAAACAAGTAATTTCAGCCTAGAGATTCAGTTTGATGGGGTTATCATGGAAAGGGCAGTCAATACAAATTTCACACATGACCTTAGCATCATCCTTTTCACTTTCCTGTATTTTACACATATTTAATCACTTGAGGTTATAGTTAAAGAGATGCAAAAGTTGGGATATGATCCTAAAGGAATCAAGAATATTAAGCAGTTCAGAAATGGAACAGTGTTACTTTGCTGCAAATATGAACATTTATGAAGTATATAATAATACATTATAAAGGGAATTAAAAAAAATCCATAAAAGATTACTAGATGTAAAAGAAAGTCTGATGAAAATGCACATTTATTAGTTCATATTAGACAAAAAAAAGCACTTTATAGCTGTATAGCATTACTATTGTGATAGATACAGTATTCGTACCAAAATGCTCAGTTCTTCTCACTACTGAGAGATATGGGATTAAGTGACTTAAAATTGAGGAATAACGATAAGACTTAAAAGAAGAATTGAGGACCCACAAGATCTTGAATTTTTGTATTATATATACATTTTGAGAATGAATAATAAGTTTCTGGACCCTTTAGTGTTTTGTACTGCATGGATTTTTTTATTTTATTAGTGTGGACAAGTAAATTTTATTTGATAGCTTGTTGTATTTAAAGACAGTGTAAAACTCTCATTGCAAACAGTTGTTTACAGTGCGCTTTTCAGCACAAAGCTGTTTTAAAGCTCAATTGTGCATTTTGCAGATAAAGTGGGAAAACTAACTGAAGGCTGTATTGTAAGCAGTGGTTGCCGTGGAAACCCCAGTTTCAAGAGCTGGTTCTCCATTACCACTTAATTTAGGCTTCCTAATTGCATTCCACTAAATCGGTAGCGACAATATCTGCAGAGCAAAACTGCATGCCCAGTCTAGCGCAAACCTCTTTGAAACAGGCTTTTTGAAAGCCAGGAGCTATAAAAACTCAGCATGACGTGGAGCATATGAGAAACCTGTAGTTCAAATGTACTGCTGCTTGCTTTCTCATCCTTAGTAACTTCAGTGCGCTCCACACCAATCTATTAGTTCAGTCTACCTTAAAGATCATAAAGCTCTGCCATGTGGAAACTCATCTGTCCACCAACACATCGGTGCAAAATAGATTTAATTGTACTGCCGACCCAGTATCATGTCCATCTTATTTTACTACACACCAGCAGGTAGCCGGTGCAGAGCCTTACTTTCCTTGAACTGCCCTTGCTCCATAATATGAGGAGAACAATACTTTCTCAGTTTAAATCATTTGCCACTGTTCAGCTGTGCAGTGAGCTAGACCGCCCATATGTGACCTAAAGAGAGCCTTGTCAGAACCACTAGACATAAAAGCATTCCAATTATCGACCACACTGCTTTAATAGAGGAGGCAACTAATATGATAGTGTAAGTGATTCTGCCACTGAGAAGCTCTTCGTCACTGTCAGATTAACACTTGAGTTAAACTCTTGTAAATCAGTCACATTATGCCGTCGGTTGAGAAATAAACACAGACCTATTATGCTTAGAATTCCAGAGGGCTCTCCCCGCAATAGGAGTTATGCAGGATGCCCTATTAATCTGAATTTTGTCATGTTTATTATTTTGCAATTACTAATGTGGGTAATGTTGGAAAGATTTAAGTTGGCTATGATTAGATTCTGAAATGGATGTACATGCCTAGAAAAACCTTCTGTGGGGGAAAAGGAGAGAGAGGGGGAGAAGAGGAGAGGAAACAGCTTACATGTAACTTCTGACTGAAAAAAGCCAGCAGACCACCAATTTAATTAAATCCCATAACACTTTTTTTTTTTTTTTTTTTTTTTAAGCAAAGAGCGTTTAAAAGCAAAATACTTCAGTGTCTTCAAGCACAAGACCTCCCACAAGCTCGCAGCGAAGTGCACCTCCTAACCACTAATGTGGTTGCATTTCAGCCTTCTAATATGTATCAAATGAATGCTGAAGTTGAAAATAATAAGTAAACAACTACTCTTTCAACATTTCCTTCCCTCCACAGTATTATTAAATGGTGGCAAAATACCTTTATGTCATGTATTATCAGCTCATCATCAGCTTTTTTTTTTTTTCCTTTTTTTTTCCCCCCCATTTCTGCAGATTTTCTCACATTTTTGAATTGTTTTCTGCACTCCCCAAGCTGGCTTGAAACCAAAATGAACACACCTTTATTTTTGATATTTGGGTTTTGGACGTGAGAGAATGGACAGATGAAGATTGTTAACACAGGCTGTGGCTTCATTTTTAGTGTCTCAGCTTTGTGTGTTTAACAGAGCCCTTTCAGATGGTTACTGATGCTGTGAGAGAAGGAGACAGGGCCAGTGACTAGAAGACCGTCTGTTGAGTTTCCTTGGTCCCACGTTGCTTTAGCTGGACCGATAACTCCACAAGTTTACCAGATGGCTCCTTTTTCAGTTTATATTTAGATTTAGATTCAGAATTTAGGAGCCTTATCTAGAACCAAGGTAGAGTCTCCAGGCAAAAATAAATACAGATCTTTCTAATAACTTTGGTCTGAGCTGATATGCCAGTGTGTCCCAGGGCAGAAGCAGCAGCTACAAGGAGATTTGGGGCTAAACACCCTTCTCACATCTTTCATCATCATCTTTCTCCAGAAAAGTAGGGAAACAAGCCTTTGTGTCACTTTTCTTCTGTCTATGTTTCTGAAAAGCTCTTCTGGGAAGACAGGGAGAGGAGATAAAGTATTGGGATAGATGGGGACAATTATGCTAAAATTCTGCAGAAGAAGAGGTGTAAAGTTAATGGGGTTGGAAACCACATTAATTTTCATATCTCACTCTGCTCTTCCAAAGACCTTTAAAAAGGGGCAGTGGCAGAAGCCAAGGAAAGGCCAGTAAAATCATATTGTAACCTGAGGAAAGCCAGAAAGGACATTTTTTCTGCTTTGTCTATTTTCTAGGGCAGCCTGTCTTTTAGTCACTACATGAGGCCCTGTTAAGCCTTTGTGGGAATTTGAGGGAGGAAGCCCTTCACCCCTTGCCTCAGATGAAATGATTTGGGACAGAACTTGATCAAAAGTTACCCTGGGCATTTGCATCAGGTGGCTTCTTTCATAGAGTAGATCTATAAGAAGAGACTGTAGGCATGCATTGTCCTTTCACCAGTTTCTACAGTTGGGGGTAAAATGTTCATTTATTTATTTTAAAATAAATAAATAAATAATTGCCCATAAGAGACACATAACATTGGAGAAAAATTATGTTTTCCAGTTTATGTAATTCATGTCCTAGAAAACAACAAAGAAAATTTAAAAAGCTCTCAAGAGACAATGGGCTCTATTCTGTCCTCACATGCATGGCTTAGTTATAAGTGGGCTTAGAGCCAGCTGCTGTGCTCAGCCACACACGTGCAATTTCCTCTGACTTAAACAGAGCATATATTTTTATGGGCAGAATCTGGCCTTTTTGTGTATGGGAATTAATTATTATGATTTATTTATTGTTTGTATGGTATTATACGGACCAGGGCTCCATTGTTTTGCATCTTGGGAAACAATGCCCTGTATTCTGTCCACTGCAGAGATTATGGTTCAGGAGAGCCAGCAGCATGTCTTTGGTGTGAGCAGTCTAACTATTGGTCCTGCACACAGTAATCTTTTCCAATGTTAAAGAAGCATACATAAATTTTAGCAACCTAGAAAATAGTTGACTTTCTTAATGTGAATTATCCATCACCTGCAGTTCTCCCTGGGCTCTGACTCAGACTTAGGAGAAGGCTTAGATAGCTGACAAATCCCGTGTCCTTTTCCCATTCCTCCTTGCCCCCATCCTGACAGTACTTGCCACCCCAGGTTCACCAAACAGTACAGTCTTCATCCTTAAAACTGATTTACCCTGGGCAGGTATTTGATCTTGTTTCAAGCACCTGCTTTTAACAGGATATACACACAGCTGGATCCAGCTTCCACCCATATGCAGTTTTCTTTGACTTGAATATATATTTTTGTGGGCACAGCCTGTCCTTTTGAGGTATGGCTCTAGACAGGCACGGGAGCCCAGCTGGCTCACTTTGCTCAGGGTTTGTAAGTATCTTTGTAGAGGGAGGAAAGGGGGAGGAACTTGAAGGATCAGAAGCCAGTGGCCTTTCTGTTCTGTTGAGGGAACATACGCAACATCTGACACAGCACTGAAAACAGTAGGAGGGTGTTGTTATGTAGGAACTGCACAAATAATCTCTTCCTTTGAATGAATCTCTGTATCAACCATTAAGTTGGACAGGGCTTGAGCAACCTGCTCTAGTGAAAGTTGTCCTCGCCCATGCCAGGGGGGCTGTAGTAGATGGTCTTTAAAGGTCTCTTCCAACCCCAATCAGTCTATGATTCTAGATTCTATGCAGTGCTTTGTTATTAGGGATTGGAATAGTGCAAGCAGCCCTACGGCACGTATGAAACCACAGGGACTTAGGGACTTACCCACACTCCTGGATGGGGATGGAAGACTGGGGGCAAGGCAGAGGGCTTTAAGTCATCAGAAAAGATCCAAAACAGCATGTTCAGTCTCCTCTGTATGTTGCATGGCTGTCTGCACACCAGCAAAGTGTGGCTAGGGTTCTGCAGGTCTGGGAGGAAAGGGTTTCAGGGCAGGGAGCAGAGCCAGATGGGCTGCTCTCTGTTCCTTGCCACCTCTGGCACCTTTCCCAGTGGAAGTCAGAGAAGGAATAAACACACAGAGAAGTGGTGCAGCTCCAACTCCCCAAGAGGAAATCAACATTTTTTCAAGCTATATGATTCTTGTTTGTAGCTACGTGACACATTATTTAATGACTGTGAAATACTGCATTGTTCTGATTTTGAAGATGCATACATCTTTGGAGGACCACTCTCATTTTTCTAAATGCTTTTTAAATGCAACATTTACAAACACCTTCATTTTCTTGTTGTTGCTGACTTGTTCATTGACATTTTAAGCTAAACAGCATATGGCTTATAGCTTTGTACAAGCAATTGTACACAATTCATACATTTTCTGGAATTAAAAATCCTTGAAAACATGATGACAATTTTCAGAACTATAGATTTATTCTTAAACCTAGGGTTTAAGAACCCGTGAGGTCTATTCTTCATTTTTACAGATTTTTCCAAGTGATCTAAAACAAGTTGCTCAGGGCATCCCAATTTCCTAGCTGCAAAATAACAGTAACAACACAGGTGGATATTTAGATGTTTAATTCCCAGATGTGTTCAATGTACTTTGTGGTCTTTGGATCTAGGGTATTGCTGGAATGTAAGGTATTAATTATTGTTATCAACATCTAAAACATCTCTTGCTGAAGATTTAAATCAGCTTCCCCTGGAAAAGTAGGAAATAGGATTTAAAAGGACCTCCTGAATCAAGTTCAAGGCCCAGCTTTTGCTGTCATCCACACATCACATAATTGGTTTCATGAAGTGCTCAAGTTTCACATTGGGACCAGCTAAGTTTCTTGCTCCCCCTGCTTCTGTTGGAGGGCTGCTCCAGGATTTTGTTCCAGTACTTCCTCCTAATTTCCTGTTTAAGTTTATTCATGGCCATCTTATAACCATTTACTCTTATGTCAACATTATCCTTTAAATAGCTCTTCTGCCTCCTTGTATATTTATAGACAACAATTATGTTCTCTCTCAGCCTTGGTTTTGTTCATGTGAATAAGTGAAATACTTCTACTCTTCCTTATCAGATATCGTTTCCTCCTCATCCCAATACACCTTCTTTGAGCTTGTCCCACTTTGATTTTATTTTCTCACACATTGGTGACTGAAGTTGTACATTGTTTGCCTGTACTTTGCCTAGAAAAATAACATTCAATGAAACAAAAAAAACCTAAACAAACAAAAAGAACCCAACACAATAATATTGCTAGATAACTCTCCCTCATCACACTTTTGTTTTATCTAAGGCTCATAGCCATATTTCATTAACAGAAAGTGTTAAATATGGAAAAATCTATATTTTTCACAGGGGTTGGTGTTGGAGTCCATCCTCTTTAATATCTTTATTGATGATTTGGATGTGGGAATTGAGTGCACCTTCAGTAAGTTTGCTGATGACACCAAGCTGAGGGGAAGCGTTGATCTGCCAGAGGGTAGGAAGGCCCTGCAGATGGACATGGACAGGTTGGATTGATGGGTAGAGGCCAACGGGATGAGGTTCAACATGACTAAGTGCAGGGTCCTGCACTTTGGCCACAACAACCCATGCTACAGGCTTGGGGGAAAGTGGATGGAAAGCTGTGCAGAGGAAAAAGATCTGGGGGAGCTGACTGACGCTCACCTGAACATGAGCTGGCAGTGTGCCTAGGAGGCCAAGAAGGCCAACAGCATCCTGGCTTGTATCAGGAATAATGTAGCCAGCAGGATCAGGGAGGTGATCGTCCCCCTGTACTCTGCTCTGGTGAGGCTGCACCTCGAGTACTGTGTTCAGTTTTGGGCCCCTCACTACAAGAAAAAACATCAAGGCCCTGGAGCATGTCCAGAGAAGGGCTACAAAGCTGGTGAAGGGCCTGGAAGACAAGTCCTGTGAGGAGTGGCTGAGGGAACTGGGGTTGTTTGGAGAAGAGAAGGCTCAGGGGAGACATTATTGCTCTCTCCAGCTCTCTGAAAGGAAGGTGTGGGGAGCTGGGGGTTGTCTTCTTCTTGCAGATAACTAGGTGATAGGACTAGAGGCAATGGCCTCAAGTTGCACCAGGGGAGGTTCAGGCTGGAAATGAGGAGACATTTCTTCTCAGAAAGAATCTCAGGCATTGGAATGGGTTTCCCAGGGAAGTGGTGGCATCACCGTCCCTGGGGGTGTTTAAGGAAAGGTTGGACATGGTGCTTAGGAACATGGTTTAGTGGGCGACATTGGTTATACCAGATGGTTGGACCAGATGATCTTGGAGGTCTTTTCCAACTTTAATAATTCTATGATTCTATGACTCTATGACATTGTTTAAGTACATAAATTGTACCTCTTCTTTTAGTCAACCACCTAAACTACGTGTTTAAAACACCACTTCATTTTTTTTTTCTCGGACCTGAAGCTGAACTTCTGGCCCATTGCCTGGCCTTTCCCTCCCCTCCCCTCCCCTCCCCTCCCCTCCCCTCCCCTCCCCTCCCCTCCCCTCCCCTCCCCTTCCCTTCCCTTCCCTTCCCTTCCCTTCCCTTCCCTTCCCTTCCCTTCCCTTCCCTTCCCTTCCCTTCCCTTCCCTTCCCTTCCCTTCCCTTCCCTTCCCTTCCCTTCCCTTCCCTTCCCTTCCCTTCCCTTCCCTTCCCTTCCCTTCCCTTCCCTTCCCTTCCCTTCCCTTCCCTTCCCTTCCCTTCCCTTCCCTTCCCTTCCCTTCCCTTCAATATTGTTAGTTCTTCTTAGCTTTGTGTAATCAGCAAATTTAATTAATGCATAGTTTCTTTCCTGTACCATGGTTATTAATAAAAATATGACTATACAAAAAGACCAGTCCTGTGTAGGACTCCACTACTAATCTTGGTCCATCTTGGTAGGTCCTTTTTCAGCACAACCCCGTGGTCACCTCTTTTTCAGTCAGTTCCTTACAATTCTTCTAACTGATCTCTGTTTTCTCAGGTTTAAATAATACCCCTCCTCCCTGCAACTCACTATAACATGATTTATGGATGCCCACAGAGTTGAGATCTATTGTATTTCCTTTCTTAAGAAACAAACCACACCATTATTTATGAAAGAAAGTTATCTGGGCAGTATGACATGATCTATTTTTGGTACAAAACTGATGTATTTCACCACACCTCTCATTTCTTTCAAAATTCATTTTAAAATGTGGCTTGCAATGAGACAGTATTATGAATCTGAATACATGCTGCAACAATCGTACTTGGTACTATAATGGGTTAATCACTGCAGTGCAGGAGGCTGATAGGGAGCCACAAGAAGGTGAATGCCTTAATGAGGAGCTGGTAAGAAGCCCTGGGGCATGGAATAGGGGCTAATATAAAGGGAAAAAGAAAAAAATACAAAAAAAAACACTACCAAAAAAAAAAAAACCAACAAAAAACACAGAGTAGTATAGAAACCTGAATAACACAAATAAAGATACATTTACTCTTTACTCATTTATGCTGCAATTACTGTCTTGCATGAACAACAGGCCTTGCACAATAACCATCTAGAAAAAACTCTGAAACACTCAAGTAACTCCATGATATTACCGTGTCCATGGGATATTTCTGTCCTAGACTTAATTTTCCATGTTTTAAGGTTTCACTGGCTGTCCCTACTATGTTTCTAAGAACAATGGTGAGCTCTCAATTAAACTGAAAATACAGACTAAAAATTACACAGTGGAGCATTACTTAGATTGGTGGACTTAGTGTTCTTTTAGCCAATACTTTTGATTTCTGGGGATGCATTTCGTTTCCAGGCTCCATTATTTTAAAATAGTAATTTCTGAAATATGTCAAGTTCATTTGAACTGAAGAGAGTCCAGAAGTATTTGAAAGAACTATCTCTAACACATGGTTCAGAATAGATCCCCTGCAAATGTGCATTATGCAATGACACTGATCAACTTCACAAGATGTTAAGGTTTTCAGGTAAGACTACATTCGGTTACAATCTCAGAAGGGTCAGTAACATCTCAAATGTATTATTTGTCTTAGTATTTTGGATAAATCAGGTTGTTCTTCCTTTCTTTCTTTTGTGTGTGTGTTTGCAAGGTTGGGAAAGCAAAGATAGAGCTGTAGAATCCTTGAAAGACATGAGAAGAAAAAGACAAAGCAAAACCAAACCAAAGCTGTTAAACCTCAACAAATGTTTGGCTTTGTGTCCTGTCCAAAATAGTTCATCAATCTCTTGCTATCCCTACTACTTTATGCATCAACTATTTACCATTCAATTATATTTTATCCAACAGTCTTTTTTAATAAGTTAATATTTTGCTTTTAAAACTGGCACAAAAGAGTGGTGTTTATAATACATATGTTATTGGACATTCCTTTCTAGGATTGATTAATTGTAATAATAAATCAATATTACTGTACATAGAACTAGGAACAAAATCAGACTTACCGGTATTTTGATATCCACCTAAGTAAACCATGGAGGTAGCTTCCATGTCAAAGAATATGATCCTCAAAAACCTATTTCTGTAAAACAAAGGCAATTACGTAGTCTTTAAGTAAAAAAACAAAACAAAACTGGAGTCTCACTGAGATATGAAACTAGAACAATGAAAACAGAGTTTACCTAAACACCAGCTCTATGCTTTTCCTTTCCCGTATATTTATTCTCTTTTTATTCTGCTATTTTTTTCCCCACTACCAATCTTTTCCTCTTGACCCTCCAGCCTTCTGTTTCCTCCTTGCTCTCTTTCAGAAAGAGAAGAACCTCAGAAACTTTGGTGACAGCAAGTAGCATCAATGGTACAACTGGAAAAATGCCTGTTATTATTTTCTGTTGTCTTGCTCTGTCTTGTGCTCTTTCTCTTCTTTCGCTTAGAAAATGCTGTACAGGATCATACACAGGTCTCACAGGTCTAATATTCAATCTCTCTGAAAGTACCAGCATATCAGGTCTCCTCCTGTTCTTTAACAGAGACTGACCTAAAGCTTGAAGTGTGGAATTAATATCCCTCTTACAAAATAGATAACTACAAGTATTTTGTACTGTCTGTATAACTATCTTACAGAGCCCTTGGCCTCAGTGTCACACAAGGGCAATTATTGCCACAGGCTAATTACATGCTGTGGCTGGGGAGGGGAAGTATTTTCTTTTCATGAGTTTCCAAAGCCCAGCTTTTACTTTCAGGCAGTATTTCCTTACCCTCATATAATGATAGGACAGGGAGGATGCAAGTTCCTGATACATCCCTGCTAATTGTTTTGGAAAAAAAAATGCAAGCTTCTATTTTGTCTCCTTCTTTTATTTTCAAAGTCTCCCATTCACTATCTGTTACTAACATTTTTGTTGCTGAATAGCCTTAGCTTTGCAGAGTCTCTGCACTAGGTATTGTATAAACATTTAAGAAAGCAATATCTTGCTCTGAGCAGCTATAGCCAACATACTCATTAAGGAGCTGTTGACTGTAAATGTGGCATGCACACATGTGGCTGTGTGCCCTGGAGTGGGATGTCCTCCCAGAAAAGCAACATCAGTTTTACACTGCTGCTGCTGACATACATCCCGCTGCATGGACTCCTTGACGTGCAGCATGTTGTAGTGTGCTGCATCCTGTGACTCGAGCCTGTGGGTGGCAGGGAGTGACAAGGAGTCAGCAGAGCTTCAAGGTTGGCCACCACAGTGGGTTGGGAATCTCTCATAGCCCAAAGGCAGGATGCCACATGAACCCCAGGGGCAGCAAGCCTGGGGCAAGACACCCCCTCTCTGGGGGAAGCAAGTCTTCAAGAAAAGGAGAGAGAGAGCTGCCATGAGCAAAGTCCTGGGGGAGGAAGAGGCAGGAGAAGATTGCTAAGCAGTTCACCAACTATAAGGGAAGTGTGGGAGGGGAGGATCTGGTAGTAAATAGAAACAGATGGGCAAGTTCACAGGAGAAGAGGTGGAAGAAGAAAAAATGGCTTTCTTTGGGAGGATGGTGGGAATTAAGGCTGAGAAGCTCAGAGAAGGTGAAGTATCCTCCTGTTTAAGTTTTGTCCCTAATACTAAAATTCAGGAAAGATGGGTCTTCCATCAGCCCCTTGAAGAACTTACATACTAATGAAGTAAGAATAAAAACATGCTTGATTTTCCACTAAGCTGATAATAGGTACATTAACATATGTACGAATAGCTTATATATATGTATATGATCTCAATGTTTTTTTGATGGTATTTTTTCACCATTTCATCCCAGACTCAGCCACATTATGCCACATCCTCAAGAAACAAAACACCACTTGTTTCCCAACAACAAGGAATGGTCTAGATGCAGTAGCCTAAGTAATGATGAGCTACAGGTGAATGAATTTTAGGAAGCTCCAAGCGAACAGCCTACATAAAGTAGTAACAACAGTAACTCTGAATATTATTGAATGGAGAATCAATTAACAGAATCATTTTCTATTAAAAAAAAACAAAACAACGAAACAAAACCACTACATCAAAAATCTTATCAAAATTATTCTTAAAATTTAATTCAGCTAGGGCAGATCTGCATATAAACTTCCATGAAAGTGATTAAATTGGTACTCATCTGTATTCTTGCTATGTTGAATATCTGTGTATGGACAGTTATTGTAGCATATAACTCTCTTCTACTGATTTTTCTTAAATTATCATTATTTTTATTTATTTATTTATTTATTTTAGTATAATCTGTTACCTTTACTGTATAAAAGGAACCAAAGAGGGACTTGAATGAAATTAATAAAGAAAATACTAAAATAAAAGCCTATATCATTAATTGTGGTCATTGTGGCATGTAGAAAAGTTTCAATAATTTAACTCCCAAACTCACTATTTCTGTCCATCTGCAGTTGCTATAGGACTGATGCTGCTGATGCAGAGAAGTCCTCCGAGTGATTGAATCATCTGTTCTTCAAAACTACTAGTCTACCACAAGTTAATTGCTTATTTTGTGGGCTCTCCTAATCTCTGTATGAGTGAAGAGAGAAAAAAAGAGATGTAGCTGGATATGCTATTAGGGGTAATGTTCAAACAGGAATGTAATATACAAATATTACTTTAAACCCCATCCCATCAAGAAACCGCTGAGACCTCTAATTCTTGTGATGATACCTTCGGGAGCTGTAGGGCATCTTGAAAACATTGCTGCATGTAACAGTAAGTCTTTAACAGCATGTGAATGAAAGTATTGTATTGCAGGAATATCACAAGAAATAATCCATGTAGTTGATCATTTCCATTTCCATTTAACAAACAATTTGTTACCCAGATACAATTGTTACTGTGGAGATTCCATAAGCTTAAATTTGGGATGATATAGTAATTTGAGAGATGCATTTCAAACATCAGCTAAGGGAACTCACTGGAATGCTGAGACATAAGTATATCTGCACGGAAGTCAGGGGAAATAGGGAATTACTGCCACTGTATTTAAAAACACACAAAAAATTATAAAACTTTATATAAATATAGACACTTTTACCCAGGATGCAGGAGACTAATCAAGTTTCTTGTGATGAAAATTTCTTTTTTATTATCATTATTGTCTATTATTTGCATTGTGATATGCCTTCAGGCCCTGCACTAGAAGCCAGGTTCCATTATAATGGATATCGAGCATGTAATGAAAAGACAGCCTCCCCCTCTGTAGCATTCTTGAGCTAAATTTATGTCTGTATTGCAGGCAGAAGACAGAAGTGACTGCATGCAGCAAGGAGATACTGGAGTCAGTTTTAAGTTAGGCAGTTTGGTAACCTAGCCCCAGGAATGGGGGCTCAGCAAGGGCTAATTACCCTTCCTTCTTGGCAGATTTTGCAAAGGTGGCTGGGAAAAAAGCAAAAAGTGAATCTGGAGGGGAAGAGAAAAGACTAAAGCACAAGGATAGCTGGCACTGTTATCAGATTTTGCATGTAAACAAATGGCTCAGGAGCACATAAGGTGTAGAGGGAAGGGAAGGTTAGAGGTAAATATAGAGTTTGCAGTTAGACCCTGTCTAATGGCAAAATCCCTGCTGGAGGGTAGCTGTGCAAATTAGCCTGCCATCTTCGCTGTACACAGGATGCTCCTGGTGGAAGAACATGCAGCTAGCATCCCCCGATGCCACTAGGGATTAATTGAGCATAATGTCTTTTGGAAAGTAACAGCATTTTCTTGGAAGGCAACAAGGGAAAACTGATAGTTTTGCTGTGTAACTGAGTTTCATAATGAAATGTTGCCATACGGTGAATCCTTGTTGCCTCATTTCTCTTAAACCTTTATTAAAAAAAAAAAAAAAAAAAAAAAGCTTTTTAATTGTATTACTTAATTGTTTAATTTGGGGATCTTACTGCACAGTTCCATACCAGATATATATTTGGCCTCTCCTGGATGTGACAGAATAGTACTCAGAAGTTGGGAATATGAAAATTAAGGTCAAAATAAACTGTTTTCTCTCCTTTCCACATACACATTGTGGCACAGTCTAATTTTATTGCCTGTTACTCTTACTCTGTTTTGACATTTTGCAAATCCTCAGATGAAGTGTTTAACCTGGAAATGTGATATGTCCATAACATTTATGTTATTCGGTTGTGTTTGGTTCTTTGAGATCCAAATATCAGGGGATGCTTAAACAAAACTTAGGAAATTTTTAAAGTAAAGAGTTTCAATCTTACATAGTCTTAGGAAAAAGTGTGTGGACAGAAGGCTAAAAAAGAGGATTCTCCATTCAGCATGAATGGAAACTCATTTTCAAATGGTTATAAGTGGCTTATTTAACAACTGGTAGTTTTAAAGTTAAGCACAAGCAGACATTATTATTAAACTTAAGTGGTCAGCCTTTTGTGTTAGACTACAGGAAAAAAGTTTTAAGACATTTTAATTGCGCTTGAAAGGATCTGCATATTGACAGCAAATGCTCTGTACGTTCAGCACTTTCTTTTCTACTAGATTTCCTTGTGACTTCTGTTGTGATTTTGATTTATGCAGCTTTCACTGGACTGGACACTCCAAGCTGTTACACACTTCAAGGTGAAAAAAATGTATGGGTAACAGGAACAAAAATGATAGTGCAACATGCAGGAAAATTCTGGGCGAACACAAGGGGTGAAATCTTAGTGCTACTGACATAGATGCAAATCTTGTTTTGCAATTTATGAGCCCAGAAATGTATATGGGAATGCCATAATATTGTCTGAGAAATGACAACAAATGGCAAGGTAAGGGTCAGCATCTCCTTCGCTACTGATAGATACCATTACCAACTTTGAAATCCATTCATTCAGCGTTTGTTCTCACGCTATTTCTGTAATTCAATGTAAAGTAGGAAAATTGCTGGCTTGAGTCCCTTAGTGCTTTGGTGAAGCAAAGGGGCCAGGAGAGAAGGGGAAACAAAGTGAAGGTAGTTTTGTTAAAAAAGGAAATCTACTATATCCATATCTTCTTCTGCATCCCAGTAAAATCTGAAATTTTTCTTCATATTCAATTGAACCAATTTACTTTTCTTGGATATCTGTTACAATTAATGAAGGTTTTTATAGGTTAGCTTGACCAGTCTTGGTTACTAGCATGGTACTAATGCCTTGGTTTTCCATGGACTGCTGCCACCTTTCATTAAATAAATGTCAGCTTTCTTCATCAAAAGAAATGTTAATGTAGTTATACTAAGAGACTGTAGAAATCAACCTGATCTGGAACAATAGGTCTTCTCAAAGAAGTTTCTTTCTTTATATGTAAATAAACGGTAGGTTGAGGAGCATATCTTTCTGATATATTTACCAATACATAACACAGAAGTTGATAATAACAAGGAACTTTTCAAGTCTGTTTACTGTATTAATGTTTCTGAATGGCTTACAACAAGTAATTAAACCACTGGCCTTACAACATCCTTTTATATGAAGTATGCTCAGTGAACAAAATTACACGTTACATTTTTAGTGTTCTTCAGATATCTTAATTCTGAGCTATCACTTGTTTAATATTAGCATTGTTGTACTGCCTTGTATTCCCATTTATGGACATCACTGAGATAGCTGGGGTAGAAAACAGAAAAAAATACGGAAACTGACTCTCTAAAAGCTTGAAAGAAATATAGAAATTCACTTTCATTTAGCTTGAAAGCTAGGCATAAGTTAGGAGGCAACAGTTGAAGAAACAGATAATTAAGGGTATGTCAGAAACAGGCAATACAGGTCGATATGGAAGGCAGTGTGCACAACGGACTAAAGAGTAATTATAAATTGCATTGTATGTACTAAGTGACTGCTCAAGGTAAACAAGTATGGTTTCAGTAACTAATTGATATTCAAATAGAAAATAAATAACACGCAACTGAGCATTATAAGGCTCTAATTCCATTAAGGGTTCAGGTGATTTCATAATGGACAGCTCAGCTTTGCACAGATAGCCACCCTGATGGACACCGGCACCCTTGCTGAACCTAATGGAAATTACCTGGAATCTGTCCAGGCATCCTCAGTGCTGGTCTGTGTGAATAAAGTGCTTTTTTTTTTTTTCCCCCTGTTACTAGAGCTGCTCAATGGAATTATAGCCTTTTGTACTCATACACTTTCCTCTTATTTATGTGTAATACCAACTCCACTCCACTACCTACTACACATGCTTCCTTTGACACCACTTTTTTTCTGTGCCTCAGGCTCTTAAAAACTTCCTGATAGTAAGCTCATATCTCCCAAGCCTTGATGTTTCAGACAAAGAGTCTATTATGACTCCTCTCTTCTGCCTTTGGTGGACTTGCTATGCTATATGAAGTCATACCTAAACTACAGAGCTTTTTCATAGGGGTTGGATGTTGAACAGAGTATCCCATAAATTATGCAGTATCTCTTTTTGGAAACTTGGAGAGCTCTGTGAAACATTTATAAGGCAACCCTGTATCATAGAAAACTGGCATTATATGAGATTTCAGGAAACTGAGATTTGTGAGCATCTCTGAGAAGTTTACACATTAGTATGCAAGGTTCAGACAAACTTTCAGCAGTGTGTAAGAAGGTTCCTCACTGCCCAGCAAGCCATAGGAAACCTCAGCCCCCAGTGGGCCTCTCTGAAGCAACACACAAGTAAGTTTCTCTACTTCTTTGGCTGTCTCTTGTCGAGAAAGGGTTTCAAGCATAGTTATCAAGCTGGTTTCTTGCAGAATGATAGAAATGGAAGTCCTGAGGTGTGTTAATGCTGTCTAACTTTTAGCACCTGACTTAGTTGATGTACTGAGACCGTCTCTCTTCACGGATGTTCTGAAGAAGTAGCCATTAACAACAAAAACAGCCAATGTGCTGAATGAGTGTGTGGCTAAATCTGGATAGTTTTAATACTGCATACTGTGTGTTTCAGACTTCCTGCTTCATGGAAATAGTCATAAATAAACTGCCACCCTCTGTTCCTCATGGAAGTGACATGAAAAGTTAAAATACTAGGTGGGGGGCAGCAGAGAATGAGAGAGAGCTCCAATTTCATTAACTTGCATGTCTACAAGGGCTGTGCCTGGAGGCCACTGCTGGGTCTGGTAACTCCATGTGCAAAGCACTGAACAAACATAGGAAGAAATAGCTGTCAGCCCAAAGAATCTGCAGACCAAATAGAGAAGAAAGGTGAGAAGAACAGAGAAACACAGAAGGGTACACTGTATATGAGATTTGTTTTAGTCATGTAGTCCCACACTCAGTAAATTCTGAGGGGGGTAGGGGGGAAGGGGAGAGAGGAAGAAAAAAAACAAACCATAACAACAACAACAAAACCTGGCCAGAAGTCCCCAGCAAATACCCTTCAATGCCACATTAATATTTTTTTTTCCCCAGTAACTGGCAGGCAGCAAGCCCTTTTTATGAGAGGATATTGACTACCTCATCTATGTTTCTAAGTTCCCAGTTATCAGTTTGCCTGGCAGAAATTGTAATTCTGGCATCAATGTTACTGCTGATTACCATTTCACAGGTAGCAAAGAAGTCTAAATTGCCAATAATAGTTGTGAAAGAGTTAGTGAATGAAGAGTAGAAGGCTGGCAGAGAGATACAGTAAGGAATTACACAAACTATAAATTGCCTAATTTTGTCATTTGACATATTCCTTTTCCTCTAAAAGTGGGATATTATACAAAACAGGCCAAAATGAGATACCTAAATTGACTTAATCTGTGATAGAATGTTAGGTGCACAGGAATTAATAACACAGTAATCAAAATAAAACATCTTAAAAGAAAAAATATGAATTAAAATGCTTTTAGCTTTTCAGAAAGGGAATCCCATTGTAATTAGATCATGAACTAAGGCCTTTCACTGCTGCAGATTCATACTGTGCACTATTTAAGTGCCACCTCTTGATTCTCATACTGCAGCTTCTAATAGCAAAACCTGTTCTGCTTTTCTTTGTGCAAACCCAATCACATCACATCAAATTATACAACTAATTAACACAAACTCCTTAAAAAATTGCATATTATTTTGGCAAGCCAAATTAACGTCAGTCCCCTGAAACCATGTTTAGTAATTCCCACTGACTGTAGTAACGCCTACTACTGAGAGAAGGGCTAATCAACTACAGGCTCTCCTGCTGATGAGCTGAACCAAGTAACCAGATGTTTCTGCCTCCTAGGCTAATGAAAATGTCATGCATGTTTTTCTCTCCACCTAGATGAGGAACTAATTCCACCATGGCCATGACCTAGGTAGTTCTTGTTTGTCCAGTGCTGCATCGTCAGGTCCTGCTAGCGAAGTCTGAGCAGGTATAGCCTTACTAAAGGCACTCTGGCTTGAACCTAGCTAACACAGCCTGCTGAGACAGCCTACGTCTAGGGCTTCCTCACACAGGATATGGTGAGCAGAGGGAAAGCTGATGAACGTCACTATGGAAAAAAATATTTCTAGCATATTTTACTGTATACAAAAGCTGTGCAAAGTATGTTTTTTTGTGTATTGGTAAGAGGTCCCACTGGCATTAAATTACTTAATGAAATGTCTATTGCAATTAAAAGAGGCATAACATTTGTATTAACATTTTAAAGCTTGCTTATTTCAGGAGTGTCAGTTTACATGAGTCTAAATAGGCAATAATGAACATGATGAAGTATTCCATATTAAAACCGAGTACTGTGTAACTGTCTAGTAAAATCTTAATATTAAACTATATTGTAGAACTTACAGGGCAGTATAAAAGCTTCATATTTAGATTTATCCCATCTTGAATCTCAAATAATGGAGTTACGATTAAATATGAATACAAATGAAAAAAATGCATTTGCGTGTAATCTTACAAAATACATTTACATGATACATTTACTTAAAAAGCTTACAGCATACTTTGATGGATGATAAAGTCATTTTCAGAAACACTAAGCCTTAATTTAAAGATACTCTGTAATTATTTAACAGCAATATTTTCTAACTTCAGCTGACTTGTACCTCTCATGCTAGATGTTAGTGATATATTAATAAACAGTGTATCAGTAAGCATCACTATACAAGGAGCTTATCTGGTGTAGAAAACAAGATATGTGGTACATTTAAAATCCTACATATTGAGGAAGGGAGTTAGGTCTGTCAATGCAGCTTTGGTTTGAGAAGTGCAATGAATGTGTTAATTTCAGACCCCCCACCCCACAGCAGCTAAGTATATTCTTTATTTTGTTTTTCAATCAATCTGCAGTAGTGTATATAGACTGTAAGCAGAAGTTAGTCTTTTTATATTTTAAATTTCCCTAACATGCTCATTGCTGTATTAACATCTGTTCTGAAACTCCCACCACCACAGCAAGGAGGCATCAATTAACATCAGTTTGGAAGTGACAGATATTCAGTCAGGGAGGAATAAAACTCTATAACAATTTTTGCCAGCAAAATCTCATCATGTGTGCAAAGATGTAGTCTACTGGTAGCACCAGTTCAATATTTGAGGAGATGGATCACTGAAAGAGTGAGGTTCGCCTCTCATGAAAGGAGACATGCATGAGCCCTTAATTCTAAATTCAAAGGTAAGGCCACTGAACTGAGAGTGACCTGGCTCTGGTCCCAGAGAGTTGTGTTTCACTGGATTTAGTTTCGACAGCAGAAAAATCTTGCAGGGTGAGAGGCAGTCTTTCAGACAACCAGGCTCACTTACCAGTGAAAAAAATGCAAGAATATTGAAATTTACCCAAAATACTGTGGCTTGCTAGAGCAGACTGTGGACTACCTGACACCTGGTAATCCTGCATCTCTTAATGTGCAAGGCAGTAGTCACTGAAACACTGGAGACTTCTGGCTGGGTTACAGGACCGGCTCCAAGAACAGTGGGGTTGAAAAAAACTTGTGTTTGATCATCAAAAAAAGTACGGTGTTTTGCAAAGATCAATGTCCAAGAAGTGAGAGAACAGCCTTGGGCCATCTTGGCAACTGTACAGGTCTTCCAGCAGCTTCCTTTGTTTTCACATGCTATGACGTTACATAGTAGGGTAACACTGACAAATTAATGGAAAATAAAAAGTGAAAAAATAATCTATACATTGTAATTATATTGCCTTCCTTCGCAAACAAGAAATAAATTCTTAAGAAGCAAAGAAAGAGAGAGAGAGAGAGAGAGAGAGGAGAGAGGAGTGAAATAGACAAAGAGAAGTTTGTTTATTTATTTATTTATTTTTCTGGAAAGCAAAGTGATTATTTCCATTGATAACTAACTACAGATTTTAGGAGCATAGAAATTTTCAGAAAAAATGTTTATATTTTAAAAAGGAAACAGTCTTGTTTTCAGTGAGGAAAAAGTTACTTTTATAAAGTATTTTCTATTGATTTTATTAATGTCTTTGTGATGGAATGACAACTATTGAACAAACATGGCTGAACTGTGAAGAACTTTGGCTTAGGTCCAATAATTTCGGGGTCAAAAGCCACTGTGATAGATAGTGGATGTCATTTATAGGGGAGCCAATAGTTTCATGAAATACATTAATAGTAGTTATTCCAGTCGTGAAGGTAATTTTTCAATATAAAAGAAACACTCAGAGTAAAAGAAAAAAAATACATCTATATATACATGCAGACAGACAATGAGAGGGAGGAACATTTTAATATTATCAGACAGTTTTGGAAACATGGGAAATTAAATATGTATTTGGAGAGGGTATAATTGAATATTCTTCATTGTCTTGTGGATTCCAGAAAATGAAGGAGATTTTGTTGCCTTACAGAATTATTTCCCTATACACTTGTTTGTGCCAAAAAGAAAGAGACAAAAATCACTTTGAACAGTTAAAATTAAAAGCAATAATCCTGGACAAAGAGCTGCAATGAAAATCACAGGATCTCACCAAGGTAACTTTGACCCACGCACTTTTTAGTCAGTCAAGGGTCTTGGGAGGCCCATGTATCCTGCTCTGCTGGTCTTGCTTTTCAGCTTGTGTAAAATTGGAGAAGGAAGACAAATTTTAGTCCTAAACACTTTGGTCCATAATAACCAAGTTTAACCTTGAACTGCTGTGTTCCGAATAAAACTTTCAATTACCACAGTCTGTAACATGTTCACATTGGGTCTGAGGGTAAAATCTGGAGAAAAGATGTAGGGGTAATTCATCCTGCTGCTAGTTTCTCTCTGACCAACTTTTTGTCATTGCTGTTTTCACCAGTTTCATAAACTTTTCAGTGAGGCTACTTGCCTGGGCAGTAAAAATAGATAAAGGTGTATTCACATCAAAAATAATATAAAGGACAACAGTTGAGAAAAACAGTTCTCAGAGAAAGAGCAAAATGATCTAGGATATCTATCACTTCCTGAAAGCTCACAAGTTTATCCATCATGCTGAATGTCTTGCAGCATGAAGGAATCCTGCAGCATTTGGGATCACAGGAATGTTAACTTGTATCACACTGAAAGTCCAGTTGGTCCACTGTCCTGTGAAGAGTGATCAAAGCTGCACACTTCAAAGGAAGGTGCAATGAAGTACGAACAAGACACTTAACGGAAATATCCAGCTTTTGATTCTTCTTTCTTATTCCAGACAACCAGTGAATGGCTTATGCTTTGTAGCTTGAGAATTTTTGCCTCCTATGCTTTTTAAATTATTTTTTTTTTTTTTTGTGTCATTGTATACTTTCTTTTCATATCAAAAATCTCTCCATTTCCTTTCAATAAAATTAAGATAAAGTGTAATCATATTGCATGATTTTCCCCATTTTTATCAATATTGTGTGATTAACTTTTCATATTCACATTCATCTATCCAAGCAGATAAAATATTTTTGGAAGTCCAGCAGCCTTTGAGAGACTTAGGTGAGCAAGTAATAACAATCTGTTCAAAGAATTTAGTCCCCTTTGCTCTTTGCAATGCAAAAACTTCAAAGGTCAGTTCAGATGGACTTTGCATGCCACAGAGATGTTCATTCAACTTATTGATATACTTCTTATGCAGACAAATTTTAGAATATGAACAGTTTATAAGATATATTTGCTGTGTATGTATGTTTGTTCCTTAAGAATGGAGCAAGACAATGAAAACTGTTAGAGAAGGTAGTTGCTAGGAAAGGATTATCAGTACCCTGAGAGAACCAAAAAGTATTTTGACAGACTTGATATGGCACAGTAAGGTAATTCCTTCCTTTTCTCCAGTTATTCCAAAGATAATAAGATGTGCTGGATTTCTTCAAGGAGGAAGAAAATTCTGCTTTGGGCACACATGCTTCACTAAATTTTTGGAGGAAAATGTTTCTTCCTTCTGTGCTCACACTGCATCTAAGAATAAAAAAGAAACAAAATTTCCCTGACAAAGCCTTCAGACAATCCTTCCAGAGAGTTCTTTTTTGACTGTAAAGATAAAAGAAAGTCTAATTGTGAAGTCTACTTGGATTTCAATTTTTGTTTTTAGTTTTAATTGCGTAGATAACACTGACAAACATTCAGTGCTTTTCTGACATTGGGATAAGACCAAATAGTGTTCTGACTTGTGCATTGGAATGTTGAATTGTTTGAGCAAACTGGGATAAGGTTTGTTAGCGGGTTGCACTTTTTTTTTTTTTTTTTTTAAGGAGAAATTTGTAATCTGACAATGATTACTGATTTTTTTTGTGACCTATGATTGGGGCTTGAAAAAGAGCTATATTCACTACTTTGAGTTTAGCAAATATATTGAATATGAAGAAGGATGCAAACAAAAAGCCATGGAAGAAGTCAGATTTTGGACTGGGGAGTATTCTGTAAAAAATAATAACAAAGAGAACTGAAAAAACACTGAAATAAAAGACTGTGATCCAGCTTAGGTCTGTACATGGTAATGCATTATTGAACAGTCATTTCTCCCAGTTAATCATTAAATGCACTCCTACACTCTTAAAAACCAATGTGAGGAACACTTTTGGGACAGAGAGGAAAAGTATACACAATGGATATTTGAGTAAGAAGCATGCAAACCAACAAAATAACAGTCCTCTGTTCTGTATAGCTCTATATTCCTTTACAGCTAGGTTGTTTCATTACTAATTCCAGAGCATTAGTATGTATTGTGTTATTCTGTACAGCTTGTTGTACAGAAACAATTCAATAAATGAAAAGTCTGAATTCTAAGTATTATTATTATTTTTGTTCAGATTTGCTTTGTGATGCAAGATTCTTTTGATTGCCTCAGACCTACAACAATCCCCTGTTGTTTATCATAAATAACAAGTTGTTTTATTTCTCTGGGCTTGCAAGTTTCATTTTCTTCTGTTGCTATAATTTCTATTCATTTTTAACATGAACACATTTTCCTACAGAAGTGGTCTTATATCTAACTGTACCTTGTGATTTGTTGGCTGTGAAAAGCATTCTAGTTGATGGGAAAAGGGTGAAAATCATTCCACCCCCTCACCAGAATGAACTGAACTTTCTAAGGGTATATTTTGGTTCTTTTTTGAAAGGGGATAGGTAATGGCCTCCTTCCGACTGCCCATTTGCTAGACATCTTTCTGTATTAAATTAGGAAATAAGTTAGTGGTGGTGCCACTAACTTTATTTCCTATGAAATTCTTATTGTACCAACTTGATCCAGCACTGCCAGAAAGGAATGTTTTCTTTGCGCAACAAGAGCTATTTGAAACAGCAGAGTTGGTGTTGATTTGCCCAGGATTGCCACTTTTGCAAAATCTTTGAAAACTGTGCAACCTTTCCTTTGAACTGATCTTTTTTATTGTGGGAAAGTAGAGGGAATTATGAAATGCATGATAATAACTCGTCTCATTTTGATACCTATCTTTCATCCTTAGTGAAAGCGTTGCATATTTTCCATACTAAGGTTGAACAACAGTGTTTTCTGACATCAATACTGTATTTTAGCCACCTTTTTCACAATCAAAGTCCTTTAGAGCTCTGATTCTACAGTCAAGGATTCCCTGGTTTTATGAAAACAAACAAGCTGAATCATGCTGGTTGTCTGTCCACTCTGCCTTTCTGCACTAGCTCATCAGAGTACATGTGATTTATTGTAATGAACTCCTACTTCTAGAGTTTCCCAGTATTCCGCACTAGAATCTTTAACAAAGATGTGTTCAGTCTTTCTGGTTTTGATTCAAGGGGAAAAATATGCGCTGAGATGCTATAAGATGACCAGAGCTTGGCTTGCTGTCTAGCAAGCTGATAAATCTGCATAACCAATTTATACAGTTTTGTAACTGTACAGGAAAATGAGGCACAGCTAATAGCATGCCTCTGATAAGAGCCTATTGACATTTTAACTGCTAAATATCCATTTTAAACCTGAAGAATCTAAATCTGCTGTTGTGGGGGTGGAAGCACTTTATCTACCATTTCTTGTGGTCGGGAATTCCTCTCCCACAACTGAAGAGGTAGCTACATCAGATGGGCAAGAAAGTCCCACTGATAGGGTGAATCCGCTATGCTTTTCTTTCTTTCTTTCTTTCTTTCTTTCTTTCTTTCTTTCTTTCTTTCTTTCTTTCTTTCTTTCTTTCTTTCTTTCTTTCTTTCTTTCTTTCTTTCTTTCTTTCTTTCTTTCTTTCTTTCTTTCTTTCTTTCTTTCTTTCTTTCTTTCTTTTTCTTTCTTTCTCTCTCTCTCTTTCTTTCTTTCTTTCTTTCTTTCTTTCTTTCTTTCTCTTTCCTTCTTTCTTTCTTTCTCTCTTTCCTTCTTTCTCTTTCTTTCTTTCTTTCTTTCTTTCTTTCTTTCTTTCTTTCTTTCTTTTTTTTCTTTTTCTTTCTCTCTCTCTCTCTCTTTTTTTCTTTCCCTCCCTCCCTCCCTCCCTCCCTTCCCTTCCCTTCCCTTCCCTTCCCTTCCCTTCCCTTCCCTTCCCTTCCCTTCCCTTCCCTTCCCTTCCCTTCCCTTTTTTTTTTCTTTTGGTCTCCTATAACACAAACATGTTTTAGTCTCTCCCACAGTCTGAACAAGCAAGCAAGGAGGCAAGCAAATACTACAGATCTTCGTGCATATTCCCACACTCGACAACCTCATTTTTTGACCATACCCCTTTGAACCATATGTAATGGCTGTCTGGGATTTCTCTTCCAATTTCTTCTTCATCCCTTCTTCAGCCCAACAGTCTACACTGAGATGACTCTCTACAAAATCTCTCAGACTCCCTCTATGCTTCCAATGCAGAATTCATTCATATCTAACTTCACATGCCAATTTTATTTTATTTAGTTTTCTATGTCCTTTCTCCTTTGAGCTGTCTGAACACTCTAATATCTTTTCATTATATGCTCTGTTAGATCCTCTACGCTCTCTCCATCTTTGTGTTTGAAGGCCCTCTGACTCCTTTCCTGATTTTCCTCTCTCTTTATGCACCCTTATATCTATCAATTCAAAAGACAACAATAATAACCATTTTCCAGGCTCATGGGTTCACTGTCTCAAGTCCCTCTACTGGTTCCGTTTGCCCATAACTCTGAGCATTATGTTTCTTATCTTTTTGACTTAGATTATCAATACTTTATGGTGAAATCAGAGTATCTTGCAGGTAACCACCATCTATTGGTTAAAGTTCAGACAGGATATCAATGGTGTCCTTTAGGAAATCACTCCCATCAACAATTCTAAACACTTTCATAAACCATTCATAAACCTTCTTCTAAATCTTTAAATCTCTCCAGCTCCCAGTGACTGCTTGATAGCTGAGGAGAGATTTGTCCTAATTGTGTAGATGTCTTCATCTGAACTAGTGTTCTGTTATATTCAGTGGAATATAATACATGTTCTGTGGTGCAAATCATCATACCTACAAGTGATTATGCTTCCTTACTAACTACCAAAGAAATACAGAAAAACTGCTTAGATGCAGATATACATTTTTCAGCTATTCTAACTTATCTAGTTACCTGAATAAGGGTAGAAATCTGCTATACACTCAAACACTTAAATTTAGGCAGCTACAGTGTAGGTGTCTACACGTACAGTAGGTGTTGAAGCTCTTCTTATATCAACAGAGCTCTAGTTAGTAGAGTCAGTGGAGCCTGAAGAACAATTCAGATGATCAGATGCCTGCAGCAGAATGAAATGATTCACCCTCTAACCTCTTCTAACTGGAGATCTAGCCTAACAATCAACATCTGTATGTGTTCTCGGATATCTTTAACTTAAACTGAACCCCACTCTGGCATCTGAACCTGATACAAATCCTTCCCCAGGTGGTGTGTTCAGGTTGGGTTAACTCATAGGTTACTGGCCTACATTGGTTGTCTAGTTTTTTTTGCTTGTTTGTTTTTATAGGAAAGAGAGTGAGAAAGCTTTGTTCATTAGACAGTTCAGAGGACTCCCATCTTAGACAAATGTACCAAGTTTGGTAGATTTTCCCTCTAAGGATGATCTCCTACCCCTCAATGATGCTATAGAGAGTATTCCACATCACTGAAATGATCATTAAAGCAGAAGCTGAACTTACAGATAACTGCAGTTAAGTAAAATTAACCTCCATCATAAACGAACACAAATTGTCAACATTTTTTTTTTTTCACATTGCTGGCAAATGAAACTGCAACCATCACCTCAGTTTACTGTAACATTGGCTCAGCAGACTGTCTTAATGGAACTGTCTCTACTAAATCATCACATTTCTTTCATCTTTGTGAATTTGGAACAATGTGCAGTATAAAAATCTTAAAAATATCAGCTTTGATGCATACAGAATACAATGGCAATACTTTTACTGACTTGTGAGAGCTAATGGAACACAACTGGGGGATGCTACAGACAATGACTTGTCTTCCTGGAGCAGCATCTCAATCAAATGTTACCATCATGAAACTGAAACACTGATTTTTTCTCTAAGAGAAAAGAAATGGTCTTTAAACTGAATGGTGCACCACTTTTCTCCCTTGTGTAAAGTAAAAGAAACAAACTTCCCTTTAAGAAAAACATATTAAACCCTAATGCTAGTTAATCCAACTTCCCCTGTTGCACACAAAAGAAATGGTATTGCCACCCACGCTTCTGCAGAATATTTTATAAAGGATCTCCTCTCTTAAAACAAGGGTCATTTTAATATTTTTTTTCTTGATTCCCCTGCTTATATCTGGCATGATCTCCCATAATTTCCAGGATCTAGCTGGCTAATGACATCTAAAAAAGAACTATTTAGAAAGAATTACATCAAAGGATCTTTTCCTTTGGAAAGACCATATCTTTAAAGCAACCATTGAAAAAGTTACAACCTCTTTCCTGCATCATATGCAATAAGATTTCAGCCTCATATTCATTTATTTTCCCAAACATGATACCCAGCTGAGGCTGAAAATTGCAGTCCTTGAATTATGTGTTCCTTTAAGTAAACTACTTTTTTTTCTTCCACCCTGCTAGATTTCAGGGGCCACCACTAATATTCTTTTGATAAAAGAAGACTTTTTTTTTTTTGGCCTCTGGGCTTCTCTGCTTCAGTCTTTGGATGAGGAGCTTTCAGACCAGAAAACTCATCTTGCTTAAAACAGAAAGCTGCCACTTGGCAGTGGCAAATACATCTTCTTTGGTGGTGGTGGGAAGGGGTTGGCTGTGGAGTGGGGTGTACCTGTGTGCTCAGCAGTCAGCAAGGTTTAGCTTTATCTGTGCTAGTGTTTTTCTGGAGAGGCAAAGGTTCGAAAAGTTATCACAATACCTTTACAATGGGTCTTTTGTGAATTGAAAAGTAGCATGCACACACCAGAGGCTAGTAGGGATACTGTATGCTTTACTACAGCTGGTGAGGCTTACTCCGCCTATAAGCTTCGCTGGTTTTAGCAGCATTCCAAGACAATGTAATTCCTTAGAAATGTGACCTTAAGAATAGACTAATAGAAAATAGGGTGGTGAGTTACAAATAGTGTAGGTTTAGAGCTTCATTTCAGCTGACATTAGAAACACTTATATTTTTACTAGATACTGTTAATGAGGCCTGTGTAATATTTCAGCTATATATTTTTGATGGACTCTGTACACCAGGTATCAGACATGATCTGCTTTGTTTTGGATCTGTTCTAGCTCCTTTGAGATCAATGGAAAAAGTCCTACTAAATTAGGTGATGCATGTTCATAGGAAGAGGAAGTTGGCATTCTGCAAATATATATATACGTTCTACATTGTAAAATGTCACTTAAATATTCTCTACTTCATCACTCGAAGCAATTTTCTTCACAAATCTGGAGAAATTCCTCCTCATAAGTTAAAAATAAAACTGGTGTGAATTATACTTTTCTAAAGAAAAAAAAAGAGAAGTTAAAAAGCACCCCCTTACAAGGGTGTATGTGTGTGTGTTTGTTCTTATCTTTAAAAGATCTTTATTTTTATGCCTCCTTTATCTCAGCAGACTGTCCAGCGTGGGATGAAAACATTGTCATATGCACATAAGACATGGGGAAAATGCATCCAACTGGCCTGCATTTTCTCATCTGTTACAGATTTAAGATCTTTATCTCTACAACATTTCAAATTCCTAAAAAACTGAAAACCAGAGAGCAAGAACTGTGCACAGAAGAAAATCTCTTTTCATCACACTGGGATTATTTTTCTATCCCAGGTGCTCGAGCCTGGGCTTTCTCTTAGTCTAATTGATAACTGTCGGGCTCCTCCCCTTAACCCACTGACTTTTGTGCGTTCCCTTCCTGGGTGACTACTGTTTCACTGTTCTACCTCATTCACTTATGGTTGACCTGGAGCTCCTGGGTTAAGCTTCCCCACTGGTATTCAACCTTGGACCTTATTATTGTTCTACTCGTCTGACCTCCGATACACTAAATTCTAACAAGGTGATTTGAAAAAAATCACTCATTTTTTTCTGTGTGGTTTCATGGCTTGTCTTTTTACCGCTCTCGGCTGATGTTCTTTTCTCCACTTCAGACCACCAAGTGCTTTGCTTTAGTTTGTCAATTTATAGTGCTGTCATGGCTTCAAATGCTGCAACCATTGTGTAGAATATACTCTCCTGACCTCTGAAGCAACTTTCTGTATTTCAATTGTTAACTCATTAGAGTTTGGAAGAACAGCTGAAAAGAGAATGGCCATTTTCCCACAATTGCTTCCAATGAACTGCTTGAAAAGTCATCACAATCCAGGATTAATTGAAATCAAGAGGATGCTGCTAAAAATTAGATCTGATTATTTTGCATCCTTGCCCAAAGGAAACAAACAAAACTCCTCAATACAAAATGACACCAATGCTTTTTATCACTACTTTGCCACCAAAACTTGAGAGAGTAACGCATCAATAAAGCTAGTAATGAAAAGAAAAACGTCTGATTTGGATTTTGTATTTCAGTACTATTGCTATCCACTGGCAATCAGGCCATACTCTTTTTTTTTTTTTTTTTCAATGGCCTTTTGTTTTTGGATTCTAGACCTTGAATTAACTTCTTCCAATCCAGTTTTTCTAATAAATGCTATTCTAACTGTTCCCTTTCCAAAATGCCTTGGAAAAGGGGAGGGAGAGGAATAGAGAAGTGAATGGAAAGTACAAACAGATTTTATCCTGAAGCCAGTTCCCTCTTGAGAGGATATGAGTTCAGTCATAACCATGTTTATTAAAAAATTAAAATCATCCCTTTCCATTTAAGTGGAGAAATCTTCTTGCTCATTGAGCAAATAAAGAGAGGTGCTTCTGTCATTTAGGGATAGATTTATAGCATTATCAAAAAGTTCATAATTTTCATAGTTCGAATGCACAACGACACAACGACTTATTTATGAGGTTTCTCTCTGTAGTGAAGACTGAACCACAAGTTTCTGAATGGTAAAAAATAGTTGTCCTATAGTTTTGCCACTTAAAATAATTTAGTGTGGTTCAGACTGGTTCTAAACAAATATGTTCTAGTTACAAATGCACATTTCTAAAAAACAAAAATGTTTTGCATAATTTTTCTACCTTTCCTCCATCATTATCAGTGTTTAGCTCTACCACACATTTTGATAACTTCAATAGAAACCAGCAAACAAACAAACTAAATGTTTTGGACCTCACTGGAAATATGTTGAGCTTGTAAGAAAATACTTCGAGAGATTATTTTCTATAGCATTCTACCAGGTAATGTTAATCATGTATGCACATTTTTCTGATAACATGAAATATCTAAATACATCCTTCATTTTTGTGTCAAAGGGAAGTAATAACAACAGTTTACACTCCTATAGGTCTCATCATCAAGAGTTTCTGAATACTTTGCAAACATTAATTTAAGTACCACAGTATCACTGAAGAAATTGACTTGGGTGTATACCTACTGATTTAAATTAGCATAATATGGGAATGACATTTTTCCTCTTGATGCATACAACGCCCTTTTTTTACAGGTGAGTAAACTGAGGCATGGACCAGCGAGTGCATTAACCAAAGCCACAGACTGAGCCAGTAAAAGCAATGCAAGTTGTAACTGGTATCTATTCTTCTGCCCTCTAAATCACTTTTTAACTCTTTCATTGTTTCTGTTAATTTAACATTTAACAGCTTTATTCAGTACAAGTCTACTGACTACAAAAACTCTCCTTTAAGGTGTGTATATAAAAGATATAAACATAAAGTTTAAAGAGTTTAAAAAACAACAACACAGAAGTTAGTGACTATTTTAACAGAATTAAAATGGTGATGTAAAGTGGAAGGAATATAATAATTGTGGAGTTTGATATTGGCTAAAAACAATGGATGAATTTGATTCCCTATATCAAACACCATTAGACTTTTGGCTTTAATAAAACAGTAAACCAATACTATACAGCTTAAATCAATTTTCCTAGAATGATATTATAGCTGCCAGATCTTCCAAAGTTGCAGAATATTTCTTTTCCAAAGAGGTAAAGAGTTCTTAAATCTTACTGTTCCATTAAAAAATATATATATTTGCATGGATGATAAAATAGTATCAGAATTTGTGTTAGTGTTTGTACAAGCAATTGAAAAAAAACACAAAAAACAAACAAAGGAAAAAAAACTAGCTGATTTTGTTTCTGTGCTTCTTCTGCATCGTTGTTTCTGACAGATGGTTTGCTATTACGGCTGCCTGTACTTCAACAAGACTTTATAACCTTGGAAGATTTTTGTTTGAATGTTTGTTTGTTTGCTTTTTTTTTTTTTTTTTGCTTAGGATTTTTGCAGTTCACCATTTATATTTTAAAAGTTCATGTGGATTACTCTCTCAGTGTTTTGAATCTCAGTTAAATTCTGATCTCTTATGGTACTGGCATAGTAAATCTGTGCTTGATCTGGACCCCGAAGTATTTTGATTGTAAATAGAAAGTCTTCTTTTATGAGGATGTTCACTTCACAGCTTGAGCAGTGTAATTTTTATACAGGTCTCAACAATCAATAAAAAAGCCACAGGAGGAATGATTTATCTTGTTGGTTACAGAGACTGTCACCAAGAGAAATTGTATAAGATCAATTTACACAACCTGGTGTGAGAACGTTATTGATATAACATGGCTGATCAGTTTCTGGTAGTCTATGGGCAGATACTGAGGAGAGAGCCCTGCCCTCAGATAGGGCCACTCACCAAGATCTTAATTGACTCACTGGTCCATAAAATGGACATGAAACCAATGGAAGGCGAGATGCTGCATGCTCATGGTACACTGGCTGGACTCCAGGAAAATGGATTGGCTGAGCTCCGATTAGCTAGTTAAGCAGTGTCATGTATCCTCCTCTTTTTCTTTCTTCCCCCCCCTTTTTTTTTCTTCTTTTTTTCCTCCCACTGTGAGAACTGTTCACTTGGAGACTCACTGCCTTAATTACAAAGGGCCCTTTTAACTACAGGTCACAGGAGTTGGCTCACTTGACAGGAAATAAGGAAACAAGCTACCTTCCTGAAAAAAAAAAATAAAATAAAATCCAACTTCCACTCCTCAAATTAGTTAAATGAAGCTTATCAGCACTTGTTAGTTGATCCTTTGACAGTCTGTTAATTGCAGCTGGTACATTAAGTTATGTTATAACCAGCAGGACATATGATTAAAAAATAAATAAATCTACAGATATGCCACATGGCATGTGTTGGTGGAGAAAACAAAGTAAGAACATTGTTAATCTTTGCTGCAAATATTGCAGCACAAAAGACATTTATAGGACATTTTCCTCTTTCCTCTTTATTTTGTGGAATTAAATTGTGTTCTAACTGAAGGTAGTTCTTTGGATCAGAAAACAGCTTCTTTATAAAATGAGATTTGAAATAGTCTTTTTTTTTTTTTTTTTAATAAAAAGCAACATAAGCGACTCTGTAAATATAAGCAGCCTGTACCTATGGATGTTATATGTATAGTTTTTAACATACTGTTCATGACATATACTCTCAGTTGTATTGTTTTATTTACAGACAGTAATTTCTCACTGTTATTACTGAAGGCAAAGAAAAGAACATTAGCAGCATTAAGAAACCCCACAGCAGTTGTTTCTCCTTTGTAGGAAGTGACTCTACTGTATAACTGCTAGCAAAATAAAGGATCCAAAGGCACATCAAGGGGAAAAAACTGTTTTCATGTGTTTAACCTGTTAATTATAGTAATCTACACTACAGTGTAAGTATTGTAACCTGGAATGGGAAACGGGTGTTTGAAAGAATGAGCTGACTAAGACAAAAATGATTAAATCCACACTTTGAATGGATGATTTTCATATGTAATTTGAGCTACACATTCTTATGTTGTTTCATTTTCACATTTCCATACTCATCGGCATGTATCAAAGTGAAAGACTAGCTGAAACGAATGTTTTCTTACCTTCATCTGCTGGAGTATTTTAAATACTTCTCAAAGTCTAGAAGACATGTTCATCTGGACCCATAGCATGTGTTTTAAGAGACATTTCATGCTCAGTACAAAGGCAGGGTTTGAAAGTTTGGACATCCCAAAAATATTGCTTCTTTTTTATCTACAGAAGAACACACATAAATGCAATATTACTTTCATGCTCCTGAATATTCAAAGTTCCTTTTAATTATCATTGTCTTTCCATGAGATAAAAATAGTCAACAGGCTTCTCAGTGCACTCATAAGTGTCCTGAACACTGACAAATGTATCACACAAATCCCCTGCAGTTCCTTCAGGTCTGAAGGCCAAATTCTTTGTTCTGAAATGTATATAGTGCAAGCGCTGTCCCTCTTCCTATGTCACCCTTTGCTCAGAACAGAAAATAAATAAAGGCTATGAAAATATTACACCTGACCAGAGTGAAGAAATGGAGCTTGTGTGTCCCAGCAAAAAGAGTGGATGGTGAGAGAAGATGGAAGTGGCCAGATGGGAATGATGAGAGCTGGAAGAAGCCAGGACTGGGGCAGAAGGAAGGACGGGAGAGAACTTCCTCTCAATATGTTCTTCACGTGCTGAAATGTCTTGATTTGATGGTACATATGAGCGTGCTAGCAATCTCCCAAGAACATGAACTTCTGGAGTGAGACCACAGCCTGGTCCAGCTGTGAGGTTTGCTATTATTTAACTCCTGAAAGGATAAGCTCCCATGTCTAGGAATAAATGCAAGAATGCAAGAATGTTCACAGCACCTGTTGCTCTTTTCCAGGCCTCCCCACTTACTCTTCTTTGATTAGGTTCCAAGGCAACCTTTGGTCACAAATAGATGCTTGAGCCATGTTTCCAAGTGGGGGGTGGGTAGAAGAAGAGTCACTCTCTCTGCAGCTGCCAGGCCATTCACTGCCTCTGGCAGTCAGCAATCATTAACCAGCCACGCTCCTCCCATACCTTTTTCATAACTAGCTTGGGCTCTTCACACCATCCAGACCAGTGCCATTTCCTATGCTCCATACACGGATGCTACCTGTGCAGGATGAGCATGGGCTCACTGCCACCCAGCCATCTCCGGTATGGCAGCAGCCTCCCTTTCTACTTGGATTCCCTTCTTGTTTCCCTTCTCTGTTTTCAGGGCTGCTACCAGATGTACACCACACTCCGTGACTCAAAGTCGGACAATTCCAGTTACTATCCCCAAATTAATGACTACTCAAAATAGCAGACAAATATTCTGAGTGAGCTCCTCACCAAGATATTCACTGATTCATTGTAGAGGCAGCTGGTCACAACACCCTGTATTCAGGCTGCTAAAGCCTTTCTGTTATAGAAAATCCCTGTGACCTTTTCTTTTGAGAGTCTCTCACACTTCTGTTGTCTGTAGAAGGTGTTTTATATTCAGCAGAGGAAATCCCCTCGGGCCACAGAAGTGTCTTCTCTTTGTCCCATGAAATTCCATTTAGGATGCAAAGTGACTAAAACTGCCATTAGCCTTCTCTTATTTTTATCTCTTGGGAAAACCCGGGTGGGCTCCAGGCTGCAGGCCAGGCTGAGCACTGCCACGACTGTGAGCATTGGTACTGCCATGACCAAGAGACACACCGGCACACTGGGTCAGCAGAACCAATGAAAATGAAAAGGCAAGTGAAAAAGAGAACAAGTATGGCCTTACTCCATTTAGACACTTGCATTAAGAAAAGTTCCCAATGAGCAGCTTCCATCCCCAAACCACCCCCTTAAATCCTTAGCTCAGGAAATAAGAGTAAGGCAAGCTCAGCTAATGTGTATAGTTCTTGGTAGCTTTTGCAATAGCAATGTGACCTGCACCACAGAAGGTTCAGGACTCACATGTAACTTAAGATACTGGAAATACAGAAAAAGGAGTGCTAAAATAACATTTTAATATTTACATAATTTACAACACAGCCAACTTTAAATCAGCTTTTCTGAGGCTGCAATAGATGGTACTTGAGAGTTATGAAATGCCTCTGAACCTTAATTCATCCCCCTTTATGTGAACGCACTCTGGTGCAAATGTGTTACATATGCTCATACTGCATTTTCCCATTTGCCTGTCTACATCAATATTCCAGGTGGATGTATCAGAGTAAGAGGATGTTAGCACATAGACCTAAAATGCTGGTATTTTAGTCCTACATGCTTGATTTTACAGTCCAATTAATGATTTTAATGTAACAGTTTATGAGCCTGGAGTGTCATAAGCTCTTGTACTCAGAAATAACATGTATTATTCACTAAAGCCAGTCTTCGTTCATGTATGTAATTCTTTGATTGAAAAAAACTACACCATTTAAGAATTTTGAAGAATTACACAGAGCCCATGGCAGCTTCACAATCCATATCATTAATGTGGTTTGTGTTGCATACTCATTTTATTATCCATATAGAGATATCCTTCTCAGAACTTTATGGAAGAATATTATTTGCTCTGGAACAAAAAACTGGAACATGTATCTTCACTGTTTAAGCAAAGGCCTATACTTCTAAGTGTGCTCAGGTATCAACTTTATCCAGAACTCCCAACTATCAGATTTTGGAGCGTACCACACATGTGTCAAGAAGGCCATATTCAGCTTTGACCCAAACTTTTCATAACTAGAGATATATGAGGAATAAATTTCTAGTTTAGAAACATTTCAGGCTTTAGTTTTATACCAATTCAGAGATAAATCATATTTTGCTTTCAGAATTTCTCATGACTTCAGATTTCTGGGATTTTTTGAACCTTCACAGAGGCTTCCTAAATGAAACACACTCTCAGAAACTTGGCAGATGATGAGTAAAGTTGACGTGATTCCTGCTAGCTTCACTTCAGTTCACTCCAGAATAGCAGCAGTTCAAAGACTCATGCACATACCTTAAAATGTTTTTAACCTAATGTAGTAATCTTTCTCTCTATACAGTAGAAAGGTCCTTGTATCTATATTTGAGCAAATAGACTAGCTTCTCCAGTCCTTTATTACAGTAGCTTTGAAGGGAGATTCCTGGTAATACAAAAACGTGAACTGAGTTTCTAATGACTAAATGCATTTGTAAAAGATTTCCGGCTAAGATGGTCTTCTGCAGCATGGGGAGGCACTAAGCACTGCGCCAAGCCTTACAGGAACATGCCTCCTCCTACTTGCTATTTGCTTCCAGCAGGGAGAGGGCTAAGAACGCACTGCAAAGCCCCAGCCACATCGACACTCAGCAGCACGTGTCAGCGTGGCATTCAACAGATAAACTGAGGCTCTGGTGACTACCCTACCTCTTACTGACAATTAAAAAGACATACAGCCAGAGACACTGGCACCAGGGCAGAGGCTCAGAAGCCATGCTGCTCAGAGGACGGCTCAGCCTCTCTGTGGATATAAACAGGGCAGAAATCACTTTTACTAATTGCAGTGGATACCATGAGATCTGTATCACCACTCTTTCGGAAACGAAATGCAGGTAATGAAACCAGCTGAAATGAAGACATTACCAACTTGTGACACGAATAACACACACATGAATAGAAATGTCTCACATGGAATTCAGGACAACTGTCAGTAACTATCATTCAAATCATTTTCTCTCTTTTGTTCCCCAAATAATTCCTTTTCCTATGGCAAAAGCAGTTGCCAAAGTGAATTTGAATTCTGACATGGCATGTACACATATTTGTGTTTTAAGTCTGCTGTATGGTCCTGCTGGTGAGTCTGGATGAGATTTACTTGATTTTTGATTGTTTGTCGTGTTTACTTTAAGATGAAATATATTATGCCCCAGAATTATCTTTTTCCTTCCAGAAAGTAGCCCAAGTTAATGAGTTGTAGAAGAGGGCACCTGTGTTAACTCTAAGCGAGCGAATTAGAGAGTTCTTTAAGGGCTTCACCATGTTTCACCAGAAATACAAACACTTAAAGTTAGTGATGGTGTATGGTCTTGGTGTTGATGATGCAACTCCTGACGGTAATTTTCTACTGCTAATGCAGATAAGTTATGACATTCTTGTCCCCAGGTTTCCTTCTTTCCAGTTTATACATACTTTTTGAAACTAACATATGTCTTATCTTTTACTATATAGGTTAGTTGTTATCTGTTTTTTTTTTTTTTTTTTCCAGAAAGCTTGTTAGATTTTTACAATAACATTTATGCTTTTCTGATCAAAATGTTCTAACATAGGAAATATATGCTTTTTGTTTAGGCTGTTGTGTTTTGGGCTGTTTTTAATCTTAAGTTCATTTCTCTTTAGAAATTGTCTTCTCCCAACACACTTGGCTGTACATAGACAGAGCTTACAAGGTGTGCTAAAATTGAAATATCAAAGAGAACTGTTGAAATGAGATGCTTGTGAAATGTGTGCAATTATCTGCTATTAACTCATCTGGAATCCTGAGATGAGCAAACTGTGATTTTCAATGTGTCATTACATTGTTGCTTCAATGGGTTGTTCAACAGCTCAATTTAAAAAATACTCAAGAAATAATCATTACAAGAGGTAATCCTTCCCATTTGATTCAAATAAATCTGTTCCAACATTAGGCTGACATGATCATGGATCTCATGAGGTTTCAGTGCTTTGTTTGCATTTGCTTTACAGTATTTACTGCTGATTTTGTTGTCAGGTGCTTTATTTCTGATAAGACATCTCGGATTCTGTTTTCAAATTATGTGGAGAAGCATGAGGGATAATGGCTACCATTTCTGTTTTCTTGCTTTAAGCTACACAGTGGTGTTCTTTACACAGAGACCAAGCAAAGTGGTTATTTTCTTATTATGGTGCTACAACATTTTTATGCTCTGGATAATTCTGCCTTTTCTGGTGTCTATTCAGCTGGAGTTACTCCAGGAGATCTACCAGTAGGTAGACCTATTTTGTGTTTTTCATTTGCAATTGTTAGATTTTCTGTGGAAAATGGTCAACAGTATTCTGGAGTTATCCTTCTTCTGTGGCTTTCTTCTTTTGCTACTCAATAGACAGAAACTCTTTATCAAGCATGTTAAATATGTAAATGTACTCAATGATTTCTGTTCTTAACCACATAGCTCTTTTCCCACTATTTTTCACTGTTCTAAAAAACAATTCTGTGAAATGATTTCCAAAAATTGCCATGGTCAGACACTGCCTATCTCAACTTGATTGCCTTTTGCCCCTACACTTATTTAGCAAGAACTGTTTGTTGAAAAAATAATTGCAAGATTCCTTTTTTTTTTTTTTCCCCAACTGGGCGCTGTTCCACTCTCTTGTGACCCTGAAGTTTTTGCTATTGAGCAATCAATTTGCAGAAGTTTGTACTGATACTTTAGGTTCTAAACATAAACTATATCAGTATTTTTGATTATGTGGTGATTTGACTTCTAGTTAATGACTCCAAGTTACTGTAATGATTGTGCTTTGCATATGTTGGGTCCTTCCTTTATAATCAACGTAAACATCCAATTGTTTTGGTCAGACAACTATATTTCAGGGAGTCAAATGAAGAAAGACATGAGAAGTCTTCTAGCAGGTGAATATGTGTTGGTGCACACATGTGGGAAGATACTGCTAGCAATCTTTAGGGATGAGGGATCAGCCAGCAGTTGTATATGTACTGGAGGTTATGATAAGGTGGGTGAAAGATAAAGATGAATAAGAATAGAGGAAGAAAAAAATAAAGCAAACAAAAATGCAAAATAAAAAAAAAAAGGGAAGAGAGTGGTGAAGTAAAGAAAAAAATGAGGAAAGGAAAAGAGAAGTGGAGATACTACAAGAAGTGCCTGTAGCATCAGGCCACAGTCAAAGAAAAGACAAAATAAGGTTGTCACCTACCTTTCTAGGAAACCAAGTGCAACTGGGTGAAAACTTCAGAGCAAAGTGTACTATTAGATAGAATTAAATAGTACACTTCAACAAGGAAAGCATGCCTATATGTCATAGTTTGTGTTGAGTTGTGAGACTGTGTCTGAGGTAAATGATGAAAAACAGCCTACATCAGTTTGGTGCAACCCAAATATTAGACATTGGGCCAAGAGTGTCAGCAGGAATAAATGACAAAATAAAAATAAAAATCCCATGCTAAAAGACACATCCTTCCAAGACTTTCCTGCATAAGGAAAATACTATAAATTATTCTGTTACCATTTTACACACTGACTGCTCTTCACTCATTTCCTGTGTGAAAACAATGCACAGTAAATACAAAGCAGCCCAGTTCACTCATACTGTTCCAAGTGGACCAAGTGACCACGAAGATATGTGTTAAGTGTGTTTATTTGGGAAGCTGGAACAGAGGGGCTGTAAAATCACAGCCTAGCTTCCTGCATAGTAGCATTCTTGCCCAAGAAAGCAATCCCCTCACAACATAAATTACCAAGGGCTGGCCTCCCTGTGTGGGTGCTAATGGGGTGTAGGTGCAACTGTTTGAAGAACAGACTTAACATAATGAAAAAATGCAGGTGTTTGAATTACTAAAGTACTCACAGAGGAACTGCACCTGCCAAGAATAGGCATAGGTACATGAACACATAATTTGTGGCTGCACGAATGGATACCCAGTAGAGACCCTTTTAATAATTTACCACTGAGTCTGTGCAATAGAGTGTCTTACACTGGGAATAGCATCCAAGCATGAAACGGCAAAAAGAAACAATTTGCTGCTCTGGTAAGGCTAGTTTACTATGAAGAAAACTTTGCTTCTTCATTTCATTGCTGTGCACTCTTCACAGATTGTGTGTAAGGTATTGTAAAGTGAGCAGCCCTGTTTTCAAAAACTCATCTAATGACATCTGTAATTTTAAAAGTGTAAATGCCACATTCACCATGAAATTCAGGAGCAGGGACTCAACTTACCAGAGGTATCTACCATCCTAGTGTTTCTCTTAGCTCATCAGTGTATCCCAGGGCATCATTTGTTGGCTTACTGACAACAAATAAAGAGGCTGGATCTCTGGAGAGACTATATGAAAATGCACAGATTTTATCTTCTAGGGTGTTGGTTCTAGATCAGTCCAGACTAGTGGTGAAGGAAAGTTGCTTTTGTTGAATGATGGGCATTCAGCCGTTTATGTGAAGTGAATCTGTTAGTCTCAGATGAATCTATAGAAATGGATGTGCATCACAATGACTACAGGTGGTACTTCTCAGCAGTAAACCCTGAAGATATGTGGAACAGCAGCAACTATACCAAATGTAAGCAGGGATCCCTGCAAGTCAGAGGACTGGGGGAAGCACTATCTGCTTTTTTGCCTTTCAAGTATTTGCTCCATGCACAAATGCTTACTTAAATACTCAAGATTTTTTTTTTTTTAATCATAAGCAATAAATATGTTTCTTTTCTGTCACCCTTGTTCATTTTTCTCTCATGAAATAGCAGTATGGCAATGTTAGATGCATTTTGGTAGTCCCAGGTGAATCAGGGCCCTCAGTGATAAGCACTGATTACTGTATTGGGGAAAATGAGACCAAGTTATATTTGTGTACATAAAGATCTCATAACAGTGACTGAAGAATAGTTTAAGAACTGTATTAAAAAAACAACAACACCAAAAAAAATGATAGGGAATGTTTTATTTTGTTCTTGGCTTTGAAAGCAGTGCAACGAAAAGGCTCCAATTGGAAACAAAAACTGCATAATGATGTTTTTATCTCTAAATAAATCTTATGTTAATAAGGACCACTAGCACTGTCGTTAGAAAGGCCAAAACATTCTAACCTCTGCAGTTCAAAAGAAAAAAAAAAAGGAAAGAAAAAAAAATTTAAAACAACAAGAGTATTTAAAGTTCTTTTTGGAATGAAAGGAGAAGAAGGAGCAGGAGGAGGAGGGGGAGAAACAAAAGAGAAACTCTGTCTTTCAGTTCCAATAGTTCTTGATGTTTAAAATCTCTGAAGTTTTCTTATGTGTTATGAAAAGCTACAAATTTATCTTTTGCCATTTTCCCAAGGGAAGCTGACCCAAATCCACCAGCAGCAGTTGAAAAGGTTTTTCCAAGCTTTATCAAATGGCCCCAACAGAGACCAGCTTAAAATTAAAAGCTTCCCCTACCAGAGGGAATATATGTGACTTTAATAACTGAAATGTGTTTTTACTTTCTATTACAGGGGTCAAAAGGTTTCTAAACAAACCAAATTTATCAATTATTTAGAGCTGATTTCTTCTGAAGTGGTATTTCTAAGATATTATTTGGTGGATAAATTCAATGTTCTAAGGCCAGCAGCAGCATTTTATTCATAACAAATTTCTCCTAAACTGAATTTGCTGGGGCAACTTAATTTTCACTATCGTGTTTGCACTGTAGAAATATCAACTGAAGTGTTATAGGGCCTAACTAGTGGGCTTTTCAAAGAGAAATTCCATATAAGCATGCTTATTCAGCACCACCCTGCTTGCCATTTATTGCTTAAGAAATGAACTGGTACACTGTGTCTGCAGTAGAATTCCTTTAGCTGCTGAAATATCCTTAAAAACCACAAGGCACCTTTAAAGTCAGGAAACAATATCTTAAACTACATTGTCACCTTCACAGCAAAAGAAAATAAGATAACTGTCAGAAGTTTGTTAAAGACATTTTAAAATGAAAGACATGCATGCATAGATGCACACATTTTCTTAGCTTTCTTTGAGAAACACTTTATTTAGGTTGTTGCGGAAGGGAATTAACAGTAAATTTAGAAAGAGGCCATTCTTAATACCTAATAGGGTTCACTGACCACGTAAATACTCTGTTTGTTATACATTAGCTAGACATACATTGGGTTTCTGCCTAAAGTCTGCCATTTGGTGCAAGCAGAAGACTTTACGGAACAGTTCATAAATTCATGTGGAGCCCTGTTAAATGAAACCAACCATCCAAGAGCTGACATTTTGCCATCTTTAAAATAGCTGCCTCTCTTGCAATAAAACTTCAGGTTTATTTATGCAAGCAAATATGAAGTAGTAATGCAATCAAGGTGTTACGGTGACTTTTTTTTTTTTTTTTAGAGAAAGAATCTGACTATTAATAAACAAAAATGCATTGAATAGGTTCTTCTTATTTATACTTGGAAAAATTCTTTCTGAAAAGTCACATTAAGGAAGAGTGAAAGCATAATTTTGTGACCCCTGAAAACTGTCACTTTTTTCTTAGTGATACATGCTTTCAGAAACAAGAGTTATTACTGTAATAAGAGAAATAAGAGTTATTGCTATAACTGAAGAACAAACAAGTGAAAGCTCTTCTTCTGCCTTCTGCCTCCCTTTACCCTTGGAAGAAAAGAATTCTTCTCAAGCAGAAGAGATCAGCAGAAAAGACCAAAGTTAGCCAAATTTGATCAAGGCTGGGCTCGTAAGGTGATAAGGAGTATTTTAATCCCAGGGGACTGACCCTGCTTCTATTTCATCTCTGGCTAAGATTACTAGTGAAATTTTGAAATGGTTGGAGCAGGTTGTAAGATGAGGACTTTCTGTTATTTCAGAAGACTCTGCCCTGAAAAGGACAGATTTAAGCTTGAATTGAATGATACATTGAGACTGAGCATTTTTGAGTACAAGGTGACAGTAAACTGATGAAATGGGCAACATGAGCTTTGGGCCACTGCTCAAAGAAGTTCAAAGGAGATCATTC